>NC_068406.1:11338875-11938875 GCF_023724105.1 Carassius gibelio
TTATTCCCTTTGAAACATTAGCTTATGTAGTTTACCAGCTTGCCTTATGTTATATTCAGTGTGTGTGTGTGTGTGTGTGTGTGTGTGTGTGTGTGTGTGTGCGTGTGCGTGCGTGTGTGTGTGCATATATAAAAGTTTTTGTTTACGTTATATATGTATTTGTTCTGTGAATATTTATTATGTGTATATATAAAACCACAAATATAATACATATTTACAAAATATTTACATGTAAGTTTATATATTCTTATTCTTATATTTTATATTATACTATATATAATATATAATATTTATATATTATTTATTTTCTTAAATATATACATGCATGTGTTTGTATTTATATATACATAATAAATATACAATAAATATATATATATATATATATATATATATATATATATATTTTTTTTTTTTTTCATTTATTACATTTATTTAATTACTTACTGTGCACATGCAACATTTATTTATTTAGTTATTTATTTATTGGTGTAATTTTCCCTTGAAAATCATATTCCCATCACCTTGATGTTTCCGTCCTCCCACAGAATTTTGCTAACAGGATGTGATGTGGTTGGGTTCATGTAAGATGATTTAGTAAACATCTCTTCATGTACAAATAAGATGATGTAATGAAGTATGTAAGAAAGGAGTCATGGTTAATAATGATGTTCTTTGTACTCCAGACACTGGGCATACTGTATTCATTGCAATCTATGTTTGTATGAGACACATCAGATCCCTTTTAAACCAAAGACGAGTCTATTTCCAGCCTCAGACATCCCTGTTTTGAGTCACATACCGGCCTGTGTAGATTTACAGTGTAAAGATACAGAACACAACATATCACATAATTAGTTTCAGTGAGTAGTGTTACAGTTTAACATCCTTGTGTAAGTTACTCTTTGTCTGTGGTCTCATACTTTACTGCAGCTGCCTGTTCATAAATCAATCTCAGTAACATGATCGGGTTTTACTCATTGATGTTCATATCCTGACCGTGTCAGTGACGGACTCTTTCTGTTTCTTGTTCTCTCTTTTTATGCGTTGGGAACAAATTCATGTTCTCACCACATCGTATTCACGTTCACACATCTAAAAGTCTTCAGGGGATTTGAAAGCCCACCCAAATTATGTGTACAGTATGTTAGTTTGCTAAGAATGCAAGCACCATATGGAAGCATTCTATAGAGAACTATCATAACTGCTCATACCTAGTGATGGTGGGTTGAACAAATTCTAACATCATCTTACTTCAAATTGTGTCTTGTAAAAGAGAGATGTGCTATTACATCTCTAAGTGATCTTTTAAAGTGATCAGAATTATAATATTCGGTGAACTGGTCGATGGTAAAAACGGTGAAAAATCCCATAAACTTAGATTGATGTATCATAGACAGCAGCATTGGGTGTAATGTATTGAGTAATTATTAAAGTAATTTAATTTATTTTATCTTGAAAAAGTGAAATAAGGGTTTACTTAATTTTTTTTTAATTTGATTACGGTTACTTTTGATGTAATTGGAATTATTTACTACAAAGAATCACTTCAGAGCATTTTACTGTTCTTTTCAGAAGATCTATTGTCATATATCATATTAAAAGAACGGTGTTAGGTAACAACGTTATTTTTTCAGTAACGGGGTAATCTAATTAATTTATTTTCCCATCGTTATAATGCCGTTAACATTACTGGACGTTAAATGCAGTGCATTACTATGCATTGATTGAATAAACTATATAAGCAGGTGGGTTAATAACGAGATAAGCAATTATGATTGGCAGAGTCATGTGATTCATGGTAGCCAATCAGAGTCAGTGTTTTTACACAAATGCTAGCACACACGCCAGCGGCGCCACACCCACACACATACACACAACAGCTAAACAGAGATTTGCAGCAGAGATGGCGAGTCAGGAGCAATCCTATGAAAAGTTGGCATTTTCAAGGTAGAGATATAAGCAAATTAATTGTGGTCAAAGGCAACGTGCATATGTGTACATTATGTCCAGAAGCGAAGACTTTGTTGACATCCATTGTAAGCAACTCTAATTTAATGAAGCATCTCACAACGACACACGCATCTACAAAGTTAGTTGCCAAAAACACCTTTCTTACAAAGATAATACTTGAAGTGCAGGATATAACTCTTTTTGTATTTTGATGTAAAATAAATATTGAAAGTTATATACGAACACCTGTCCGTTCTACTCATTTCAACTGACTTGTTAAAACTGCTAAAAAGAATACAAATTCTTTGACATATAGCAACTTTTCTTTTTTTAAACAGTAACGCAAATAGTTACTTTCCCTGGTAATGAGTTACTTTTATTATAGAGTAATTCAGTTACTAACTCAGTTACTTTTTGGAACAAGTAGTGAGTAACTATAACTAATTACTAAAAACTCCTTGAACACCCTATCATTGTGATGGCAAAAAACAATCAAACTTACTTCAGAAAATATTTGTATAATAATGAAACGATTTTAGATTTTTTTTGGCTAGTTTTCAGTATTGAATATGGTGTAAACTGCGCATATATATGTGTGTGTGTAAGAGAGTGTAAATATTAAAGCTCTGTGTCTTCCCGCTATTTGTTCAGGGTGTCTCACAGTCTCTGCAGGGTCAAGTGCAGTAGAACTTTGGCCAGTCGTGACTCACCTCAAGAGTTCAGGTTTCATGACTTAGCCTCCCTTTTTTACAAAGATTCCACTTCCAGTCTTACTCTTAGACCACAAACCTACATCTGTGTAGTATTTGATATGACTTGACAATCTTTAAATTGGTGTTTTTAAAGTAAAGACTTTAAAGGACCTTTTCCTTCAAGAGTACTGCAATTTTCCTTTATTAAGACTTGGGAAAAGCAAAAGTATCAGATATCTCCTTTTCTGGACAGTTTATGCCAGACATGAGTCAATTGAGCTTGTAAAGAGATCCCAGGGCTGTGCTGACACATGCACAGAAAAATGTGCTCTACAGTAAATATACTGTCCTCTGTGACAGTCCAGCTCACATATAATATCAGGATGTCTGTAAGTGTTCCGTAAAAACAAAATGCTCTATATTCTGTAGATTTGTTAAAGATTTTACCTCCAAATGTGTCAGTTAGCTTTCGGTGTTTACTGTGTATGCTCACAGGTTTTGGCTGCTGAGGTCAGTGATAAGTTGTTCCATGTGTCCCTCTGTCAGTAATCTAAAAGTCTTCTGTCATACTAAAGACCTGCAAAATTCTCCAGATTTCTGTGCATTTGTCTCCACCTATTAAAAGGTACTTTTTGTTGAAAGTACTCACTGTTCTCAGACAAAATACTATACAAGTCCTTTTAACAAGCAGCTCAGAACATACAGTATATCGATTATACAATACTGTACGAAAGTTTTTTTCATGTTTTGAAAAGTTTTTCTCACCAAGGCTGCATTTTTTCAAACGCAAATACTGTATATAAAAACAAATTACTGCTGCATAAATGTGTTACTTAAAAAGAAAGAAAAAAAAAAAACATACCGACTCACAGAAACCACTGAGATAGTAAGATTTAATGGAGAGCAAATTAAGAATTGTGTTGTTTTCCTGAGAAAAAATAGTGAAGATACCATATCAGCTGTCAAGACTTTTTGCAAATTAAAGTCTGTGGCAAACTGTGTAAAGTTCATAGTATAAATTGATTGATAATTCACATTATTCACATTTACAGTACTGCTCTTCGAATGAGATTGTACCAAATAAAATTCATCCATTTATGGTAATTCTAAAAAAAAATTCACAACTTTCCTTGTAAATAAACTATAAAAATATTAATGCTATCAAACAATTAATCGCGATTAATCACATCCAAAATAAAAGTTTTTGTTTACATAATATACATGTGTGTACTGTGTATATATAAATACACACACATGCATGTATATATTTTAAGAAAAAAATAAAATTCATCCATTTACTGTAATTCTAAATGTTTTCACAACTTTCCTTGTAAATAAACTATACAAATATAAATGCTGTCAAACAATTAATCGCGATTAATCACATCCAAAATAAAAGTTTTTGTTTACATAATATACATGTGTGTACTGTGTATATATAAATACAGACACATGCATGTATATATTTAAGAATTTCTTTTTTATATATTAAATATATTTAGATAAAATATAAGTTATATTAATATAAATATGAACATGTAAATAATTGTCAAAATATATATTGTATATGTGTGCATTTATATATACATAATAAATATACACAGTACACACACATATATTATGTTAACAATAACTTTTATTTTGGATGCCATTAATTGCGATTAATTTTTTGAAAGCACTAAAAATGTATATTTCATTGAATTGAATCTCCTCTCAACTTTTCATCGCTGATTTGAAAACCCCAAATGTTCCAGAAATATGTCAGAAATTTCTGATGCTGTGGGACATCCTTAGACAAAGAAAAAAAATAAAAATAAAAATAAAAGAATAGTAATTCCGGGGTTGGCAGGAGCAGCTGTATCCCGAAGGTGCGGTGAAATGATCTGGTTACCTCACTGTGGCTCGCACACAAAGGGACTTATGTCATAGTAAAATACTGTAGCGAGCCGTTTAAGCCTTTACAGCTTGTTGGAGAAGTAAGCCCATTATCAGTTTTTTTGGGTGGTGTCACCACACAATTCACACATGTCATCTATCATTGTGAGCTTCCTCTCAGGGGTCATGTGCTCAGCCAGACGTACTGGATATGAAAGATGTTTGGTGTGTGAACCACTCATGAAATTCTTTAGAAGGTCACAAAGAGATCATTATGCAGGATTTATACTTTTGCCTGGCTCTGCTCCACGAGCCTCTGCTGACTTCGTGCTCACCTTCCCAAATGGACGAGGCTTTTACAGTATTAAGTGTACAGCATTAATTTAAAATAAAATAACTCTCTTTTTACCAGTCTTTTTAGCAGTTTACTGTCCTCAAATGCTTATGTTAGATTATGTGCTCTATAATAAAGATTTCCTAGAAACCAATGCAATGATGAGATTATTTTATTATGATTGCAAAGTTTTGTTGTCCTCTGCTTCTTTCCTGAAAAAAAAAAATGAAGAAAAAAATACAAGGATAGAAATGGAGTTGGAGCCGTTTTCCACAATCCACTGTGAATTTGACTGCATCATTTATTCTGATATGAAACAGACACTTTTTACTATTGAATCAGTTCCCGTTGGATAAAATCAGGTAATTTTTCTTGTTGAATATCTTTTTTCATGGATTGTGAATGCCAATTTATGTTGACTTGAATCAAAAGAAGTCTTTTAGAGATTATTTTTAGAGGCCAGATTTGACTATACAGGGCAGATTAGGGCACAATTCCAAAACATTTACTGACAATGTGCAAATTAGAGAACACAGAAGCAACATCTAATTTCAACAATGACCAGCGCAATCTACCAAGAGCAGCCCAAATTACCGCCTGCTTTATGGCGCAAATACCAGTAATTTAATGTTAGTAAATTACATTGCATGATTCATTTTAATACTCTCTTAACATTCATTTTGAGGCGTGAGATGGAACCTCCTACAAATGCATATTCAATAAATTTAGGAGCAAAAAAATTGTGTTCCCTCCTTTTTAGCGATTATTCTTCACTGCACGTCTTTAGTAAATCTTGGCAGTAACAGCAAAAGGTGGTTATTGAATCTGGCCCTAAATCCAAGTAACTAGTGCTTATTAGACTATTCTTTACACAAGTGATTTTAAAAATAGTACATGTAATCCTAATGATGACTCCTCCCACATAACCATAACTCCACAAGGCATGTGTTACGTGTAAAGCGCCACAGACGGGTTTAACCTAAACTTTCCCAGAGTGCTCAGAAATGGGTTTCTGTGGTTGTGTCTGACATGCCCTACTTCACATGTGGGTTCCAGATGCAGCAGTGCGGGACTGGTGTGGCCCGGCACGTGTGTGTACTCAAGAGCGGATGCCTCAAAACACCTTTCCTTGTGTCTCCATGTATACTGTAGCTGGGAAATGCTGAAAGAAGATCCTCAACAACAAATACCCCTTATTAAAAGCTCTGAGCATTCCTTCACACTGACCGAGGTCAACAGATGGAGCCAGGGCTTTGATGAACACACTTGGTGCATAAACTTAGACTCCAGGACTCTTTCTTTCCAAGTATTTGAGGATCTTCATCTGAGAGTAATCTTAAGCAATAATATCTCAATTTTCTTGTTCTCTCATTCCTTCTCTACTTCTGCCAAATGAAGCAACATCATCTTCTGAATTAAGACTTGTGGTTGGCGCCAGATACCTCACATCACTGTTTTCCATGTCCGCTTGACTTGCTTGGTTTTGAGTAGTGCCTTGTTCGAGCAGGCTGACTGTGGTTGTGCTTGTGGTCATGTTTTAACTCCCTCTGAAGGGCAGCTGTGGGGCAGTTCCTTCACTTTGAGTTTAGCCTCTGCAACAGCGATGGAAATATACAGGCTTTGTTCCAACCTCTAGTCTAGAGTTGCCTATCTAGACAGCATTGTTGGACAATAGTCATGTTCCCACAAATGCTATTCCCAAACACTGGTGGCAAAGTTATGATGTCTTATAAGTTTACCCTAATATGATCAAAAACAGTACTGTGTGTATCATTCAAGGAAAAAGGCAATCCCACAATGCACAGCAGCATGACCAAATAGCAATACCAAGGTTTCTAAAGGTTATGATAAAGATTGTAAAGATTCTGAATGCTAAGGATTCTAAAAAAATCTGAATTTTATAGATTCTAAAGATTCAGATGATTCCAGATGTTTAAGATTCCAAATGCACAAAAATCTGACAATCTGAACAAGGCTTATGTTAAAAATTCTAATGATTCTGAATGCTAAAGATTTTATTTCAAAGATTCTATAAGATTCTGAATGCTAAGGATTCTAAAAAATCTGAATTGTATAGATTCTAAAGATTCAGATGATTCCAAATGTTTAAGATTCTATATGCACAAAAATAGATATTCTGAATGCTAAAGATTCTAAATATGTGAATGCTAAAGATTATAAGTTAAAATTCTAAAGACATCTCACGTTTAGAATGTTTAGCTTTTAGAATCTTCTGCATTTATAAGCTTTTGAATCTTTAACATACTGTCATAATCATTTAGAATCATCAACACAGAATCTTTAGCATTTAGAATATTTAGTGCACGATCTCTGGATGTAAAAAAAAATATGCATAGTAAAGGTTCTTAATATTAAATATTTTAAAGATACTATTTAGTTGCCATCTGGGGTCCATCTAGAGTTTTACCTATTTACATTATTTAAATTTAGTCAGGAGGTTCCATTTGAGTATGGAACACAGCCATCTCAGTGACATAAGCGAAGATGCTTCACTGATGAATAAAGATTTAAAGAAAGTGAGAAGAAGAGGTTCTGTGCTTCTTGAAAATTTTGTCAGTCACTTTATTTTGGGCAACCAGACAGCTAACCTCTCAAACTCTCCACATCACACTGGACAAAGTGTTTTGATCTTATTACCCAAGATCCTCATTCTGTAGAAAAGTCGGATGTCTCTTGCAGCATGAATGCACTTCAGGGTTTTGGACTCTTAAGAGCACACCTCTGATCTCTTACACACCCCTCAGAGAATCTCGCCTTTTCAGATTTTTCTTTCTGTCCTGCTATCAAAAAAGGGAAATAAAAATAAAGAAAAATCACAGCTAAACTACAGAGAGAGGAGATCTATAGATGCTACAGCCTTTCATCACGGGCCCTTCAAGCACGTGTCATGAATTTGAAGAAAGCAGAGGCTGTTGTTTTCTGTCTTGCTGGGAGTTTGTTTCAGGGTTTGGCCTTCGGAGGCTAAGGAAACAGACTAGACTGTGATGCCGGAGGGATTCTTGCAGTGGAGCGCCTGTTGGTGCGGACTGTAGACGGTACAAAGCTGAACTAGGAAGAGTCAGGGGCTTTGGATGAAATAAGCATCTGAAGGTTTTCTGCGGGTGGTGAGGGCTAATTAAAGGAAGATATGGTGCATGCTTTCTGTATACTAAGTATACCAAAGATTCTGAATAAGTTTTAAATTATAAAGATTATTATAAAACATATTCTGAATGCTATAGATTATGTATGTTAAAGATTCAAAAGATTCCAGTGCTAAAATTCTAAATGTTAAGATTTTTTAAGATAATGCTAAGATTCTGAATGCTTAAGATTCTAAATGTGAAAGGTAAAAATAATGTTAAAGATTCTGAATGCTATATATTTTATATATTAAAGATTCAACAGATTTTAATGCTAAAAATTGGAAAGATTATAAATGCTTTTCAAAATATTATGCTTTCAAACAGTTCCAATGCCAAATATTCCAAATGTAGATGCTAAAGATTCTAAAAATTATGAATGCTATAGATTCTAAATGTTAAGGTTAAAAAGGATTCTATTGCTAAAATATCATTATAAATTCAATTTTAAATATTAAACATTGAAAAGATTCCAGTGTCAAATGACCACTATGAAGACTATGAATTAATATGATGAAATAAGGGAATATCGAATTAACAATTTCAGTATGGTGACTTTTTCCCCATGGGTATAGGGGTGTGCGGTATGACGATTTTTGATCGTGGACATTAAAATGTCTCCACGATCTGCTTTTGAAGAAATAACGTAATATCGTGCTAGAGCGCACATTCCTTCAGCTGAAGTTCTGGCACCGCCATCATATATTGTATAAAACCACATGCATTCACAGCAGTGTTAACTCAGTAGTAGAGTTACTCTATCATTATCTGCCTGTGCTATTAAATGTTTCATGGTCTGGTCTGACCTGGGCCTTTTCTGAGCGCGGCATACACCCAAAGCGAGCTAAAGCCTGTGAAACAGCGCATGATTATTGAGCTAATTTATCTTTTGCGCTAAAACTGTCAAAACACACAAGGTTTACATGTAGACTCAAGTTTGTCAAGTCTAAAATGAATGTAAAAAGTTGAGAGAAAATCTTATACGTGCCCATATATTAGATGTGTGTAGGTCTTAAAGGGACAGTAGGCCTATTAAACATGCAGCCTACTGTCATTACTGTCAAAGGATACATCACCCTAAAATTTAAATTCTGTCAATATTTCCTCACTGTCACGTTGTCCCAAACCGAGCCCTGTTCCCTGTCAGTCTGCATAGGGAGTTAACGTAGGAGGCATGAAAGGCCAAGAAAGATCAGGAGACAGGAAATAAGCAAGGGAAAGGGGCACAACCCTTTCGAAGACCTCCACCCTTTTACCTCTGACATTCTCCAAGTAGGTTTGGTTTAAAGATCTCTTAACCTGCTGAAAAAAGTCCCAGCAATGGCCACTGACAAACCAACAATCATTTGCAATGATGCTGAGTGATGTGGTTTAGCACAGAGAGCTGGCGTCTGTCAACGAGACATTTTCCTGACGCTTGACACTAAAAATTCCCAGTGTACCACACTATTGACTGATTTCCCACATTCACTGAGTCAACATTGACAGAACCAAGATTGCTGTAGGGTACACAGGCTGCAGGAATGAGAAATATACATACATAATCAAGCAAATCAACCTTTAGTTATAAGTAAACAACCCCTGGAACAGGAGAGTTTAGTTGAGGCAGGTTAAACAAGTCATCTTTGAACCTACTACCCTTCATCTACAACATCTGGACCTTCTAAATTGTTCTATGATTCAGCTTTGACTAGTTTTAAAAAAGCCCAATTTTCATCTATATTGTTAATGAAGCAAAATAACCCAGCTCTAATTTGTTTAACTCATAAAGGGGGATTTGCTGAAACCGTAAGTTCAGTAATTAGAAGGCTATTGAATTGCATTTGTGGTTGAAAACATTTGGCCAGAGTCATTTGTCATTTTTTGTTGCAGTATCACTAATGGTCTTCCATGACAGTCCAAATGAGTGTAGTTAGATTTGTGTGTGTGTGTGTGTGTGTGTGTGTGTGTGTGTGTGTGTGAAACGACATGGATATTTAAACATATGTACTGGGTTAAAGAAACACAACATTAAATTGGAGGTGTGTAACCTGATTCGGTTTTCTGAAAACATTTGCCATGCTTGTGTGGTTTTTATAGACGAAGGACACAGTATAAGTCCCAGCTAGCTATAAAGCTAACGTTTTTGTTGGCCGACAGTCGAGTTATGCATTTCCTCAGTTCTCTCACAAAGGGCATATATACGATACACACCAGTGCATGCTAACAATGACTATACATTGAACGGCTAATAAACAATTATTTGATGTTAGAGTCGTGTCAGTTCAAGTTGTTCATGTGATATGTTATATACGTGTGACTATACTACAGTAAATGCAATAAATGCAAGAATTAAAAAAAATATATTTTTTATTTAATTTTCTATTCTATTCTCTTCTATTCTGCATTTATGTGTAAGGATGCTTATTTTCTTTATTATACTTTTCCATATTTTTAAGTCTACATTTATCTTGATGATTGATTTTTAAAGAGTGGACAAAGTATCACATTTGCAAACTCTTGTGTTTCTTCTTTATATCTCTGTAGAATGCCATCCCTAATGAAATCAATGAATTGGCAGTGTTCTCTGACACAGCATAAACTCTAGGGTGTAGGCGCCCTAATAATCCATCCTAGCTTAAACACAGCTATATATCACTATTAATAAGTTTAATAAACCAGCAGCTTAACGCTCTTCCGTCTCCTAATTAAGACAAAATGTTCCCTCCCTTAACTGAGCCATTAATTATGACAAGAAGTCAACCACAGCCTGTAAAAGCATGGCAGTCAGGACAGTGACAAGAGGGCACACTTCTTATAGTTTGTAACTTTGTGTGTGTGTTGGGGAGTCCATAATTTATGATACACGTTGTGGCATGGCGCCCCATCTTTCTTCAGAATTGGCCTACTCTCAAGCTTGGCTGTTTAATATGCTGGGGAGGGGGGCACGGGGCCAGGCACTCTTCACCGTGGGAAAGAAGTGTGGTCGTCAGGCCATGGTGGGGTTTTTAACAGTGCATTGTTGAGGAGAGCATGAGGTGGCGAGCACTGGGGCCCAGGAGGCCCCTTCTCATTTGTAACCTGAGTTGATTTGGTCATTAAAGTGGGCCCCGTTAAATCCTGGCTTGGTTATAATATCTCTAAAACTTGTTAGGGCACTGTGATTTCCCTGATACATAAAATGTAGATGGAATCCTGTACTCTAGTAATAAAAATGGAATTTACTGGATGTGTGGACTTTCATAGAATTTGAGAGTGCACAATCAATTATTGGATGCATAATTAACATGAATTTTGGAATTATCCAGTTAATTATATTATTATAAATTGCAAAAAGACTGCTATTTGAATATGAAATCTGTATGTTCTTTGTATTTCTGTGTGAATGAATGCCATGGTTTTCAGTGGTTTAAAATTGAACTAAATTTGTAAAATGCAATCCAGAAAAATTAAATCAGAAAATATATAAAAGGAAAGAAAAAAAAAATGGTTTTCATAAGACCCTAATTATTTTTTATAAATTGGTTTTATAAATGCACAAGTTTAACAATTTAAATTAATTAGAAATGCTTTCGGTTTACTTGCATTTAATTAAACCATATATATATATATATATATATATATATATATATATATATATATATATATATATATATATATATAAACATTTTATAGGCCCTACCTTGTTCTAAAATATAACACAGTTAAGTATACTCATATGGTTTGGTGACCTGGTGTGACCTTGGTGGCAGTCCAAGACATGAGCCCAGGCTTATGATGGTTTAAGAAGATAATGAGCAGTTTGAGACTAGTTCAGTCCCTCAATGCTAATTACACTGTAAGGATAATATGTTTTTGCAAACTTTCCCTTGCAAAACAAGTACTGTGGCAATACCATGGTCCAGTTCACATTTACATATGACTCAAAGCATACTGTGACCTAATCATAACACATCCCCAGAAAACTATGGTTTTACCATCTTTGCTTAAATAAATAAACTAGCCTGAGGTACAGTAGCCACCAAGGCATCAGCTCACCTTAGCAAACCAACTAAAGCTGGTTTTGGCTATTTAGCATTGATGAAAAAAAGCTTAAAATGGAAACAATTTTACTATAGCCAGGCCTTTAAGCTGACACAAAGACAAACAATTAACATGATAGCTTGAGTATGATAAATGTTGCCCTGCATTGTCTCACAAGTTCATCACTATGGAAACCTTCAACAATTACTACTGTCCAGGGAGCAACGAAGCCTCAATTAAGGATATGATTGAAAACAAGTGCCTATCTCTCCATTCCATTACAAAGCTCTTCTCCTCCAGTTAACCAAATATTTTGTTAGCAATCATGTGGGTTCTGTGATTTTTCAATGGTGGGGAGAAAGGGATTATGTATCCTCTGACTCAATGCTACTAAAAATATCTCTATTTTCTCCAGTCATAAGAGACTAATTTAAAACCACAGTTTTCCTATATAATGATTTGGTTTGGCTGGAATAGACATCTTGAAGCAGCACATGATAGGAAAAAGTAATAGTTCCCATATTTCACTGATTCTTCCTCTGATATTTTAACATGTCATTCTGAGCTTGTATGAAGCGTTTCTTTATAAAATGTTATCTTTAGCATGACGGTTTCTATAGGTGTGATTAGCAGAGTCAGTGTTACGCTAAATAAGTTCTCAAAGCGTTTGGGAGTGGATCTGTTAAGACTTCCATGAAATTCCCTCAGCAATGATGGATGCATATTTTCCATACCCTATATGCTAGCTAAGAGTTTGCACATGCTAATTTTCCAGTCTGTCTCAAGTATGCTAAAAGTTCATACAGTACTTCACTGATGATGGGAAAGTAAATATTATAGTTTTAACTGTTTCGCAAAAAAAGTATCTATCTATCTATCTATCTATCTATCTATCTATCTATCTATCTATCTATCTATCTATCTATCTATCTATCTATCTATCTATCTATCTATAACCATATGAATTGTCAGAGATATAGAAAAGCTGAGCTCAAAGTTAAGAACACAATAGCATGATTAAAGTAGGCATAACACAGACAACAGTAGTTCTTACAAGGATTTACATGTCTCTAAATGTTTGTGAATGTATATATGTAAGTTAGTTGTTTCTGTGTTGACTTTTGAGAATTGCTCATGCACAGAAACACACACACACACACACACACACACACTCATAGCATGGGGGTGCAGACAGATGCAGGAACAGTTGCAGTCTCAGGATCATCAGCTGTGACTGTACAGCTGTGTTTGATGTGTGGCCCTGGAAAGAAGCACACACATACACACTTGCTTACATGTCAATGACGGCGTCTTATGAGAGACCACCTTGTTTCTGCATTGTTCTGTATCTAATGCATGTGTTTATGAAGTGATTTAGAAGAAGGACAAACACAGTATGGTAGCAGGTGGTTTTGGTTGTTTAGGCCAGAGTACATATTTCTCATCCTGCCACCAAGCATGATTACAACCACAAAATCTATTAAGACTGTTTCCACTGTGATACTGGAACAGACTGCAGCATTAAGCTGCTGATATACTAGATTTTGAGCATGCAAAAATTATTTGGATGGTGGAACTTAAAAATTGAAGGGATAGTTCACCCGGAAATAAAATTTTAATTAATTACTCACCCTAGTGTCTTTACAAAACCCCTAAGACCTTTGTCCATCTTCAGAACACAAATTAAAATATATATTATAAAACCAGAGAGTTTTTGAAATTGAGCAATGCAACTGACACATTCAAGGCACAGAAATGTAATAAGGACATTGTTAAAACAGTTCATGTGACATCAGTGGTTCAACTGTAATTTTACGAAGCTATGAGAATAGTTTTTGTGCACAGACAAAACAAAATAATTACTTTATTCAGCAATTTCTTCTCTTCTGCTACTCTCTTGTAAAAAGTGGCAGGGATTGATGCAGAGGGGGGGGAATCGTTCATAAAATTACGGTTGAACCACTGATCACATGGACCATTTTAACGATGTTCTTACTACGTTTCTATGCCTTAACCATGGTAGTTTCCTTGCTGTTTATGGTCAGAAAGCTCTCAGATTTATAAGACCTAATGTTATAAAACTCAATGAAACAATCATATATATATATTGGATTTAGTCTGCATTATTGGTTAATTTTTATATATCCTTTGCCATTAATACTAATCCTATAGTTTGAAGTTGGTTGTTTCTTTTTATCGGCAATTAATTCAGAGATCGGCGATTCACTATTCAAAAATCATGTTTTGAGATCGATCCATTGCATCGTCAGGGTTTGTGATCAATGCATCGAAAAAACTAGTGAATCGTTACACCCCTAGTCCGCACACATCCATCACTACTGGGCAATGTCTTTTGAACTCTGCCTATGGGCCACTGAGCTCTTGGGAGTTGTGGATCCACAATCAGTACGACAGAGTCAACTTCCAGGATCTTTGAAGCTTCATGCCACTTCTGCCTGGTCCGGAGCATAGGGAAGTAGTTTAATGAAGTGAATCCAGAACTGGTCCATCATCTGAAAGTGCCGCCAACTCTGCCGCACCATGTCTCCTAAAAGTGTTTGCAAACACCCCATAAGGAGAAGATTAGGAGTAATCGGATCCATGTCAGCAACATCTATTGAGGCATATCCTAGCGAATTGAGGATCCCTTACACTTCCACTAGGACTGTAGACAGAACATATTCTGTGACAGCTTGGGATCCGACATTCTTCGTTGAACGGACTTCACGCTCCCATATTCCGCCAAAGTGTGGAGCACTGGGTTGATTAAACTGGAAGCTAATCTGATTGTTGAACCTTTAGCCAAGCTCACCATTGCTGACAGGACACACAGTGAAGTAAATTGTGCCTCTCTACTAGTCATAGGTTCACTGGATGCAGAATCCGATGTGGCCATATCTTGGAAGGCCTGCCGAGCTGCCTCCACTAATTCACACCATGAATTAGACTTGGAAGAGTAATGGAGGTTGGAGGCAGTCTAAACTGCTATTAGGCAGTAACATGGCAGCCCTTTTAATCGCTCCCTCTGACTCTGTGAGTTCAGGTTTCTTAGGCCAGTGCTCTTGCCTCTGTTTCAAGAATGGAGGACATTGACTCCATCGAGTTTGGAGCGATTTACCTCTTATCATCAGCGGGGTTGTACTGTGTTACCTCCATGATCTGTGGTCAGTTAACTCTTAAATCTCTGAGACTCGGGTTCCCACAAACACCTTATATCGACAGGAGTCTGACTGAATCCACTTCTGCAGAGTCAAAGAGTCTATCCATAGGATTGTCTGACTGATGGAGAGAGTCACCTCATTCCTCCCCAGTTTGGCTAGCTGAGCTCCAGCTAAGGCAGCACAAATCTCCAGACGAGGCATAGACTGCTGCCTCTTTGGAGCAACCCTTGATCTGGCCATTATGAAGGAAACTTGAATGTCACTGTCAGATTGAAATGTGAAATATGCCACTGCCCGATATGCTATGTCAGAGGCGTTGCATAACACATGGAGGGAAATGTTCTGCTCTGCTTTAGTTGTAAAGGTTGCACATTGTTTCCATATTATTGTGTAGAGTGAACTGATGCATTTTAAATAATTGTTAGATGTTTCATTGGCACAAAAATTTACTTTGCAAAAAAAAAAAAAAAAAAAAAATTCACTGTTTTTAGATCCTGACACAAAATGACCAGCTGACATTAACTGACTAATCATATCAGCAGCACATGGGAACATGTGAATGAGTTCTAGTCATGTTAATCACTATCATACTAATAAGATTGTAAAAGCAGAATATTGCAGAATTGCTATAATAGGAGGGAAGAAGTGCTTCCAATCATTGTGTTCTTGTTAGCGATGGCTACCTACAAAGAAACATGCATTAAAATGGTCTCAATTGCAAGGAAATTGCTACAAAGAATATTGCACCTGAAAGAACCATTTACCGGATTATCAAGAACTTCAAGGAGAGAAGTTTAACTGCAGTGAAGAAGTGTTCAGGACATCCCAGAGTGTCGAACAAGTGTCAGGACCATCTCCTCCTGAAGAGTCAGCTATGTTTCTTGGTGAACGCTACGAGTCCTGTGATGCATCCTAAGACCATCCATGTGTTGGGTTACTTTTCAACCAAGGGAATGGGCTCTCTCATAATTCTACCCCGAACCACTGCCATGAATAAAAAATGGTATCAAAACGTTCTGCAATAGTCAAGTCAAGTTCAAGTCGAGCTTTATTGCCATTCTGCTACCTGTGTAGACATACAGTGAGCATGATTTCACCAAGTACAACGTGTTCCTGGATCAACATCCTTGTTGTTCTTTGAAAAACATTCTAATGGCCAATCCAGTAATATTGACTCATATCTGAAAAGATCTTGTGCAGTGAATGATAACGAATTTGCCCATCATTATCAAAGATCTTCAGCAATGTTTTTTAGTGGTGGATGTCATTCCGAGAGCTTATCGAAATGTATCACTAATTAAGTCCAGTGGAGTGTTTGATCCGCTCTGAAAGTGCTTGTATCCTCCTGCGGCTCATTGATCATAGTTGTGTTTGTATTATATATTCACTTTGTTCTAGTCAATAACAGCGCCTGCAGAATGGCCTTGGGGATTCAATACAGAGAGCTATTGATCACAGACAACACAGGAGCTAATGAACTTGGCCTAATGACATGAGGGAATCTGGCAAAGCTAGAGCAGAAAACGAATGGATGATTGCACATCTCTGTGACCTTGTGTTACTGGGTTAATGGGCCGATGGTGGGTCAATATATCCATTTGGAATAACAGAGCTGCTGAATGGGGAAATGGATTTAGATAATTTGTATCTAGCAGAATAATGGCAAGGTAATCAGAAGTAGTGCTGAAGTCCAACTAAAGATTTACTGAAATATATTTAACTGTGATAAAGTGAAATTATTGCAATTATACTTCAGGTGCACTTTAAATATCTTGCATTTAAAGACCAATATTATGCTGCTTTAAATGCTGATCATGTAGACTGTAGATAGCATGGCAGCTTACTAGGATTTGGAGCAGAGCCAGAGAAAAGTGAGAGAGTTGTCCTTGTTAGCAGAGCTTTGCTCTGTCATGTAATGAAGAATATGAAGGTTGTATGCGATTCACAGGTTGTCATTAATGCAGAGAGACTTGTGCATTAGCCGGCTCTGTGGACATGAGGTGACTGACCCTTTTCAGCCAAAGCGTCATGTTTCTGGACACACATGCCAGCATTTATTTAGCATCACGCAACAAGTTGTAGTGCAACTCTAGCCTGCTACAGACAGAACGCCGCTTATCCAACACACACAGATACGGACACTCGCACACTCTATCCAGTCCAGCATAGTGACATGAGCACAGTTATATTCTGTTTAGTATGTCTCACTCTATTTTTGTCATTCTCTCTCTTTCTCTTGCATTCTGGGTGTTCTCTGATTCCTCTATTACAGTGTCCAAATGCTACAGCTCGTGATTCTGGGCTGATGACGGGCTGGGGTCAGATGCGTGAACCAGAAAGGAGATCCTATACCAAGTTCCCAGCACAGCATTCTGGACATGCCTTGAATATAAGCAAGCCGACGAGGAGCCACCCTTATCCATGTCCTCGTGGGCATCCCACCACTGCAGGAACCTTATGCCAGACACCCATTCAGAATCAACACACACAAACGTTTACCTACTGTAGCTATATCTAAATGAGTGTGTACCAAGCCAATCTCACTGGCAAACATAACTTGTTTACATTGTGGCGATTTCGTATGAATATGGATGATATAATGTTTTGAAAAAAGAATGAAAATCCACCCTTAACACCATCATTAACTAAGATGAATGAAGACTAAACAATACAATTATTACACTTTATTAATCTATGTCAATGTTACTTAATAAAAAATAATGTTGTTAAGTGTTTGTTCATGTTAGTTCACAGTGCATTAACTAATGTTAACACACACACAACTTGTGATTTTAATAATGCATTAGTAAATGCTGAAATTAACATCAAATAAGATTAGTAAATGCTGTAGAAATATTGTATATTTTTAGTTCACTAACTACTGCTAACTAATGATCCTTATTGTAAAGTGTTACCTAAAAATATGAATTACTGAGTAAAATAAATTTGCTGATGCCATTTAGTTTATTTATTTGCTTCAGGTGCAAACTTGTACAACTCATTAAAATGCCTGTTTCAGAAAGAATATTTTTTTAGATGAATTTGGAAAACCCTTGGAGTTTTTTTTTACCAGACCTGTCTGGAGAACCAACACATAATGCATAAATTGAAAAAAGCAAGAGTCTTCCTCCTTCCTGACTTTTGCTTTCTATCTTTGCCGTCTGTTTTTCCCTCAAGAGGATTTCCAGCAAAAGGAATAGTTGATAAATCAGAAAAAAGAGCGAGAAGGCGACTGCTGGTTGCCTGGAAATCCTGCCGAGTAGTGAATTAGTAATGGAGAAGTCTTGTCGGTTGGCTTTGAGTATGTTTGTGTGTGCAGGTATGTGAATTTCTCTTTCTCTTCCAGCAGGTGAATACTGTAAGCCATATTTATTAGAGAATAGGCTGCCAAATATTCCTTTTTTACAGTTAATATTCAATGCCTGAAGGAATATAAGATAATTTCAGTGAACTTGACACAAGAATCAAACCCCATAGAATTGCCACAAGATTATTTTAAAAGACGTATTTTATGCTTGTAGGCTGCATTTATTTGATATAAAACAGTTATATTGTGAAATACTAACCATTTTCTATTTAGATATATTATAAAATGTCATTTATTCCTGTGATGCAAAGTTACATTTTTAGCATTACTCCAGTCTTCAGTGTCACATGGTCCATTAGAAATCAGTCTAATTTGTTTATTTGCCGTTTACGAGACATATCTAATTATATTCAATATCGAAAACAGTAATCCTGTCATTTAACCTCAGTAAAAACTCTCAAACTGCTCTGGACATACGAATCAAACCCCAGTCAGACACCAGAAGCACTGTCTGTCTGTGTAAATGGACTTGGGCCAAGGAAGACACATTCGTCCTTTGAGAGCTGTATTTGTGGCCTGATAGGGTTTCAAACAGGAGCATTTACACTCCTTGCTTAGTTTGTAGCGGCCACTCATACTAGACAGCTGTATGCAACACTCATCTGCCAAATCCAGCTGAAATGACCATGAACAAAATCATTTGAGTTCACAGATATCTGCTGACACTCAGCATTGTCAGTGCCAATGACTAGCTAAAAGAGGGCCTGAGCATTCAAATGGCAATGTGAGGCATAGTCATGCATAGACATGATTCACCACATCTGTCAAACTGGGTCCCATAGTGTCCCGAAGGACCTTGGGTTGTCTGCATTCAGGCCAGGCTGGTAACCTGAAGCCCACACTGTATTGTAGATCACTACTTTAAATACCTCTCTCTTTACTCAGAACCCAGAGGAGCATCAGGTGATGGCTAATGAACTGTTAAATGCATATTAGCATAGGCAGCATTCTTAACTGAGGGTATTTGCAGCACATTCAAGCTCTATCAATGCAGACAACCCTGGGTGGTTTATATAGTGACACAGTATATAAATTCAGTGTGGCAGTATTAAGAGCTTATCAATAACTTGAGTCCATATTAAACCAAGATCACAATAAATTAAACTTAAAGCATGCCATTCATAATACACAGGCTATATTCAGAATGAAATACTAGCAAGTTGCTTACCGTATATTATTCTGACTAGTATACAGTGGCTATATATGTATATATATATATATATATATATATATATATATATATATATATATATATATATATATATATATATATATATATATACAGTGGGGATCGAAAGTTTGGGCACCCCTTGCAGAATCTGTGAAAATATGAGTAATTTTCAAAAAATAAGAGAGATCATACTAAATGCATGTTATTTTTTATTTAGTACTGTCCTGAGTAAGATATTGTACATAAAATATTTTAACTTTTATTCCACAAGACAAAATAAATGCTGAAATTATTAAAATAACCCCACTCAAAAGTTTGGGAACCCTTGGTTCTTAGTACTGTGTTCTGTTACCTGATGATCCTCGACTGTCTTTCTGTTTTGTGATGGTTGTGCATGAGTCCCTTGTTTGTTCTGAACAGTTAAACTGAGCAGCGTTCTTCAGAAAAATCTTTAAGGTCCTGTAGATTCTTCAGTTTTCCAGCATCTTTGCATATTTGAACCCTTTCCAGCATTGACTTTATGATTTTGAGATACACCTTATCACACTGAGGACATTTGAGGGACTCAAACAAAAATATTTAAAAAGATTCAAACATTCACTGATGCTCCAGAAGGAAACAAGATGCATTAAGAGCTGCATTAACGAGATTAGAAAAGCAGTCATCAGTGAAATGTTGTGAAGATAACAAAAGGGATTTGTTGTACTGCTCTGGTATTGTGGTAAAAATGAATTTTAGCCATTGGTTTTTCTGATCTTCATTCTTTGGCAGTGAAAATAAAACAAACTTGCCTTTACAATTAAAAACACACTGTCTCCTCGACATGATGCTATCACACCAACCAGAGCGTCTGTGTGTGTGGGGGGGGGGGGGGGGGCAACATAAAAAAATATATATATATATATATATATATATAAATATATATATATATATATATATATATATATATATATATATATATATATATATATATATTTATTTATTTATATATATATATATTTTTTTTATGGCAACAGTGATGCATTCGTTGATGGACATAAAATTCAAAAGAATAGCATGTATTTGAAATATAAATCTTTTTGTTACATTGTAATGTTAATTTTGATCAATTTAATGCATCCTTGCTGATTAAAAACTTTTTTTTATACCTCAAACATTTAATGGTTGTTTACCAATTTGCGTACATTGCACAGTATACATACTGCACAATTGACCTGTCAGTAAGTATGACCTATCAAATGCAGATGAGCCAAAGGCAGTTGAGTATCAGTTGAACGAACCTAAATAACGAACTGTTCTCACGTCATGTACAGTGTAAGTTAAAAACTCATAACGAAGATCTACATTTCAGTGCCTTTCCATATTAAACTAGTTAAATGTACTTTGTGATACATGAACAGTGTTGATCCTGTATGTTGTCATCTGTGATCATGACGACTGTAATATGAGACTCCTCCCACTTGCATTGTGATCTGTAAACCCTCGCTTTGAGTTACCCACAATTATATTAAAATCTTTAATATATCCCTCCATGGAATATTTAATTCCCACTTGAATGATGGCCCTTATGTGTAGAAAATTGTGCAAAAACATTGTGGGACAAAGTTTTCACACTGACAGCTGTCGTTGTAAGACAGTGAGGAACTCCGTTTGTTTGTCCGAGGGACCAACTGTAACTAACGGGGCGGGGCTTACAAATAGGTCAGTTGCACTGGCAGAACAATATGAGATTCAAAACATACCCAATGTCTGGTGAAGAAGGAGTGTACTCCATCTTTCTTCCTGATTTTTGGCCCTTTCAGTTTCTGCAAAATGAGACAAGAACTCTAAACAAGAGAGAACAAGTTCACGTTTAAGGTGTCCAACTGTGACAGGTGGACACTTCTAAGGCCCTTAATGGCTTTTAATTTACGGTTTTTAAGCTAAAGAGCGTGCCATTTTTTCCCTCATAACCATCATCATTCACAACTTGTCATTTCGCTCCCCCTCACGTGCTCTGTTGACATGTATAAACACTACTGGAGTGAGTGTGTGTGTGTGTGTGCACTTGTACATGTGTCAGCTGCTGACGTGGACTTCTACAACACAAACATCCACAGATATGTTTGAAGAGGTGAAGTCACTGCATTTATGCTCATATAGTATGTTCAACATTCAGATTAGAAGAAGTACTTGTTATTTTTACATTGATAGTACATGTACAGTATAGTATATGTAAGACAGGAATCAAGTTCAAAAGCAACAACAAAAAAACATGAAAAAATATTACCTAAATTTGTTGTCACATGTTATTTTTCCAGTTTACACACAGATTACATCATTAACATTCTGGATGTCCCTTTTCCTAAATGTTTGATTTGCTTACTTGTCATATTTGGTGCTAAACATGTGTTGACCTTTAGGCTAGCTGCTAACAACATGCTATAGCATGGGGCACTTTCAGGACACACACCCCTTGCTTTCCCACGCCCTGGTCCCACGCTAAACATGACAGACACACTGCTCCATCTATGAGTGGCTTATTTCATTGTGAGGACAGCTGTGGACAGCAGCTCGCTCCGCCACACATGACGTTACATTGAGAGCACAGCTGGAAACCAACCATCAGGCCCATGGAAACAGATTTACACTTTCACCTGTTTAACAATCATTTTCACCTGTTAATCAGTCAATCAAGACTACTGACTGGAGATGCTTCTTGAACAGTTTTGTGATGAATAGTTAATTTGCATTTTCAAGTAGACAAATGCGGATCAAAATGCGTGACGCCATATTGACATCAATGATGCCAAACACTTTTGAATTTCACAATGACACATGAAAATGTGGCCAGAATCCAGTAAAAATTAAATAAATAAATAAATTAAAAATATATTTAATAATAATAATAATAATAATAATAATAAAATGCAAGAGAATAATAATTCTTATAACTACATGAATTGCTGATTAAATCTGTTTTATTTCAATACCATTTGCATACTATTATAATATGCATTCAAATGTTTATTTATATCAAATGTTTTTTAATAGTTTTAGATAATGCACTAAATAAATTAAATTAATTGCAATGAATCAATGTTTTTTGCTTTATATTTGATGTGTCAGAAGGAAGATTTTGTCTCCCATCTCAATGTTTTCTCAGTATCTCGTACTATTAGCACAATAAATATTATTAATACAACATATTGTGTTAAGTGTTCTATTGCATTATTTTTAAATAACCATTTGCACTAAATCAACACACATAAATGGAGAGCAATTGGAATTTTTAACATCATCAAACTGCACTAAATACTTCCATTTTCACCTGCGTTTGCTCATCTCACTGTGAAATGCTGTACTGAGCTCCTCCTCCCTAACATCTTACATAATCTTTCTGAGCTACCTTAATCTAAAGCCCTAAACTGGCTCTAATTCTATTACTCAACCTCAACTTGTTTTGGTGAAAAGCGTACCGCAGGGATGGTGTTTATGTGTTTAGTCTTTGAAGCTCCGTCAAACCCTGATCTCCAAACCCCCTCAGACCAAACAAGTCAAGCAGACCTTATTAGCCGAGCGTCAGACTGGCTATGGCCGTGGCGTCAAACCTCCAGAGAGGATATGACCTCTGACCCCAGCTTGTGCTTTTAATTAATGAATGGCACTTAACAATGGCCTTGAGCTGTCTACACAAGCAGTGGCTGTATTTACTCTCACAAGTCCAATTCATCACCCTCCCACCTGGTAGTAAATTATTAAGGACTAGTGTCCATTGCGTAGATCTACTGCGATAATGTAAGCTTTTTAGTAACCGATAGCCTCTAATACCCTGTTCTCAAGTCTAAAGTCATTTAGTTAAGTAACTTACACATTCACTGACCCCCAAAAGAGAGGACGGTGTTGACAGCCTGCGAGTAATGCCTGTGAGGGGTCATGTGTGTAAAAGCAATCATTTTTTACATAATGCCCTCTATGAGTCACACTAAACCCATTTATAATGGAGAGGGCAAATGTTTCTGAGACACATACACTCTTCCCTCTGGCTTCTTTAAGACCAGCTCCCTGTAATTACAGAACTTCCACTCAATGACAATCCGGCCCCTCACACTTCAAAGTCCCGGACCCTTCATATATTCACACGGTGGTTTTCAGTCAAAGTGGAGGTCCAGCTGGTGAGAACACGAACATGTAAATCCTGCAAAAAAAGTGGCTGGATTTCTCAAAGTGCCTCATTTGTGGGAATTGGATTATAGCTTTTAACTTTTAAACATAAGTTGCATTGTAAACTTTCACCGAAAGCGCCTGTAAATGATATTAAAACACTGAGCACAAAATTTGCATTCTGGAAGTAAAATTCCCATTTTTTTTTTCTAAAGTTATTCATCGGTATTTTAAATATTAATTAGTATTATTAATATAGTAATTTTAAATCATATTCCAGTGCAAAACTATATTCCCCATGAATCCTGTTGAGAAAGATCCACTAAACAAGGAATTGTGGCAAAAAATTATGACAAAAATGCCCAAAGAAGCCGGTTCAAAAGTTTAAGGTTAGTAAGATTTCTTAATGTTTATAAAAGAAGTCTCTTATACTCACCAAGACTGCATTTATTTGATTCAAAATAGTTCATTATTACAATTCAAAAAAACGTTGAATAGATTTTTAAATGTAATTTATTTCTACTGATGGCAAAGATAAATGTTAAGCATCATTACTCCAGTCTTCAGTGATCCTTCAGAAATCATTCTAATGTGACGAATCTGGTGCTCAAGAAACATGTCTTATTAATATTTACATACTTTATGTAAATTGTGATACCTATATATATATATATTTTTTTTTCATGATTCTTTGTACGGAAGGTTAAAAAAGAACAGAATATATTTGAAATAGAACTATTATGTGCTATTGTGAATGTTTTTACTGTCAGTTCATTAATTTAGTATGTCCTTGTGCAATACACGTATGAACATAAAAACATACATACCTCAAACTTTTGAACAGTATTGAATCTCCCAGTTTTCAAAAACTAGTTTTGCCTAAAAAAATGTCATAATTGTGTGATTAATCTTGGAGTTGTTGATTTAGCTTATGCCTTTGATGTCTTTGCTTAATCATTTAGAAATTCCCATGGAAAAAAAAAAATGGGTATAAAAATAAATAAATAAATGAATCAAAGCCACTGAAAAAATGGGTGGTCACTGCTGTCAGGCATTGTTTGTGTGACAGACACACACTATGAGACAATCAGATAACGTCCTCATTTCCTGTAGTATCTGCAGTCGCAAAGAAGATCTGAATGGAATAAATGGAAAATCAATTAAATTAATTATTAAAATATTTAGGATGCAAAAAAAACAACAACAAAAAAAAAAACATCTTTTCCATATGGACTGTGAAAAAACTAATAAGTTAAGTATTGTGAAATATTGCATATTCTGATATTCTGTGCAAGCTGGGATCTTTAAGTGGTGCATTGGAGTGCAGGCTCTGGTGAAGTGGTTTTAACAGGTAACAGATGTGTTCTGGCTTGGTTTCCTCCAGTACCGTGTGTTTATTTGACTGTGTGCGTGGTATGTCAGGACCCCTGGATCTCCGGCAAACTCCCAGTCCTAATAAATTTTCATTTATTAAAGTTACACTGACGTTACCCCAAATAGTCAGACTAGCTTGTACTTCCATTAATATATTTAGAAATGTGCAGCATACACATTGACACACACACACACACACACAGCCCACAATACTTTGCAGTGCTGCACATTGGCTGCTATATACCCTGACTTGCAATAACAATTAAGGTAGGAATAAATTAGGAGAGGTCACACCCTAAAACCACTGCCAAAAATGACCCTTTATATCATAAAAATGTATCATAGAAATACCTTATTCTCTGAAAATCATGAGCTAGAGAATAGAAGGTGTAATCATTTCCATACACCATTGCTTACTATATTGTTCCATATGTACATATTGTTCTCCACATAGAAATAATAGATATTGTCTATTTAAATAGCCAGATCTTGTCCAGATAATTTCTGGGAAGGAAATGTAAGTATTGGATCTTTTATTGAATACACCTGATCTATGAACACTTTCAGAATTAAAGCTCCAAAATGGGGTTGGTACAGCAACGTCATATAAGAACCATTTTGGGTTCCTCAAAGAACCTTTTATTGAAAAGTACAAGGAAAGCTTTATCAGATCAGAATATGCTTGCCTTAACAAACACTGTATGAGGAATAAAAATCACAAACACCACAAAAAATCCTCATGTTACAATTCTACTTCTTAAGATGTGTAGTTGTTTATAAAAAAGGGCAAACTAAGTGTGAAAGAAGAACTGTTATTGCCAAAGCTCTAAGTGGATATTAGAGAAGATGAATCAAAGAGAGAGAATGAATTTTTGACTATACAAGAATCCTAGAAATTCCTCTGAGCCTTTAAAGAACTTCAATCCTGCACAGAGACGTTGTTTTCTTTAAAGTATTGCAACTGTATATTGCTTTATATCACCATTCTGAGAATTGAAAAATATTAGAGTTTGCCCTTGAAAACTGTTAATCACAGCAATAAATTTAAGAGAGAAAACAAAAGGGGAGAGGGAATATTTAGGGGAACTATTGCTTGTAGAAACAACACTAAAGCTAAAATATTTCTTATATCAGAAAGGGCAGAGAATATCATACTTTTAAAGGATTAATTTACCCCCCCCCCCCCCCCAAAATAAAAATAAAACAGCTTCTTTTAAACTAACCAAATATTAACTGCTGATTGATTGGTTAAAAATTTGAGAACCAGTGGGGTTAATCGGAGCTTTGGACATCAGAAAGCTCTTGGATTAAAAAATATCTTAATTTGTGCTCTGAAGATGAACGAAGGTCTTGCTGGTTTGAAACAAGCAATTTATGACAGAATTTTCATTTTGGGGTGTACTATCACTTTAAATGATGGTCTATTTCTCAAATGAAGCACTAAAAATACCATGCACGTGTCATAGGGACTAATTAATTTTGTGATATATCTAAGCCAATGTTTAATCTTTTTAGACTTCGAAAGTCTCTGGCAACTCTCTGCTTGAATGCTAAGAACATAATTCAAAACATCTCCTTTGGCTTTCTACAGTAGAAATAAAGCCATAAAGTTGAGTAAATGATGGCAGGATTTTCATTGTGTTTAATTCCATGCGGAGTGTGACATATTACCCAAATGTTCCTAAACACAGTTAAAGAGTTGGTTTCAGTTTGTTGAAAGCTGCACCGTCTCTGGGCGTGTGTGTTATTCAGAAGACAGGAACACCATCCCAGTGTCTCGGTTCATTGCTGCTACTATGAACATATTTTGATTCCACCAAAAATATCTCCCTCCTCTTGCTATTTAAAACAGAGAGGCTTCCAAAACTCTCGGAAACATTTAAGAGGGGGTTTTAAAAGTGTCTTCCCTCCACCTGTGCCTGGCTTCCACCAAAACAAAGAATCATATAAAGATGTATTTTATGCATTAGACCAAACAATTGTAAACAGAAAAACTCCCATGCCAGAATTAATGTGCAAACGCTCAACGGTGCATTGGCAGGAAAGTTGGAACAACAATTTACAAACAGAGATAAGGAGCGAAAGAGGGCCTGGCAAAATGAAGTAATGGCACAGGAATGAGTGAGAAGAAGAAATGCATTGTAGAGAATAGATCAGTATTTGTTTCTTCCATTACTGCAAAGGCCAATTCCGTATTTCAAGATTAACTAATTGTTTTACTGGAGTAATTTGATATGGCTGGTAAAACAGTGCATTGCAATTAACCTTACCCTTTAAATCTGTCCAATAGAGGAACATTAGTGCTTCCAAGGCCCATGCGAATGAAAACCAGCTGGAAGGAAACAGGCTCACAGTCCAACAACAAAGCTTGAATCTGATTAGGATACAAGGACGAATGACAGAATTAAGCCTGAGGCATAGAAATGAATGCTCAGCTCTTTTGGAAAGCATGACGCTTCATCTGAGGAGAGAGGAGGAAGGAACTTTGTTTGATTTAGTGGAGCTCCTGTATGAAACAGCGGCCAACAAAGACTCAGCTAAACTCTTCTAAGAGTCGTTTTGAATGGGAGCCAGGTTTTGTGGAACAGAAAAATTCAACAGGGGTGGCATGAAAGGTTTGGATGTGAATGCAGGGAACAGGAGAACTCAGATTTATTATTAGGCTCAACCGCAAAGACAGGATGATCATCTATTCAGTGTGGTGAGGATATCAAATCCATAGAGATGAACATATACTCACACATGTATGCATACTTACAGTACTGGCAATACATAAAATAAACAAATACTGCAAAAACTGTTTTCAACATTGATAATAATAAGAAATGTTTCTTGAGAAGCATTCTTAATAATTAAATTTAGTTTTCCTGTAGCTCAATGGTAGAGCATTGCGTTATCAAGCGCAAGGTTGGGGGTTCTATTCCCTGGGAACACATGATAGGTAAAAATTGATTGACGCTTTGGATAAAAGCGTCTGCTAAATGCATACATTTTATTTTTTATTTAATTAAATTTTTTAATTAGAATGATTTCTAAAGGACCATATGACACTGAAGACTGGAGTAATGGTGCTGAAAATTCAGCATTGCCATTAAAATAATAAAATACATTTTAACAATATATTCAAATAGAATATATAAAATTATAGAATATATTATTAATATGAATGCATGATACACTGAATTTAATCTCATGAAAGTGCATCTCAATGGCATGATTTTCTTTCTGTTTGTTGTATTATTAATAGGCAGAAATGGACTTTGGCATGCAAATGATATGCATTAGGTATGATTAGAGGTGTGGGGTAGATGTATATTATATATACACACCACACAGCATATCATATGCAAGCAAAAACTGTGTATATGCACGTCAAACACGTGCGTATATTGTATGCACACAAAAGTCAGTTTCAGCGTATTAAATAGCACTCAAAATGCAAAATACAAAAAATATATATATAATAATAATTAATAATACAAATTGTGCTATTGATACTTGCTATTTTGATCAAATGAATCCAACATCAGAGACTTCTTTCAAAAACACTAGATTACAAAAAAGCAAAACCTATTTTACTGAATCAAATCAAGCACAGAACTAAATACAACAGGGACATTTGCACAGCATGAGATAAAAATAATAAAATAATGCATACATCTATCAGACTGAAAAAAATATTTAGATTAGTGTCTTTCAGATTCATCAGACTAGACTATTTCTAACTCCTTTAAAAACTTATGCCCCAGTTTCATAATAAAAAAAATAAATAAAAAATACAGAGATAGCTTTCAATCAGAAGGTGACTTACTATGCATCTGCAGCTACTAAAGATGAAAGTCTGTGATATGAATGTTGTATGTTCTGCAAAGAATAAGTATTTTACATCTCAACCTTGGTCATGCTAAACAAGACTTCTAACTAAATTCTATCACTTTGTACACTGTAAAAACAATGATTTTTGAATGAATGATATAGTTGTGACAAGAAAATACCAAAGTCATCTTTCTACTTCAAAATGCCATGTTTAATATTCAATGTGTTATATGTCATTCCCTTGTAATTATTTACTAGCAATTTCTGAGTGTTTCAGTGTTTTCCAGTGTCCAACCTCACTCATCTCCACTCATGTTTCTGTGTCTAGGCATCATGAAAACCATCGACATCCAATATGGTACCACTTGGTTTAACAGCTGCTAGTTAATAGTTAGCTGTCACTCACTCCTCACAGATCTCCCACGAGGCTAAAATGCCCCCCTCTGAGTTTCCGTGATCATAGGGGAATATGCTCATTCCCTGTGCTTTTCCCTCCATGCTCCTGATCACCAACCAAAACAACAGGCCTCTGCGGTGGATCTATGCACGAATATTTTGGAACGCTCTGAATATGATGTGCAGAGTCCCAGATGGCTTGTGGTTGTGCAACTGTTTTTGGTTTGCGTGTACTTTTGTGTTTTTATATGCATGTATGTGTATTATGGGGTTATTGGTATAGCGCAAGGGGTCCTGGGGTGGGTTTAAGAACCCAACTACAACAGCGGGAAAATAAATCTGTGACATTTAAGGAAACTGCTTCGTGTCAACAGTATGACTCCATCCAAAATGACAAATCTGATAAGCTTTAATTAATGACCAGTAAGTGACCCCTCTGATTATCTGGTTGTTTAATATAGGCTTATCTTGTTTTAGTTGTAATGAAGATAGATGGGATTATTCAGTCGCTGATAAAAATGACAGTCATGTGAAGGGTCTCTGATATAGTGCCATAGCATGTCAGTCACTGCTCAATACAAATTAATTAGTAGTGGGTTAGAATTTAAGATCAAGCCGTGTGTTGCATCATCTTGTGTGGCCGAAACCAAAGCCAAGACATCCAACCATCAAGCCAAGACATCTGGCAAGAAGTCGTTTTCACTTTTAATATTAGACTCATAACAATGGGAACAGCTGTACATCAGAAGTCTCTGTGGATCGGTGCCTTTTTCCTTTCTTCACATACAAACGGTGATCCTTTAATTAGGGACACTTTTTAATAGAATTGGGTCCGAGTCCACCTTTGTCGAGTACGAGTCAAGACCAAGTCCTTAAACATCAAGTCCAAGTCCTAGTCCGAGTCCAAAAAGGGCCAAGTTGGACTCAAGTCCGAGTTCTTAAAGGCCGAGTCCGAGTCGAGTCCGCCCGAGTCCAGAAAGTAATTAAATTAAAAAAGATTATAAATTGGTATTGTAAATTTTTACATTCTATTAATATTTTAACCTTTCAACCCATTAAACCAATGGAAATATTAAAATGTATTTAAAAAAGTACCACTGTTATATTTAGTCATTGCCATTGACCATTTTTATTTTATGTCAACAGAACTTGTTTCCTATCAAAAAAAAAAATGTTTCAAAGGTTTTATTGTATTACAAGTGCATGAAAACAAATGAACCTGTTTTATTTTTGTACCACACTATTGTCCTCCAGTACATCGAAAAAGTGTGATAAAATAACTCTATATATCTATCTCTATCTCTCTCTCTCTCTCTCTCTCTCTCTCTCTCTCTCTCTCTCTCTCTCTCTCTCTCTCTCTCTCTCTCTCTCTCTCTCTCTCTCTCTCTCTCTCTCTCTCTCTCTATATATATATACATATATATATTGTCACGTTTATGAACTTTCTGTTTCCTTTTTTGGTCACCTTCCTCCTAGTTTTGGTTAATTGATTATTCTCACCTGTTTCCAGTTCCCTCATCACCTCCTGATTGTTTAAATACCTGTTCTGTTGAGTTCTCCCTCGTCCGTGATTGTTTGTATGTTTCAATGTAGATGGTTGTAACCTAACCTAAATGTGCTACTGCTGAACGTAATCTAGTCTGTTGTCTTTATCCTCCTTCATTGTCAGTAAACTCCTCATTTATTCCAGATCCTCCTCTTGCACTTTATTTTACGTTTAGCACTACCTTAGTTTGTAACAGAATCACGGACCAAACAGTATAGTTTAATTTAGCAGCGTTTTTCTTTCTTTTTGGTTTTTTATTTCTTTTTTTTAGGGCTGTCAAGAATAGCGCGTTAACGACGTTAATTAGTTGTTTGTCGTTAATTACGTCAAATTTTTTAACGCATTTCACGCATGCGCAGTGTGACAAATTATTTAGGTCAGGAAAGTCTCGTCGATCTCTGAATTCTCAAGATAGTAAAAAACTGCGGCGAGCGCTGCGACGAAAACACAGAAGAAGCTTAAGGTTTTACCCCAGTTACTCTCAAATACATTAATGCCAAGCTCGATAAACAGAGACGACTTTGGTGGTTGATACGCTGGAGCTTCTTCCTGTTATAGCGTCCTGTGTTTCACACTGCGCATGCGCAGAACGCCTACATGCAATGCAGCGAAAATTACAGCTGTTTGGAAAAGCATTTGCATTTTTACTTGGTTTTACTGGCACTTGAAGCCTTCAGAACGTGAAAATATCGATCCTAAAGTATTGTGCCAGAGCAAATGAACACCTCCCAAAAACAAGAGTGCCCAGAGTGCTTCTTATGTGATTGTGGCGCATGTTTGTGTTTCTGAGTTCATTCTTTCGAGTTTCTCTATGCATAATTTCACAGATATGTGGCTATATTTAACCACTGGTTCACCTAAAACTCTTACACTATCTGTAGTTAAATGGCATGGTTTGATATAGTGCTCAGGTAAATTTGATTAAGTAAATGTTAAACTTTTGAAATTCAGAAAAAAAGAACCACATATTGATGAATCAATACATGAAAATTATGTATCTGTGTCCTGTTATTTATCTTTTGGTATGCATTTCAGAAAAAAAAATGGTTAGGATTTAGGTGTAATTGCAAATAGTGATTAATCATGATTAATCCACTGAAAATTCTGATTAATTTGATTAAAAATTTTAATCATTTGACAGCCCTACTTTTTTTTCCTCTCCCGCAATGGCCATCCCAGCAGTCCGTCTCCTATGCCTGGAGCAACTGGACAGTTCGCTGGAGGACCACACCAGGGACTTTTTAGATCTGGCGTGCCTTACTCTCTTCCCCGACCGCTCGCTCTCTAACTTCTTCTACACCGGCCTGAGCGAGCGGTGTAAGGCACGCCTACCAGCGAACGGTCCCCGAGAGGATTTCGCCGCTTTTGTGGAGTGGGTGCTGGAGAAAAACGGATCTTCATGGACCGTCAGCACCAATAAAGAGGATATCTCCAGCCCCACTCCCGACCCAGAGACCAGCCAGCCACCATCACGCCGCACGGAGCCAGAACCCACCGCAGCCGCAGAGCCCGAGCCATCCGCTGACAGGAAGCAGGATCTCAAGAGCGCGACTGACCAGGTGTGTGAGCCGGCAACACCGTGCATCGTGGGAGTCCTCGTGGAGATCGAGGTCATGGAGGAAAGCCCTGCCCACACTCCTGCGACTGAGGGTGAGCTGTATGCAGTCTCTGAAAATCATATGGAGCAAGTTCTGGATCTGATGGACTGGTCTATGGAGGTAATACCTAATTTTCCTGTTTCCCCGCTGGTTCCGTCCAGCCCTGATCCCCCTGTATACCCTCTCAGTCTCCCACTCCTACCTCCTCCAGTCATTTCCTCTGCTCCATTTCCGCTGGTTCCATCCAGCTATGAATTTTCTGTTTCTCCGCTGGTTCCGCCCAGCCCTGAATTTTCTGTTTCTCCGCTGGTTCCGCCCAGCCCTGAATTTTCTGTTTCTCCGCTGGTTCCGCCCAGCCCTGAATCTTCTGTGTCTCCGCTGGCTCCGCCCAGCTCTGAAGTTTCTGTGTCTCCTGTGTTCCCTCCTGGCCTCCCTCTCCCACCTCCTCCTGGACCTGCCGGTCCCTCTGCTCCACTTCTGCTGGTTCCGTCCAGCCCTGATCCTCCTGTCCTTCCTCCTATCCTTCCTCTCTCTCCTCCTCCTAGACCAGCCAGTTCCTTGTCATCCCTGCTGGTGCCAGTCAGTCCCGCAGCTCACCCTCAGTCCGCGCCATCTGGGCGCGATGGTTTGCCGCTGGACTGCCAGTCTCCAGTTCCGCCTTGGCACATTAAGGCCCTGTCTCCGCCTCCAGCCTCCGAGCCCTGGACTTCTCTCTATGTCCTTCGACCCAGCGGCTCCGCCTTGGCTCTTAGCTCCTTCGTCCTGGCTGGTCTCTGGTGGACCTTCTGGCTCCTCCTGCTCCGGGCTCCTCCTGCTCCGGGCTCCTCCCTCCATCCACTCCGCCCTGGTCCCTACCTCCATGCTCCCTCATCACCTGCTCTTGGCCTGCTCCTCGACCGCATCCAGAACCTTCTCCCTCCCTCCGCTGGTATTCCTCTTGCGGTGCGAGGACGCATCGTTCCAGGAGGGGGCGAACTGTCACGTTTTTGAACTTTCTGTTTCCTTTTTTGGTCACTTTCCTCCTAGTTTTGGTTAATTGATTCTTCTCACCTGTTTCCAGGTCCTTCATCACCTCCTGATTGTTTAAATACCTGTTCTGTTGAGTTCTCCCTCGTCCGTGATTGTTTGTATGTTTCAATGTAGATGGTTGTAACCTAACCTAAATGTGCTACTACTGAATGTAATCTAGTCTATTGTCTTTATCCTCCTTCGTTGTCAGTAAACTCCTCATTTATTCCAGATCCTCCTCTTGCACTTTATTTTACGTTTAGCACTACCTTAGTTTGTAACACACACATATATATATATATATGTATGTATTATAATTTTGTTTTGTTTTGTTTCTAATCTGTATATTGTAGATTATGTATAGGCCAAAGGGGTTTTCAGGGAAGTTGGACAATAATTAATACTCTAAAGACTATGTTTAATAGGAATAAGGGATAGTTTATGAAATATCTGTACTGTATTTATAGTTAATGATGACACCTCAAATTGAGTTTGTAGTAAACAGAACATGAACAAGAGTAGAGCAGCTGATGATACTGAACTGCAGCACGTGCCGGTTAGAGCGATTCTAGTTCTCTAGTCAAGAACCGGTTGCATTGGTTTTCAGATCATCAGTACACTGAACCGAAAACCATTTCTTTCAGAGGCGTCTGATTCGAGAACCGAGCAGCTGACTATGGGAGCTGATGAAACTGCACATGCGTTATTCAGCGTGAAGCCGACTGACTCACAGAGCATCTGAACCGAACTAATTCTGTGCTAATGTTATGAGCGCGGGTAAACCAAGGGCTTGAATGAAGGGCAATCTGACGAAACGTAAGTTAATTTAATAACAAATACATCGCAATGGATTACGTATACTAAGTGGATCATGGTTTCTGCACTGACACCTAATTTATTTACTTTATATCTTCAAGACTTAAATCCTCGTATGCACATTATTGCTGTTACTGTATTTGGTTGCATTGTTGCAAAACCTAATTGTCTACTTTTCATGATTATGTTTTTAACTGACTGAAGTTATGATTACTGACTTTATATATTTGAATGTTTGATAGACTTGACGCCATTACGTCATCACCAATGACGAGCGTAAAAGAACCGGTGAACCGTTTTTTTTTTTTTTTCAACTGGTTTATTGAATCGAATCTAATTTCTCATCTCAATTTTATGCTGGTTTTATTGTTACACATGACGCAGACTCGGCTGTACTCTGAATATTTTCAGAGTCCAAAATGTTCAAGTCCGTGTCAAGTCCGAGTACAAATTCACCCGAGTGCGTGACAAGTCATTCAAAAATTGGACTCGAGTCCGAGTCCAAGTTCGAGTACCCCAACTCTACTTTTTAATACTTGATATCTTGAAAAATTACCTTTTTCTCATTTTCTTCATAATTCAAGTGGAAACTTTTTGTAGGGAAGAAACTGATTCGAACCATCAGCAAAGTGGCCTGATCTTTCTTCATATTTTGGCTGAACCAGGAATTCCAGGAGTTCTTTAGAAAAAGTTACCTTTATTTAAAAATAGCCCAAATACAAAAACAAACTCATAAATATATCAGGATAACCCCAAGCACTATCTGCAGTGGTTAAATTAAAGTCATCCCCATTTAAATTGATATTGCATGGAGATCTGAGATTATTTCCAATTTACGTCAACTCAATCTTTCTTCCTTTAAATCTGAATGCATTTAATCTTATTTTGCTTTCTATGAAAACCATCTGCATCTGGCTCATAATATTACAACACTGTCTGGTAGTCATAGACAATGACAGCCTGAAACTATGTGCAGCAATGTTATTAAAACATGCCATAACGGTTTTGCTCATCACCTGTACAGATCATAAAACAGAACAAAACACTCAAAGCTTTAATAAGGGATTCACAGGCAATCATCTGAAAAGTAAAGAAATAATTTTGGTCAAAGGTGTACATATTTGATCTTTTTGACCCAATACAGACATAACTTGATTGACCAGATATTATTTATATTCCTCGTAAACTGAAACATTTGGCAGATGAGTTCATAGTGTTAAAATAAAGTGTGACCATATTTTATATGTTAATAATAAATACATAGCCTATGACACAAGTCATAGTGATTTTGACCCCCTAAACATTGCAAAGGTTTTCTCCAAACTTTCATTACAGATTTTGAGTCCAAGAACAGTCACTTTTGAATGGATTCAGGCTTTCAAACTGTTCCATCTAACATCTAAAGGTAAACTGGATCCACTGCAAGCAATAAGAAATTCATGGTCGGAAAACAAACCGCACACAAACAACTACTGAAGCTGTGGACTGTGTGTTGTGTGTGTTTCTCAGCAGCTCTATAGTGGCCCGTGAGAGTACTTAACCTTACGTTATGTTTAGGTCTTTGCCTCGCGTGTGTGAGCGGTTCTCTCCAGGGTCATGCGTGTTTATGGATTTGGCCGTTCTCCTAATTACCAGCATGTCTGAGGTATGTCTCCCCCCTCCCCTCGAGATGAATCGCATTAGTCAGTGATATCCCTCAACTCTAATTTATCTTAATCTCACCCTTAATTTCTCCCTTTGGGCGCTACCCGCTTTTTCCTTTGTGCACCTTATCTTGCCTTCTTCAAAACCAAAGAAAATCCGCAAAGAAACAATGTGTCGGGAAAGGAGTGCAGGTTGTCTTTGCTTCGCTTTCTCTGTGGCACGGCACTTCGCTGTCTCTTGTTTTTCGCATGAGAAAGCACAAGCCTTCTGGGAAGAGCCTTTGTAGTGGTTAAGAGGAGTATAGGGGTATTTGAGGAAGATGGGATGATTGCTCGTCAGCTGTGTCTACGGATGTCATGCAACTCTGCTCCACCTGGCTTCGGTGCTTAAGACAAGAAAATATGAACAACAAATGGTCAAGAAAGTTTCATCACTATTACTACTTGACACACGTCAAATCAAATCAGCCTCATGATTTTATCTGGCAGTTGATTTAAAAATGAAAAACAATTTAATTAATAATCTATTCACATATAAACTAGTTACATATGTTGAACACTATGCCCCATTTTATAAAGAAATGATTCTTATGGGTTGGTCCTATTTAGTGAATCAAAACCATAGAGAACATCTAGAGTATTCTGGTTCACAAACAAATTATTCTTATGGATCGATTCTTTGAGTGAATCAAAATCATACAGAGCATCTATAATTTTTTTATTCACATACAAATGATTCTTATGAACCAGTTATTTTTTTGTGAATCAAAAACAGAGAACATCTAGTGTATTTTGATTCACAAACAAATGACGTCAGTTTCGTAGTTCTTTTAGTGAATCAAAAGCAAATAGCATAGCCCAGTTTACAAAAACAAATGACTTCTATGAGATGGTTGTTTTAATCAGTAGTTCTGAAAGTGAGTTTATCGATTTGAATCAGTCTATGTACAAATTATGGCATTTGCAAATTACTTGCATATATAATAAAAATGTATGTTTTAAATTAAATATACCAAAAATTAACTGCATTCTCATAAAATAAAGGTAAATTGAGAGCTTTTATCAAATCATGTCAAATTAAATCTGAAAGTCTGCAAATACCTGGCTCAATATCATTCATAACATCTTAGGAACTTCACAGTAATACTTTTGAAACATCCAATTTTTTTTTGTTTTTTTTTTGTTTTACATCTAATCTATGTAAGTTATGGTCATTGGTCCATGTGAATTACCGTAGCTCCTGAGGGTCTGGCTTGTGCCAAACCCTGATTAGTGTGGATTCCTGCCCACCTGATTCAGGTACAGAACCAGTAGATTAATGCTCATTTATCTAAAGACCTTCACCTTATCAGCAGTGTGGGAAAGTGAGGCGAGACAGAGAGGATCCTCCTACAGATTTCAACAAGTTCTGTGTTTAACAGTCTAGACTTTTATCTGAATGAAAGCAGACACACTTACTTTACATTTTACAATTCACACAAACTGCCAATTTTGGAACAAATACAGTGTTGAAAATGTATTTGGTTAAATCAGATATAACCAGTCTGACATAATTTAATCTCACTCAAGTCATTCAGTGTAGTTTTATGTCAGAATTTTTTTTTTTTTTTTTTTTTTTGAAACCCAACAGATGACAAACATTAAGATTTTTTATTTTATTTTTTTTTAATTTTATTTTTTTCTTATTTTATAAGAAATATCTTATGCTCACCAAAGCCACATTCATTTGATTCATCAAACAGTAAAATTGTTCAAGTATTCCTTTAATGCAAAGCTGAATTTTAAGCAGTGACTACTCCAGTCTTCAGTGTCACATAATCCTTCAGAAGTCATTTTAATTTTCTAATTATTTTAAATTGTAGTAATATTTCACACTATTACTGTTTTTACTATATTTTTAAACAAAATAATTGTAGCATTGGTAGACCTATTTTAAAAACACTGAAAAATCCTAATTAATAAAAATAAATCACTGGTAGTGTACAGTATTAAAAAAAAAAGTCTCAGTGTTGGTCCACAAAATAAAAGTCAACAGATAAAATGTCTGAGTGTCAATACATTTCCAAAAATCAATTTTGCATCGATAGAATGCTCAAAATGATGACTAAAAAGCTAAGTAAAACTGATGTGTATTCATTAAATGCATACACAGCCTTTCCATATCAAAGCAGCATATGATATGTGAGGCGCCACACACACCAAGACAAGTTCTAGAAATGGTACACATGCCTGACTAATACAAAGGCTTAAATGGCCCATTTTTGAACATAAACAGGATTGCCCTCCGCTCTCGGCCCATCATTACTGCACATATGAGGTCATCTATGTTTAGATTCACTGCATGTATGAGCCTATCCCATAGAAGCAACACAAAGAAATCATATCACACCATGGAGCACTGTCAAACCTCACCCTATCTAATCACTTGGCCCTCTGCTTGAAGCAACAACACTTATAGGACGCTGGTCTGTTTAGGAGAAAGCACTCGGAGTCCCACCATTGCTCTTTTGTACAATGGTAGGCAGAGAAGATAACCCTTACCTGATAAATCTGTGCAGTGATTGAATCCAGAGAGAAACCCAAGTCCGGATAGATGTTGTTCCTAGAGGGAGGAATGGAATATACGGCCAGTTTCCCATTATTATTGAAGCTGTCCAGAAAACAACCCCATTAAGCATTTGTTTGTGGTTAATTTATGCTTTAAATGGCATATGGGATATGGAGACTTTTATAAGCATCCGGCCAATCTTTCACTGAGACACAATTCTTAACTCGAACTGCTCCGCAGACTGGAAACATCAATGGAGATTTCTGGCAGTTTTATGAGGTAATGCTCTCACAATAGTAAAATCCCTTTCATACCAATTTGAACTGTCATGCTGGTAAATGTAGCCGCGTTCTCGCCCCCTACGCTGAAGCACAGCGTTCATGATGAATGAAGTCGGCGAAGACCCTAGTTTGGTTTCCAGTTTAAATGACATTATAAAGAAAAAACGCAACGTGCCAGAGAAAGATCAGTGATCAGCTACGAAAAAATGGGATACTTAGATCAGATTCCGATCTTAATCGTCCAGTGCTGTAATGCTATCTGGCCCTGGGACCAGGATGTAACAGAGATTCAGAAAGATCAGAGGTCACCCTCCAGCCTTTCAATCTCTATGACCGTGCAGTTAAGAAGAAAGAAAACAGCGTACACTGTCTCATCTTTATAATCAAATCAGTCTGTTTTGGTGCAACATGTGTATTGGTTTGTTTAGCTATATTTTGTGGGCAAAATCTGTCCTAGAAGCAGAACATCTGTCTTTGTGTATATTTTTTAAAAGGTAAAAAAAAATTCTGTAGTATTACAGTTCGCAATGGATTAATTGTTAAACAAGTAATACTTTTCTATTTCTGCTTTTCTAAGTCAATGCTATTTGCCTTGTACAACCCTATTTATTTTCACATGATATTTACAGTTTAAAATGAATATTCGGCAAGTAAAATGTAGGGCCAAGATCTGAAGTGGTTGTTACACAAGAATGAACTGAATCAGAGTTAAACCTAAAGCTATACTGTTATTGGCTATTGTTTATAATTATTTATAAATATAATTAATTATTTATAAATTTAATTAATTATTAATTGATTATTATTAATTTGAAAGACTGACAGTAAGCACAAGTCTAATTTTCAGTTGTCTGTGAAAAAAAAAAGATTTATTAATAAATAAATAAGTGAAAAATAAGTGTTATTATTATTAGATTTTAGCTTTTCCAAAAGTTACATTTCTAGCAATCCAAATTTAGCCTAATGCTTTTCAGCTAATGGAGAGAAAATAAAATGCTAACGGCTTTACATAAAAACTAACAATACAATGCCAATTTAGATAAGCAATATTGTAAAATCTTGCTTTTAAAAGTAACAATACTGTTGCTTTATAATTCTATGTATATATTCTATACAAATGCAATCTCATGGCAGTTCTAATATATTTTACATTTTCACAAATTATTGGTTAATTAATATTAATTCATATTAATCACGTTCGTGAATTTTGTGTTGGTCAGTTAAAAAGTAAATCAAATAAATGTAAAAATCACTTTGTTTATGCCAGACTGAGAAATAACATATTTATGCATGTTCATTATGAATTTATTCTAATATGGAAGTTTGATTGAAGTTTTAGCCTATATGCCTGTTGTACCTTCCATTCCCTAATACCTAATGAAGATTTACACGAGAAATGCATTTTATTTTAAAGAAATGGGAACAGATAGAAAACTACATTTGTTGTTCCCTGTTATCAGGTCAGTAGGTCAGACTTTAGTTTGGTGGCTGCCTCAGGCAATAACATTTGTCACATTACACATTCAAAGCAACAAAGCTCCTCTAACTGTGTCACGCCGAGAGAAACATTAACAGGTCTTCATGTGAGCGGGACAAATGCCAATTAAAGGAGTTGATTAGTGAGGATTGACCACAGGACATCTGCCTCAAATGATTCTCTGTGAATGCCTTGAGCTCCTGTGGATGTTTCTCATGTAAATAACAACAGCAGGGAACACACACACACACTCCGCCTTCAAACTCTTCTTAAACTCATTCAGTGTGTTTGTGTGTATTCATATTGCTATGGCATGTCATCTTTTAACAGACAAAATTGGGGGCATTCTCTTTCTTTCTTTCTTTTTTCTTTCTTGTAACATAATCAGTCATCAGTGACAACATTCCCATGCCTTTGGATTTTAAAGGAACAGTTCTCTCAAAAATAAAAATACGAAGTTGCCTGGAAATGCACTCACCCCAAGACCATCCAAGATGCAGATGAATTTGTTTCATCGGGACAGATTTTGAGAAATTTAGCATTGTATCACTTGCTCACAGATGGATCCTCTGGAGTGAATGGGTGGCATCAGAGTGAGTGTCCAAACAACTGTCAAAAATCATCACAATTATCCACAAATAATCAACACCACTGCAGTACTCCATCATCTTGTGAAGTGAAAAGCTGTGTGTCGGTATGAAACAATTTCACCATAACACTTTAGCTTCAAACCATTGCTTCCAGCTAAAATACAAGTCCTCTCTCTATAATTTTGCTTTCTCCAGTGAAAAGGTTGAATCAGAAGAGAAATATCCACAGATCAAGTATTGTTTACAATGCTTAAAGTTCTCCAAATCTGTTCCGATAAAGAAATAATCTTGTCTACATCTTGGATGGCCTGTGTACATTTTCATTGTATTGCAATTTTTCTCTGAACTATTCCTTCAAGACGTATTTCAGACTAACAGCTTAAAGGTTTTCAACATGTAATTAAAATGTACTGTGCTCCACTTGCAATGAAAAGCTCATTGAAATGATTTCCTTGTAAATATCAAAGTTTTACCTCAAGTGTATAAAATAAGCTGTACTAACTACTAGGTTCATATAGACATAATTACAGCATTCAACATTTAATTACAACTAAAAGTAAAAAAATATATATCAATAAATGTTGGTAAATAGAATACTAATTTACTTTTGCTAAAATGTTCATGGATAAAGTTTAGTGATTTGTTTTGTAAGTAGGTAAATGGAGAGTTCCAGGGTTATTTTAGAAAGTCCTGGATCTCTCTGTGTTTAGTACATGTTCGATATTGTGTCTCATCCTATTATGAGAAACTTGCACTGTTTTTGATAGACAGAGAGTGCCAGCGGGTTGAGGACCTCAGAAAAACCCATACAAACATGTCTTCAAGAAAGCCGCACTCCTGCTTTAGGGCACCATGCCATCTCATCTCAAGCACTGGCAGCTTGGCACTGATCTTTAACTGCCACATGGCTTGATTAGACAGGCCATCCTGACCTTGACATAGACACAAGCATAATGATCATGACAGTTTCTCCGCAGGCAGGAACAAGCTGCACCTTCCAAACTTCAAGATATGCTTTTTCAGATTGACACACAGTATGCCTTGAATTATTTGATGTTTTCTACATTAACAAGGCAATCAAAATGTGTTAAAGCAAAACACATGAAAATCACTCCCCGTGATTTACACTGACCAAAGATCATTGTGATTTTTCTGATGGAATAATTACATTTTCAACATGTGGCAACAATAAAACATATTCTATCCAGAATATGAAATATGAAAAAAATCGCCATGGAAGTTTAAATGAAAACAGATTATTCAAAAAGTCCTGGTTTTGGAATATGGCTTCGGTTCATAGAGTCTTGTACAATTAATTGTGTGTGTGTGGGAATGTTTTTGTGACATATCAGGACACAACTCTGTATAATGACATGGGTATGACACAGGTATTACAAGGAGAGGGTGACTTATGAGGACATAACCCATGTCCGCATTTTTCGAAACGCTTATAAATCATACAGAATTAGTTTTTTTTGAGAAAGTAAAAATGCACAAAGTTTCCTGTGAGGGTTAGGGTTAGGGTTAGGGTTGATGAAGGGCGATAGAATATACAGTTTTTTACATTATAAAAACCATTACGCCTATGGGATGTCCCCACTTTTCACAAAAACAAACATGTGTGTGTGTGTGTGTGTGTGTGTGTGTGTGTGTGTGGATGAATCATTTAATGTCCACTCAATCAGAGGATCCTGGCTCATTTTTATTTATTTTTTTAATTAAAGGGATAGTTCACCCAAAAATTTTAATTCTGTCATTAATCACTCACCCTCAATGTCCTTCCAAACCTTTTAGGCCTTTGTTTATCTTCGGAACACAAATTAAGATATTTTTTGATGCATTGACAGAATCAATCAATTATTTTGTAGAGGGGGTCAAAATTACAATTTTCACCTGATATTCAGAACCAAATTACAGGGGGGGGGGGGGGGAATTACTTCAGAAAGATGGCAGCACCATTATGCTATTTTTACACAGAGATTAATATGTTTATTACTAAAATTTGCTGACTTTGACCAATCAAACCAGCAAAACACTAGCCAAGTATTTGAATGTTGAGCAGTGAGCTCATTTGCCACAGATACAGGAGAGAACCAATCAGCTGTGCCATGTGATAATGATGTCATTATGTCACTGAGTAAGATCTATTGGACTGTGCAATCTAAAGTTTTATGCCAGAATTTTGTATTTGCGTTGTATTCCAGTGAATGATATCGTCTGTTTATTCTAAGTGCACACTCGTCTGCCCTTTAAATTCTCGAGCTTGTGACAGCCTGATGGATTCCGACTGGGTGTCAGTGTTTTTATCGTTCATCAGCTGGAAAAAAAAAATCATTTTGAAAGTGATTCCAGTGATATCGTTTCTCTGCACCTTTATTGTTATAGCTGTGGTGTGGACTTTTTAGTTATTGTAATTGGTGTAAATGGGTCTTAACTCAAGAAGTATTATCTTAATGCCCTTTTAGATTTTGGGTCTTAATCTTTTCTTTTGGCATCTTCATTTTTAAAGCCCTGTATTGGTTCAGTTCTAGAGATAATGGGATCTAAATATGGCTCCAAGAGTAAATTGTTGAATTGCGCACATTTTCAGTGGTCAAAAACCAAATGGGCCATTGGTAAATTTTGGTTTTCATTACTATACATGTTTAGCTTTCTTCACAAAAAAAAAAAAAAAACAGCTGAGGACATTTCTGAAATTTGGTTGATTTTACACATAATGATCCATATAACATGCTGAATTAAGTACTTTAGAATGGTCCCCACTGATTCTATAGTATGGAAAATACTATGAGAATCAACAGGGACCAGCAACTGTTACCCTAATTCTTCAAAATATCTTATTTTGTGTTCAACAGAAGAAAAAAAGAAAAAGATCATAGAGGTTTGGAACAGCTTGAGAGTAAGTAAATAGTAAATTATGTACTTACTATTTACTTAATCTCATAAGTTTAATACACCTGCAACTAAGTACTGTCTACAATATGAAAGAGTGAATTTGTACTACGTTCACTCTTTCACACTGTAAAGAGTTTATTAAACTCGTTATTGAAGGTAAAACTACATGATATTACTTCCTGCCTGTATGTGTCAGTAAACAAACTGAGGTGGGCAGCCTTGCTTCCTTCCAACAAGTCAAGATGAAAGAAGCTCTTTGTTGTTTCCCTTCAGGGCAACGAAAATACTGGAAACACCAATTGTATAAATCTCTTCTTTACACAGCCCTAGGTTGTCAAGCTCTTAATGACAAACATTGACGATGGGGGGATATAATGAGTGTTCTTCTAACAATACAATGAGATAAGCACAAGTTGAAAGGAAGTGACCAATTATTACAAATGGGAAAGAGTGAGGTTGTAAGCCAAGGGTGGAGACCAGGTGAATTGCATTTCCCAAAGGTTCCTTGCAGGCAAACATTGGCTGTGATAAGCCACTGGGGCTTTGGCTGACACTCATATGTCTCAAAGTAGGTACTGAGGTATTAGTGTGACAAGATCCAGGTTTGGGTTATAGGGCAGAACATGTTAAGAAGCAGATCATTGGGATGTAGATTATACTGTAAGACATACAAAAGAGTTGGGCAGGACAGGCTGGTGCTTGGCATGTGAATTATATCATGATCTTTTGGGGACAGGAGCCAGGTATGCACGACATGAGCATTAGTGACGGAAACGACCCTCAGCACTCACGCATATACACACACTCACGCGAATACTCCAAAAACCTCCCAGACCACAACAGGGATTCGCCCTCATCCTCTATGCATGACATCTTGTCTGCTAAGATAATATCTGCTGGCTCTTTGTTTAACACCAGCAAAACAGATCTGTTTGTCTACACTCATAGCTAGAAGGGCACTTAACACTCCACAATACCTTTATGTCACAGCTGGTAAATTAATCCATGAGTTTTTTTTTTTTTTTATTAAAACCAATTAAATTGACTTCAGAAGCATAACAAATGAGATATGCAATTCTCAAGAAAAAAACAGAAACAAATGTGAATATGATTATTTTAAAGAATAGTTCAAGCAAAAATGATAATTTGCTGAACATTTTGTCATCCTTTAGACATCCAAGATGAGTTTGTTTCTTTATGAGAACAGATCTTGAGAAATTAAGCATTACATCACTTGCTCACCATTGGATCTTCTGTAGAGAATGGGTGCCGTCCAAACGGCTGAAAAATACATCACAATAATCTCCAAGTAGCTCCAGTCCATCAGTGAGTGCCTTGTGAAGTGAAAAGCTTTATTAAGATGGTTATTAAAAACTTCAAACCACAATATTTCATAATATTGCTTTTAATATTGAATCAATAGAGAAATATGCACAGATCAAACACTTTTTATAATGAAAACAGTCCTTAAATAAATATGTTGGATTATGTGGATTAAATAAATATGTGGATTTTGATATGTTAAAACGTACTTTTTTTTTTTCACTTTACACGTACATTTTGTCTGAAAAATATTTATTAAAATATTGAAAATATTGAAAAGTATTATAGTAGCTCAGTGTATTTTTTGCTGCATTAAAGTGCTTACATTACTGGTTTTCACAGCCATTAATTGGCTGGAGAGGAAGTATCTGGAATGGTTTAGGCTATAATTAGCTCAAAACATTTTTTATTGAAGGAAGTTTTGACTTTAAACACATTCATGTGGGCCAACAATGATCAGCACTTATCCCCCCCCCCCATTTTCAATGATGCAGTATTTTCTTTTGACATTCCAGTAATTCTTTAGTAATTGTGTCTTTGATGTGAACTAATTGTTTTCAGATTTATTTTGATTTATTTATAAATGTTTGCTACCCCCAGAATCCATTTTTTGATACAGCTGGTAAGCATAAAGGATTCTTTGAAAAATATTACAAATGAAAAACAATGCATTGCCTTTACATTGAATCATGCCTATTTTAAACATCAGATTTAGCAGCTTGTGATCAAACTAAAGAGTAGGTCCACATACATTTTAAATCAGTGCAAAAAACCTCTGCCAAAATATCTGACAGGCATAATTTATCAAATTTTTACATGTTGGTATTTGTTAGATCGATAAAGTTGCAAAATAATAAACCTGGTGCAGAGGATCACTGGCTTTAGAAACTTTTTTATTATTTTTTTTTTAATGTGGTTTCAAATTTGCTTCTCACTGGCTTTGACAGGATGACTGTTGCCAGTACCATGATCTAACACCTGAACAGTGCCCAAGAAAAGTGATGGCTGATGTGTATACCAGTGTGAGCAAGTCTTGACCTGGTTCATAACATCCTGAAGGCAATACACTGGGGTCTGTGTGTCTCGGGCTTTGAGGGGAATCATGCTGGCTAATATTCTGGCAGCAGCACCAGTGGATCGTATGTCTGTGAGGGAAAAGTGAAAATTAAAAACATCCACAGTGCTTTCTAATTCTGTCTCTGCTGCTTTAACTGTCTCTCTCTGAGTAGATATATGCCCTGTTAGCTAAACACCACTCACCTGACATCAATAATACTGTATTTAGGCCACTTTTTATAGACACAGATTTAACAATGCACATATTTTTATACTCAGATATTAAAACTCTGAAGGGCCCAGACATGCATCTTTCCACTCCCTCCAGCACTCTGGCAGAACTTGCAATCATTCTCTTGAAATATTCTGACTAAAACTCTGTCTTGCTTCGACAACTTTCCTGTGTTTTCTGATATCCTTCCTGCCCCGGGCTGGTTTTGAGGTAATTACATTTCGGCAGTTTTCACCTTGATGTTGGAAAGACCTTTTTCTTTTCTTTCCTTTTTTCTTGAATATTTTTGAAGAGGCTGAAGAGTTTCTGATTTGGAGACCTGGAGCCTTATTTATAGACATATGTATAATTATCCTTATCCCTTTAAAGCCTGACATTTGACTTGATAATTTGTTTTTTAAGTGGAACAGCTTATTAAACTTATTGAGAAATATAATACATCAGGCTTTCATGGCTCATGTAGCTTAATATACAGTAGAATAAAACTCCATTTGACAGTACTTAGAGGCTCAAACTAAGGAAAATATGCAATCTGATGCAGTTACTGATATTTTTAAGGTCAAAGAGGAAGTCTGATGATGTCAATCAATGAGATATTAACATAACAGACAGTTATCACTCTATATCTCAATAATTTATAAGATGATATTTAAATGTTTAGTTATTTAATGATCATAGTTTTTTTTTTTTTTTTTTCAGAAAAGTTTAGATCATGGGTCTTTCTATAAAATTCAATTAAATATTATTTTAAATAATTTAAATAGTATTTATGCTGATTAGGGTAAGGTTTTGGGCCTGTCCCTCAGTGTGAGTTTTTTTCTTTGTATGAAAAGGGCTTTTAATTTGCAAAATAAAGGCAAAAAAAAAAAAAAAAAAAAAAAAAAAAATAGCACAAGTATACATTTTTTCTATAAAATATATATAATTTTATTGGTCTCCCCTGATTTCCTGATTTACATAACTCGTTGTCAATAATGCATCCATGTACATTGAATTACAAATAAGAGAATTGACTGTTTACTATTGTCATACAACTATGCCAAGCAGGTGCAAAACAATATAATGCAATTTAAAATGGTAAAACTTTACATAATGTAAAAAACATATGTGCAGCGTTCTGAAGAATGTGTGTCCTATCATCCCTGTTACTCTGTCAATCCTGCTTCTGTCATTTGTTTCATAAAATTATACAAATTATATTTGATACTGCCTTCAAGGTTTTTCCAATTTACCTTTTACTATATTTTGTTTTTAACTAAGCCCTTAAAAAAAAAAGTTTCTTTTAAAAATAATATATTTTTCTTAATTGGCATGTGGTCACCATCCAAAATTAGGATGTTCTGAATCTGAATGACAAACATAAAACTATATAAACAAATCCTAAATTTTAAACAATCCCAGTGAAAAGAGGGACTAAAATTCTTCTCATATATGTGAAAACTTTCACATAGTTCCATTTAAACTAGAGTTTCTAGCAACGCTTGTGTCGGTGAAAACCTTTGACAAATAATACCCAACAAATTATAAATAAAATAATAAATAACATAGCCTGAGATGGCACAATACAATTTCTTGTCATTTGAAGGTGTCTTAATTTCATGGATAAAAAAAACAAAAAAAACATTCACTTATTTTAATTTTTTCCAAGTGGAAAAGGCATGGTTTATAGGCTTAAAATAAACATACAATAATTGTCTAAATGTTCCTACAATCAAGTTTTTTTTTTTCGTTTTTTTTATGTTTACAAAGTTTTTATTTGTAATTTCTTTTTTAAGGGGAATAGTCCACTAATCAATAGTATTGTTATTTACTGTGGTATCTTGTATGTCAGAAATATGCTATTATATATAACAAATAAATATAGCAAATATAGGCTATTACTATTAAAATCCATAGCATTTAGGATCAAATCGTACATTTGTTTTATTAATAATTTCCCAGATCTATATAACAGCTTGCAAAATGGGTGTGAAATCATATTATGTCATTACCAGCATGAGGTGCAGCCCAGCATCATAGGAAGTGACAAAGCAGGGAAGTTGCGTGAATTTGGATCTGACCAGGCACTTTTAGAGGAAGCGGGTGGTTTCAGGAAGCCACTTTATAATAGTTAATGTTTCCTGCTTGAACGGTGTTTCCAAGTAGCTCTGAGTATTGGAGCCATGAGATAAATATATTTGTGAAGGCACATTGTGACATCATCACATCCCACCTGCCAACTAAGGGACCCCTGTTTACATCCTTTGGGCGGAGAGGGATGGAAAGTACAGTAAAAGCAGACAAAAAAAAGTGCTGCACACTCCCATCAACATGCTGCTGTGCGTCAACATGCATTCATCATCTATTAGCGCCATCAACCATATTAGTGCCAACAATAACGGAGCTGTCGCTAACATTTACTGATCTGATGCAACTAACCTGAGGCAACCAGGCAGAAGCACCTAAGTCAACAGCCGCAGTGCCTTGGTAACAAAAGCATTTCCAACACGCCTAATCCTCCTGGCTCCTGACTGCCAGAGCCCTGAGGTTTCCATTCAGACTAGACCAAAGAGCTGCCGCCATAATGCACCTTCATTTAGCTTTTGTTAGGTTAAAACAATGAACTACAATCATCACAATGAACGGAAGGCAGAATACCATGTAAACAAATAAAATAAAATAAAATAAAATATTTTATTTTTAAAATAAATACATAATTGTATTGTTGAACATAATATAAATTGATAATCATGATTTGATTTACAACATTTTACAGAAAAAGTCCACAACCATTCAAATTTTTGAGGTTGGTGATATGTATATTTGAGTCGCTTATGCTCACCAAGGCTGCATTTATTGCCCAATTTCACCAACTTCAAAAATAATAGTTTTCTCTTTGAATTCATTCTAAAACCTAATTCTTTCTCATGTGATGGTAAAGCTGATTTTTTTTAGCACCATTTTCTACATGATCCTTCAGAAATCATTATAATATGCTGATGTGCAACTCAAGAAACATTTCTGATTGTTATCGATGTAGAAAAATGTTACATTGCTTGATATTTTTTTGGGGAAAAAAATCTTACTGACCCCATAGGAATATATATATATATCAGTCTTATTTATTTGGTTGCTTTTCTATTTCTCTGTTTAAAAAAGAAAAGAAAAGAAAAAAAAGAAAAAAGAAAAGAAAATTTTATTTCTTTTATTATAATGATTTTCCCTATACTTAAACGTAAGTACTTTTGTTATTACTATATCAATATTCCAGTACTTTAGTACAGACACATACAGTATAGAGACAATATAGGGTGGAATTGCAGTGTTCAGTAGGCGGCTGTAGAAATGTCCTGGTTTTTAGTTAAAAGAGCCCTACTGATACATCCATGATTTGAGCTGAAGAATCAACTTTTATGATGGCAGTTGTCGAATTATATTTATGGTTTAACATGTTATTAAAATGTAATCGTAGCCAACAGTCTTGTATATTTTATTATTTTTTCATTGAAGTAGATAGGGGCTGCACTTATATGACTAGAAAATAGCTGCCTGTTGACATTGCCAAGATGGCTGCTGAGTGAACTGGCTGCCCAGGGACATTGGCATCTCATTAAAGTGAAGGAATAATGTGGGTTGGGTTCTTTCTCTCATGCTTCGGCTAAAGCATCATATACGTATAAACCCCAGCATTGGGGACAACTTCATTAAATATCATTGAAAGTAACAATGACTAACATTCATAGCTAAGCAAGGAAATTCTGGCACGTTTATGACATGAATCTGAAGGTAATTTCCTTGCAGACCTATATGAGCTCTTGTAGGTCTGAATTCTCCCACAATGCTGTTCATCCACATTTGTGATCTCAGCCAGAGCCAGAGGTTGTATAAGGTGATTGAGGGAATTGATATTCCGTTGCACATTTTGCAACACTTTTAAAGTGAAATGAGCAGTGCAGGGCATGTTACTTAAAAAAAAAAAAAAAAAGTAATTAGTTAAAGTTACTAGTTACTGTATTTCTCACAAATAGTAACTGAGTTAGTAACTGAATTACATCATTATAAAAGTAAGTACCAGGGAAAGTAACTATTGTGTAACTTTAAAAATTTTAATAATAATAATAATAAATAATAATACATCTGATATACTTTTATATATGTTTGTAAAATGGCACAGTTTATTTTTTTTTTATATTTGAAAGTACACTTAGCATCAGTCAAGCATTATAATATGGTATTATAATAATTTTGCCTTTTTTTATATATTTGAAAGTACACTTAGCATCAGTCAAACATTATAATATGGTATTATGATAATTTTGCATTATATGATGATTGTAATTATAATAACCATGTATGAATGCATATTTGTCATGTTTACTTAATTTAGGATTGACGGTAGTGCTTAAGATATTGTTTGTCATTTAGTGTTTCTACAAAAAAGATGATGATCAGCTGACTTTCTCAGACCACATTGCTAAAATACTGCAGATTTGCTTTATTCAACATCAAGAAGATCAAGCCCTTTCTTTCGGAACATGCTGCACAACTCCTTGTTCAAGCTCTTGTTCTGTCCAGGCTGGACTATTGCAATGCCCTCTTGGCAGGTCTCCAGCCAATTCTATCAAACGTTTACAATTAATTCAGAACGCGGCAGCAAAATTAATTTTTAATGAGCCCAAAAGAATACACATCACACCTCTGTTTATCAATTTGCACTGGCTACCAATAGCTGCTCGCATAAAATTCAAGGCATTGATGTTTGCCTACAAAACTACCACTGGCTCTGCACCCATTTACCTAAATTTGTTACTTCAGACTTATGTGCCCTCTAGAAGCTTGCGTTCTGCAAGTGAACGTCGCTTGATTGTGCAAAGTCACTTTTACGGACTTTTAAATTAAATGTTCCCTCCTGGTGGAATGACCTCCCCAACTCAATCCGAGCAGCTGAGTCCTTAGCCATCTTCAAGAATCCGCTTAAAACACATCTCTTCCATCTTTATTTGACCCTCTAACTTTATCACTCAATATTCTAATTCTTTTCTTAAAAAATCTAACTACCTTTCTAATCTTTTTGTATTCTATTTTTCTTTTCATTTATTATGCAATTATAGGTGTGTGTGTGTGTATGTGTAAAGACCTCTAACTAGCTTGCTCTATTCTTTTTTTATTCTGTTTTCTTTTTATTTATTATATTATTTAAAATCCCATGCTACGTGTACTGTGTTAACCTAACTGAGACTTGTTAAAGCACTTATATATCATTGCTCTTTTTGTTGTTTTTGATTGCTTCCACTGTCTTCAACTGTAAGTCGCTTTGGATAAAAGTGTCTGCTAAATTAATAAATGTAAATGTAAATGATAACAAAACTACTATAAATTATACCACTAATAACAATATAAAACATACTAAGGATTAATGTGCCGCTGGTTTCATGAATATTAATCACGTTGTCTGTGTTTGCTTGAATTGATTTGCTGAAAGCAAAACAGGGGATGATAATAGGTAAGTGCCAGCCAATGAGATTGCAGTTTGTGCAGCCAATGAGATTAGTTCTGCCTACTACCGCAGAAAGCATCAGTTCTTAAAAGCTGAAGACAAAACAAAACAACGTGAATCTGACAATGATATTACATATCACCGCAGTTCAGAAATGAAATGTCTGGTGACTGGTGGTGAAAGGTTAATGCTCAGTTGCATTTGAAAATAGCGTAGCATCTACACTAAACCTATCCCTAAAACTGTAGAGGAAAATGCAATCATGCCATTTTAGTTTATTTCTACGAGTCTTTTCTCCTGATTCAGGTTGCATGGATTTATACCTAAGCTTTTCTCATCGCAAATACAACACTTTACCAGTTGGTCTACCAAGCAAGTTTACAATACCAGAAAAGCCTACAAACTAGTTTCCAATTCATGTGCTCTGGTAAAAGTATACTAACAATGTGTTTTGCAAGGGACTGTGTGAAAATAAGTCTTTATTAATCAATAATCTGCCCCTTTTATCATTATTTGTGTAAAATGGTATAAAAGTTGAAGGAGGTTGCTGCACTACTGTTCATTTCAGCTGCAAACTGCAGTGAGTTGTATGCAAAAGTATAGGGTGAGGCAAGTTTTGCCAGTGAACCTAGGTTAGAATAAAAGTAGCTGCCAAATGCATAAATGAAACCTACTGGTGGCTTTTTGAGGTTTTAAGATTGCTTTGAGCATTGCAATCCAAGACAGTAATGATGGCATTTAACATTATGCATGATGCTGTGTTTCTCTGTTTCTGGGATTTTTCTTTTCTTTTTTTCCCCCTCTGCTGTGGCTTGCCTTAATGCTTTACTAGTGTTTTATGTGAAACAGCTCTGTTATGGAGATTTTATTGCTTGCAGGATTTTGGATTTTCTCCCCAGTATTCTCCAAGTCTTTGTATTCCAGGTTGTTCCACCATTGTTCTGGGTGTGGTAGATTGGGTCATAAGAAAGAACAAAACAGAGATCCACTCAAATCTATTCTCTCATATCAACATAAAATCCAGGTTTAAGACAATTGCCTGGCTTGTATAGTTTCCATTTTGTAAATTTTTTGCATTGAAAAAAAAAAGTCAAAATGTATTATATTGCTGGTTTAAAATGGACACGAAATTAAAAATTACTAAAGGCAACAGCAAAAATCAAAAGATTTTGACAACACGACAAACTATAAGACTAATTTATTTGGTTGAATACAGCATAGTTTACAATATTACATACATTCAAACTCGTTTAACAAGCATTTTAGACATAAAAATGTAACATTTCAAAGTAGAATTTCAACTGTTGTCTGTAATCGCTTTTTACCAAAACACTGCTAATGTGTGTGCAAGTTTTCGTTGAAATCTGAGCTGGTGAAGGGCTGCTATAAAATATTAAAAATAACCCAATAAAATGACCCAACAAAATGAACCCAGCATTTGGGTTAAACAAACAACAACAACAACCCAGTACATGGGTAAAAATATTGAAAACTACCCAATAAAATGACCTAACAGGCTAAACTCAGCATTAGGGTTAAAAAATAACCTAGCATTTTTAGTGTGCACAAGCATGATGTCATAGAGTTTAGATGGCCTTCACAAATTCACAAAGAGAGCTGTTTTGAACTCGATCAAGCGTAGATAAGACAATTTCAAAACCTCAAACACTGAGATCATTGTTTTCATTTCTTCGTTCAGACTCTTCTAATTGTGGGTGCTTAATTATGCAGTTTAACAAGCCGTTTATGCCATCCATCAGTCTAAGTTTTCTATAGAAACATAATTTTGTGTTCTATAAACACATGCAATGTTGTCTGCCTTCTTCATTGTTTGTGGTTCTTTATGATGAAGTATTTATAAGATTTTTACAATGGCAGTTATGCTGCGTGTTTTGGAGCATTAAAAAAGTGCCAGTCATTATTCTTAATTGAGATTGGCAAGGTTTTATTACTTGCATTAGCATTAGCACTGGCATACACACACAAGAACATATCTCTTTGCCCTTGATCTTGGTGTTCTGGTAGCAGGAAGGGAGGAAGGCCAACAGCTGAAATGCCACTGAGATGAACTATTAAAAAGCATAAACGCTGTAATAGCTTTCCTCCCAACCGGGACTTGCCACACACGCTGTATCCTTAGGAAGTAGGCACACGATGTGCCCACCAAGGTTGCTACACAATATACAGTATTACTCTTCATCTTTGAGTATAATGTGGGCTTTTATTTAATTTTATTATTATACGGGTAAATACATATCCTATTTCTTGCAAATCTGTATAATGAGGCAACACTCATTTATTTCACCACAACCTCTCAATCTAGCAAAGCATTTTCTTTTACCTTCCAAGATGCTTTCATTTGTCTTGTTTACGATGACTGCTCACTCTGTAATTGCAAGCTTTATCAGAATCAGGTATGATTTGATTTGACCCTCATGACATGACATTTCAGTTTGTTTTTTCTTTAGATGATGCAGATACTACAGATGAAGCACATTGTTTAACATGTCACCGCACGATACAGCATCCTCCACCCATTTTAAGATCTCTCTGGTGAGATTGTCGCAACTTCGATTAAAAATAGAGATGGATCATTCTCCTAATGGGAGTTTGGGAGGAGTGCGTAATGATGCTTATAATGGCAACAGTCATAAAGAAAATAGTATGTACATGGCTACTTGCCTCACTCCTTCCATGAATTCATCCAGCATAGCCTCGGCACCTTAAATCAACATTTTCTTAATTTTCTTTAATGAGTGTAGCCTGCTCATTAAAGATTTTGATGATCAAAGGATTTCATTGTTGTAAGTTCAAACCCCTCAAGGGTTGATTCATCTGTCGTGCCTTAAGCATGTCCTCAGATTACGTCAGGAGGATTGTTCCTTCATTAAGTTATCTTATGCGCACCAAGGCTGCATTTATTTGACCAAAAATACAGTTAAACCAAGTATCTACATAAAATGATAAATAAAATAGCTAACTTCCCATAGCAATGTGCCAGAATGCTGAACTTGAGTCATTTCGGCCTCTCCAGTTCAGAAAAACAAGCTAAACCTGGACACCCCTTCCCGGATGGCTTAAATGATATAAACACTTGAACTGAAGCCTGAAAGTGTTTTGATAGGAATTACTTTGTGTATCCTGGGCCAAATTTACAAAAATGCTTGGTTTGTTTTACATTGACTTGCATTCATGGTTACTTGACAAAGTTGTATAACATTTATACATTCAAATTTATGTATTCAATCTTGACAGCTGGATAAAATGATAGCTTAAAGAGAGAGAGAGAGAGAGAGAGAGAGAGAGAGAGAGAGAGAGAGAGAGAGAGAGAGAGAGAGAGAGAGAGAGAGAGAGAGAGAGAGAGATGTATTAATAGTTATGAACATCACTCTCCCAATCAATTTGTATTAATATTTTTTATAAATATATAAAAAGTTGTTTTTGCTTTAAAAAGAGGTTTAACTGACTATATATATATATATATATATATATATATATATATATATATGTGTGTGTGTGTGTGTGTGTGTGTGTGTGTGTGTGTGTGTGTGTGTGTGTGTGTGTGTGTGTGCGCGCGTGTGTGTGTGTGTGCGCGCGCGCGCGTGTGTGTGTGTGTGATTATTCCGTTTTTAAAACCTGTACCCAGTTCCCTCATGTTTTAATTCAGACCATCCCATTAGCATGTCCATTCACCCCTATCGGTCATAATTACTAGCATTTCATTTTACTTCAGCCCTTTACTCACTTCATCATTCTTCTGCACTTTAAACAGTCATTTTTATGGTCATTTTATATTTTTTTAGTCCTGTGGGCAGAGCATGTGCCCGCAAACCAAACCTGTGCCTCCCTTGGACCGAACCCAAACCCTGACACATAAATGAATCATAACATAACCCTCCTATGATGTACGCATGCATTTGTCAAGGTTGTTCCATTTGCACTGAATTAAATCAGTGTTTGAACTTGGTCGGCTGGGTTTGGATTTTTCGCACCCCCCAACTCACCCCAGCCCAAGCGTGTTTGTTCCCACAGAACAAGCCAGGATCAGGTCTGAACGGGTCTGAAAAACATTACAGGGAATTATTGAATTAGCAGTGCAGCAGAGAGCTCTGGTTTGTGGCTTTATTCTGTTAAGGTGTATTTAATGAAGGTATTTTTAAACATTAATTCTATGTGGAGATGAAGGTGTAGTGTTAAATTTGAATCTGTGAGAGAATTGGCACACACACACTCAGGGATGGCTCTGTTCCTGCGCTCTCAAGAGTGTGGTCTGTTTTTGCTGGTCTGTGGACAGCGGATTCAACCTCATCCTTCCACATATAATGGGTAAAAAGTGTAAGGAAACTAGTGAAAGAAAAGAGAAAGCGAGACCCTTCTATGGTTTCCAATTATTTGGTACAACTGTCAGTCAAAGGACAAGCTCTTAAAATGTAGTCTTCAGTTATTAAATACAGATGGTTTTATGTTTAAGCTTTTGGGCTGGCGGCCAAAACCTGGTTTATCCTCACACGATTCTTTGTGTCCTTGATTAAAATATATGTATTAGTGTGTTGAAATGCTAGTAATTTTGACTGATTGTGGTGAAAAGAGATACTTATAGGATAATCTGAATGAAAACCTGGAACTCTGAAACGTTGACACCAGGTCAATGTTTCAGCAGAAAATCAGACGGAGAGATTTAATGCAAAATGCGAAAAATAATAATAATGACTTTATTCAACTATTCATCACTCTGGTGCCATTTTGGAGAGTATCCACTGAACGTAAACAACATATGATGTTCTGTGTCAGCTGCGTCACACGGATACATTATTTACATTCAGATCCAAGCTTAAACAATGTAGACAAGGTATCTACAGTACGTGACACATCTGAAACAGAACAGCATACGTTGTTCACGTTCAGTGGATATTCTCCAAAATGGCACTAGGGTGGCGTGGAGGAGACTAATTGTTGAATAAAGTAATTATTTTTGTTTTCTTTCATTCACAAAAAGTGAAATTGAAAGCTTTTTGAGATAAAGGTTGAATTACTGAAGTCACACGGATTATTTTACCGATGTCCTTGGTACGTTTCTGGACCTTGATCGTGTAAGGACCATTGCTGTCTATGGGAGGGTTAGAGATTTCATCTGATACATCTTAATTTGTGTTCTGAAGATGAACAGAGGTCTTTTGGATTTGAATTGACATGACGGTGAGTAATTAATGACAGAATTGTAATTTTTGGGTGAACTAAACCTTAAAGTACATTATATACAAATGACAAACAGCTGAAACATATTTTTTCCTATTTCTTGAAGGTCCAACACATTTTATGTCCTTGCCCTGTATACAGGACTTCAGTGATGGTGACTCATAATATTTCATTCTGCCAAAGCCGAACGGCCTAAATAAAACTTCACTTCTTATTTTGAAAGTTGACAAAGAGTTTGACTGTCCACGACTCTCATATAAAACCTGTTTTCACAGCTGCAGAAAGAAAATGAGACCAAAAAAAAATCAGAACTTTGGGAAAGATGTATAAACTCTGCTCTGAGTTATTTGGAGCAGAGTGTTTGAGCGGAGATGAAGACCTGTGAATGCTCAAGGTGAGAGGCAGAGGAGAGAACTTTTCTCATATATATGCTAATGAGAGAGACGGGACATCAGCTCTACCGCTGGCTTGTCAGGAGGCTTTTTTTTATGTCATATCTTGTCACAGCATAAGGTTCCTATTGAGGCTGTAAGATTACTACATGTTCTCTCATTAATTCAACCATTTAATCTGTCGTACTGTTTGAGGGTGTGTTGTGTGTGTGCTGTACATATGGAAAAGTTCTAGAGTGTGTGTCCATCACTGAAGAATACTTACCCCCCCAGTTCTTCTCAGGGTGCTGTGGCATTCAGAATTGAGTTGGAAACAGCTTTTAAATTCCTGGTTTTAAACTGAATCTGAATTAAGGTAGTAAACAGTATGTAGAATTATAACTCAGATTTAGAAAAAAGATTATGAAAATTTTGAATGTTGAAGATGTAAAATGATTAGGCTGATGTGTTTATTTCCAAACGATAATAGCGCTAATGCCTCCTGAGTGATTCAGATGGCTGATGTGATATGTCTTCTTTGATTGGGTACAAATAGAGGCCTATTCAACAGAACCTCTTAAGTACCGAGACAGGAGTGACACTTTAACCTCCACAAATTGAGAAAGAGCACATGACGGTTTCCAAATCTCCATGCACCTGAGGGAAACCAGTACAGGAGACTAATCAGGACCATTAGCACTGAGACGGGACAGACCAAATGGTGCAAGGAACAAACATTGCTTTTTACAGTACTTTAGTGAAGGGGGCATGAGGTTGTATCAGGCTGGACAGAAATAGAGATCGTTTGTCTGTTTTTGAAGAGCACTGGAGGACGACTTCAGAGTGAAAGGAGGAAACTACAGTAGGCTGTTTGTTCCAAAGGTAGGTTTCTTCAAAGATCTCAGTATAAATGTTTCAGTGCCAGCAGTCGACTGAGGATCTTTGAGCTAAGCACCAAATATAACAAAAAACTTAGGTCACAGTTTATTTTAAGGTCCAATTTCAGCTAACAAACAATTAACTATGACTTTAGCCTCAATAAACTCCTTATTTGCATTTTAATTATAGTCAGTAAAGTAGATGTTAAGTTTAGGTATTGGTAGGATTAGGGATGTAGAATATGGTCATGCAGATTATGTGCTTTATTAGAACTAATAAACAGCCAAGTATGTTAATAATAGGGATGCTAATAAACTGCAGGTTAATAGTGAGAACTGATCCCAAAACTAAAGTGTTACCAAATCTCACCACAAAAGATGAGAACACTTTTATAAATCTTCTGAAGCAATACAGTAGCATCATATTCAATATGATTATGCTAGAACTCCTGACATTTGGTAATTGACATCAAACCTGCTGTATTTTATATTAACGTGTCGCATTTGAATGTAAGTAAACACAAATCCAAGAAAAAAACGGATATTTTTATCCAAAAGAAAGAAAGCTAAAAGGTAAAAAAAAAACATTTTAATTTTACACATAAAGAAACGAATAAAATAACAACCTTGTATTCAGCAAGGATGCAACTGGCAACATTGATAATAATAAAAATGTTTCTTGAACATCAAATCAGCATATTAGAATGATTTTTGAAGGATCATGTGACACTGAATACTCAGTGTCACATGATCAAAAAATTATTGATTTTCCTTTTATGCCAAAAATCATTATGATATTAAGTAAAGATCATGTTCCATGAATATATTTTTTATTTTTTTATTCCCTACTATAAATATATCAAAACTTCATTTTTGATTAGCATTGCTAAGAATTCATTTGGACAACTTTTCTCAGTATTTTGATTTTTTAGCAACCTCACATTCCAGATTTTCAAATAATTGTATCTCAGCCAAATATTGTCCAATCCTAATAAACCACACATCAATGGAAAGCTTATTCATTACATCTAAATTTAATTTAACAATTTATTGTAAAAAAATATCCACAAAATCAAGGTTTTGCCATGTATCCTATGGGACATTTTTCAACTACACACACATACACATCCTATTAACACAAAAGCCCAAAACTAAAGGGCCCACAGTTTCCTACACACTCCTCCGCTGTGGGAAAGGTGTCGGGTTATTGACCCCTGAGGTAATCACAGTGTGAACACTTGTGACTAAAGTGCCTGCACCCTTCATTATCACTCACAGTTCACAGATACACACAGGTACAATAACACCTGAATCCTCAGGGCTTTACTGCACCACAGGAACGCAGGTCTGTTATTTCTGTGAGCTCGTCATGTCATCCCACTGAAACATTCAACTAATATTTCTGCAGCCGTATTAGGGGTCCATCTCTCGAGGGCAGATTCGATGTCAATACAGCAAAATGGATAAAAGACAATAGCATGGTGGAAACAAGTTCACGGGCTCACTCAGACTCCACATCCAGTCTTGACATCTGAAATGCCTTTTATTTCCACATAAAGGAGAGGGTGACGGCTTCTGAGACAGTTGTGAAGACCTGCCTCCTCCAGAAGCCCCTCTTTACCCCACGCTGAAAAGATAAGTTGTCGAAGTTGTCAGAGTTCGCCTGGAGGGAGACAAAGTCAGGCTGCTTTCATTTACAGACATCTTCCATTTGACCTCTGCCAAGTCGTCTTTGAAAACAATTTTATTGCAGGTCGGCGCGAGACAGGAGGGAGGGGTGAATGCTTCGGCGGTGCTGAAAAGGACAGATTCCCCTTCATTCTCCGGTTCTGTCCATTCAACCTCTTCAGCCCGAGCCCAATCTCACCGGCAGGCTGCATTGTGACTATAATGGGAATTTTGCGGCGAATGTAGATTAAATAGGAGGCTAATAAAGAATGTGAGCGACAGAATTGCAGCAATGCAAAGCCTGGAATTAGCTTTTTCAATCTTTTTTGACAATAGCGAATGACTTTTCATTAGTTGAAGGTTTTCAAATAACTTCATGATGTGAGAGACAAAGATGTGTGTAAACAGACTGCTACAGAACACTTCCATCATGTTGATGTCCCACTTTTTTCTGACCATCCTATAGTTTATGCTGACCAAGAAGGAAGTGGTTCTATTTGAAGAGTTTGCGGAACGGCAGAACTATGGGAAATTGACGAGTCTGTTGAGTTTGTAGCCATCTTATTTGTTCAAAATGTTACACTCTGATATATAGCTTTGATCTCAGGAATAAATGACATTTTAAAATATATTCAAATAAAAAGCAGTTATTTTAAATATTTAAAAAAATATTTCATAGTATTTCTGCTTTTGCTGTATTTTGGATAATTTTTTGTAACAGTATTTTATATATAAATCTTAAGCAGAAGAAGAAAGGAAAGAAAAGATACCTACCACAAAACCTTCTTGATTTCTCCTAGAGGTTTTCCCCTGGCATTCCATGTGGGTTCAGCACTGGCTGCAGTGGCACCATGTTGCTATCACCTTAACTGAGGGAGACACACACACACAGTCATTTTGAACAGATGAATGTTGTTAAGAAATGTCACTGCATCAAGGAGAGCGACACTTATTCATGTCTTTGAAAGACTATGAGAAAGAAGACAAGTTGCATGATGATATTGTCTGTAAATTTGGCGCAAGTAGTTTTTCAAGCATCGGTATGCCTTTTATCTAAAATCCTCTGTCATGTATTAACACGCGAAGCATTTACTCCCTAATACAAGAATGTGTTTCTGCTTACAGGCTGAGCTGAAGGGACTTGAATGTGTGTGTGTGTGTGTGTGGTGTGCAAAGAGTCATGGATAAATTAAACCTGAGGCTCTCTAACTGTAATTGCATTGCTTAGTTTGTGTTTCAAAGCAAAGCATATGTTTGAAAAAAAAAAAAAAAAAAAGCAGCAGAACTGGATGTGATTATTCCAGTGTCAACAAAATTGGACTTTTCAAAGTTCTTAGATTTGCAGACCTTGAAGGGAAATCGCTGGAGTTCAAAATCTCGATTGCACAATGCTCTCATGTTCTGACCTGTAAACAAATAAAATATAAATAGATATATAGATTGTTGAATATACTGTATATGCAATGCATTACATTGCTAAAGAAAGACTGGATGCTAGCTGTTACATTCTTTATGACGGAGAATAGGCTATTTTTTGAAAGTTCTGTAATGACACATAAGTTATTGTCTTAGCTTCAAAAGGCTATTGACTATTTCCACCACTATTTGTCAAAAAAAAAAAAAAAAAAAAAAAAAAAACAATTCTGTAAATAAAATGGCCAAATATTTTTCACAACATTTTGCAGAAAGAGTTAATACAAACAAATACATTTACAAAATTTTATGAAACAGCAAGAAACTAAAAGGTAAAAAAAAAAAAAAAAAAAAAAAAATGGACAGAAAATATTGTGAAAAATAAAATATCTAAATAATACAGACATGTACACACACACACAAACCACATAACTTTTTAAAAGTCTATGATTGTATTACAAATATATTCCTGTCTTTAGAACACAGTTCAGCCTTTAGGTAAACCTTGTTTTAAATGTTTGCTAGTATGGGTTTATTCTTTTATTCCACAGCAAATAAGCATAATACCGCATTTTTCTCATCTAAGTGGGTTATGAAATAGATATATAGCCCACACGTTAGCCTACACAATTACACTATATTGTAAAAAAAAAAAAAAAAAACACAAATATTGCGTCCCTCACTTTAATTGCACATATGTAAGTTCTGATGTATTCTTACTGAGTTTACTCCACCTAATGAAACATGAATGTAATCGCATTCACAGTGTTACCCAGAGGTCCGCTTGGCATACACTACACTGCGTTGAAGATCATCCCAGCAGCTCGTACTGAAGGGGGCGTAGCTCCAAGGTAAACTTCCCACCCAATGGGCGTGTCATATGTAAATGAGCGACAATGCATCCACCTGCCAAGCTGTTTTGGACAGCATTTGAGGCGAGCGAATGAGTGCGGGCAGAAGTGCGCTTGTGTTTGGAGATATTCAGACGGACAGCCAGGGCGCTGAAGCAGTTCACGGAGTTGTCAGGTGGCTTTACGCTCCTTTAAGGCTTCTTAGTTCGATATCAAACGGGATTTTACAAAAACAGTTGCCAGATGAACACTATAATAGAGGAGAAGCAGTGCACCGCGCTCAGGTGTTCAGAGAGATAAAGACTGTACCTCACTATACCTGCGGGACCTGGGGCATACGAACACAAACCAGAACTCACAGACATTTACTGGATTCACTCTTTGAGTTGAGCTCAAAGTTCTTTCTGGACAGTTTAGAGTAAGCAGGTAAACATTAGATTGCATGCCTTTCCATTTCTTAGTATTATAACTAATTTTATGATTAATATATTTGTTATAAGACACATTAAAACGCTAAGGTTTTGAAGTTTTTTTAAATGCTATTTTTTTTTTCCTGAATCCTTCAAGCTCCTATAATAATTATTGCCCTCTTTAACATTCATTGTTGGCAGATTGTTTTTTTTTTCTCCATTCTTAAAACGTAATTTCTTGAATTTATGGGTGTGATTGTTGTTTGCTGTATATAGGTTGTTGGCAACATCACAGTTTTAGTTTAAAATTTGTATATAGGTATGTCGAAAAGCGTTTTTTTCTGCCTTCACAAGTTAATGGTTATATAATGTCAAAGTGATTTTTAAAAGTGTAATGTGCTCCGAAACACTGCATGTATGGAATAAGTATAGCAGTAAAGTCACACCACATGACTCAAAAACTGCTTAAAATGTAATGTTAATATTGATTAAATTAAACATAACTCATTCTCTTAAGTTGCATTACCCACAACAGCTAATAATATCCCAGTGGGCACACTAAATAACCTTATCATTATTTGTATTATCCCTTATTTCTACTCTCCACTGCTAGACCTAGCTGCTTTACTTCGCAAGGCTTCTTTCTTGAGGTTTCCCAGTGTTTTGTCTGTCAGAAGGTAACCATACACTGAGCTATCCGAGCACTCCTGTATATATAACAGCACAATAGGCAGTTAAGAGAGTCAAAATAGTTTATTTTCATTGCTCTGCTGAGTGGCGGGAAAAAGAAACAACATACAATGTCTCCAGGGGCCAGAGTAAATGTCAAACTAACAATAAACAAACACAATAAATGCAGATATGGGCTGTACATATAGATGCTGTAGTGCCAAAGAGAATAAGAACTTGTAGAAAGAGCTGCATAATAAATAAGTGAGACCAGTCAACTTGCTGATCAGTCAGAAGACTTTATGAATGTTGACAACTTGCACTTGCACTTCCATTAAGGCTAAATTTACAAGCCAAATTCGATTTTGTTGAGTTATGAGTCGCTGAAGAGCCCCTTCTATTCGTTTTGTTTTATAGATTTGCTTAAATAAATGGCAAGCTATTATTTTAATTTATTCATATTGGAATTTATTAAATAAGAGTTCATATGTGTTAATGTAGTAGCTGAGGAATTATTTTATTACAGTTAAAAGTCTTTAACTGTTGATAAAGTTCCCCATAAGTGGGAGTTAAGTTTAAAGCATCAATAAAAGAAGGAGATTTGAATGCAACAGCCTGAATGTTTCTTGCTATCCAACAATTTTTCACATAATATTTTGACTGTTCTCATAAAAAAATGCCCTAAAAGCCATACATTTTGGGGTGTATGTATTGATCCATTCTTTCAGTGTTTTTGTGAGACTGTATCCGTAATTGCTTGCCTCGGACTGTGTCTGTGTGCACTTGTGTTCATATAACTGTTGTTTAATTTCACTGGCTTGTGTGAGGTAAAGAGGCAGAGAATTTAGATAAACAGCCGGACAGTTAACAAATTGCCTGCAAATAGCTGAGGTTTAAACAGCTGCTTCCACTCATAAACGCTCTGCAGCCAAGCAGCGCTTTTTTGGACTGATCGTCTTCTGTTAGTTGTACTTTTCTGTTTTTTGAGATGTTTGTTCCTTTATAATAAAATTAAAATATATTGTCCATACATTTGTGATCAATGTCAGTAGCATGTGCTTTGGGAACTGTATCATTGATTGAGATAGTTCCGCACCGATTCACGTTTTTAGGATTATGTGTCACGCTGCCACTGAGCAACATGAGTGCAGCCCCTCTATGGGTGGCAGCCTTGTTCCTGTCCATCTGAAAGAGATCCATCTACTGTATGTGGCAGCAGTAGGGTTTGTCAACATACTCTCATGGGGAAAATCCTTTTGCTGTATGTTTCAAACAAATGTAACCAAACCCTTATTTTTTGGTGAAATGTTTACTGCGGAAGGCCCTTAGCTTCTCTTATTGAAGGTAGCCCAGAGGTAAAACATATGGAAAGTTAAAGTATCTGGAATACAACGGGCGAACACAATTGTGGATATGACATTGGCTTTTGCTTAGATGTTAAGAGAATGTATTTAGCATGAATTTCCCATTTTTACTGAATATTTTCCATCTCAATCTGTTGGTCTTCATTTGATGATATTGCAATAAAAAATTTACACAATTATTTAAAAAAAAATAGTGTGCCATTATAGCTCAAGGTGCAAACAATAATGAACCTAATTTGCATAGAAAGGAGGCGTGTTTAAGCTTTGAAGAATGAGAGTAGCTTAATTTGAATACAACGTAGTGCTTACAGTTTTTTTTTTTTTTTTTGCTCTGAAATACGGCATGCATAAACTTGCATGCAAAGAAGTAAGTGACATCATATTATTCACAATACAGTATGTGTTTTTCTGCAGTTGTGTCTTTCTGACTCCAACGGATGCACCATGCTGTTGGACAGTCGATGGTCTGCCCAGGTTCTCCTGGCTCTATCAGTCCTGATATTGGGTTCGGACAGCGAACCTCAGAATGCCCCTCGGGTATTCTTGTCCTTCAAAGGTAAGAGTACATTTCTGTTTGGCTTTCTCATGATGGGCTTCTGGTTTTCTTTCTATTTGTGTGGGCTGTGGTTTTGGGGAACTGTGCGAACTTTCTGAAATATACTTCTCTCACATGCTACCTTCTGGTTTTCATGACTGAATTTGATGAGTTGATAAATGTTCTAGGTTCGACGGGAAATTCACTGCGTAGACGGATTCTCCGATCTAACCGCACGCTGAATGAGTGAAAACCGTCTGTGCTTTTCTAATGGTTTTCCCGTCAAACATCTTACATTTTTCTTATTCAGCTGTGTCCACTTTCATTCGGTGTCAGAGTAATTAAAAACACAAAAAAGAGTTGAAGAAACAATCGTTTTGAAACTTCAACACGGTTCAGAGAAATATACAGAAAACCAAACATGCCTTTTCAATTATTTCAGTAGTGTGTTTTTAAGCACATTTCTGAAATAATCGATAGCAGATGCAAAATGGGAGATGTGAGATGTTATTGATGAAAAGATTGCAGATGAGTCTACTGTTTTAACACCGGGCCTAAACGCTCTCGGAGATGAATGCTTATTCCTACAAATAAAGGAATTTACAGTCTCATCAAATTCAAGAACAAGAATTTGAGTCAATCAGTTCCATTCTGATCTGAAGAACAAGTAATGTACTCTCTTAAAAATAAAGGTTCTTTACTAGCATCCTTAGTTCCATGATGAACCTTTAACATCCACGAAAGCTTTTCAAAAGGTTCTTTACAGTGAAAAGGGGTTCTTTAAAAAAAAAACTGTTCATTGAGTCTAAAATAGTTCTATGGCATCGCTGCAGTAACCACCTTTTTGGAATCCTTCTACTTTTAAACCAAAAGGTCCATAGAGTGAAGCTTATCCGGTGACAAATGGTTCTTGCTGAACCTAATGTGCTGTAAAAACCATTGAAAATCTTTGAGTTCAATTGGCCGGCTGCACCTGGGGGTTTAAAAAGCATAAAGTTAAATTGTCAAGATCAGCTACGCACATCAGTATGCCCCAGGTCTACACAGCCGGAGATCCTTCCTACGATTTGCTGTTTGAGAGAAGGGTCCAAGCAATTCCCCTGTTTGCCAAACGCCAGACTAGAATGCACTGGTAGACTTAATAACAAAAGCCGGGCAGCACAGCTTGTTATTCAAGGCTTTTTTTCCGCTTTAATCAAAATGGATTTAACACTTCAATGAGTGTGTTTGTAGATCCAGTTGTTTTTTAAATATTTCAAATCATGAAGCGGTGCAGTGCTGGAACCCCATCCCTTTGCATTACCCACATTCTTTGATTAGCTCCATGATGTCTAAATTGTTCGTTTAATATATCGGGGCCAGCAGGATGTAATGTGGTTATTGCTGAAAAGGTCATGAATTTGCCAATTACTTTGTTCTTCTAGGAAAAAGCTGAATGGTTGCTTACTGGCTTGCCCTGTCAAGCAGGGCGCAGCAGTATTTGGATTCTGCAGTCGCAGAGCTCTCGAGCCAAACTCCCATTTAGCGCTTTTAATTGGTTTTGGAGAGTGACTGCAAACCTCATCATAAGACCGCACCTGCCGTCCACACCAAACTGCAGGCCTACTGTTTTCAGGCCCATAACACCTCACAGCACGCACAGGAATTTGCTAATTATTGTCAAACACACACCCATTTTAAGATTATTAAACCTCCATTCTTATTTGAGTTCGGTCCATGTGCTTATATGGTCACTGAAGCGTTTCTCTAAAACTTTCCTTGAATAGCCTTGTTCTCAAAGCTTTGAAGATCTAAAACCCAACCCTTCTGTGTTTAAGTTAGCTGTGTCAATATGTCAACCACTCTTAGATATGTTATCAGTTTTCTATTTTACAGTGCTATTATTATCAGGAACTCCATGACTGAAGTATACCAAGCCAAACTGAACAAGTTGAGGCTCATTAAACTAGAATGTATGACTGTCTAAGATGCCTTAAATTGATTTACTCTATCAACCCACTTCTAAGGTCAGGAGTTGTGAACCCCACTTTTACAAAAGCAGCTCACTTTTCTAGTAAAGCGATTCCACCCCACTTGAAGAGTAAATCAAAAACATCTTGATTGTTCTTTGAGCTTTGCAACTTCCTTCCCTTTTGTGATGAACTTCATCAAGGTCGTTTCCCCCGGGAAAATCTCCCATGATGCCAACGGTGAGGGTTTTTAAACCAGTGGCAGATGTGGTACCTTTTCCATAAGAGTTTTAGGAGAAACCCAATCTTGTTTGGTCTGGTGTAGAAATGGATTGTTTTGGTAAGTGGAATGACACTGATTCAGTGATGATCAATCAAACCATTGACTGCATCCAGACGTCATATTGTATGCATTTGAACCAACAGGGGGTTATCGATCACAATCACAGCTCATTTAATGCAAATCGATGCTGTTTGAATGTGTGATTTTAATTCTATGACTAGAAAGGTGACCCAGCATGCACAATTGATTTAGAGCCGAAGGAGTCTGTGTCGCCAGCCTCCCTCCAGGGGGTTCTGACCCCCTTTGACTACACACACACATATGGACACACACACCCCACTGGGAGTTTATTCTAGAGTTTGCTTAACTTGTCCCCCTCATGCTGAACTCATGTCAGGATTGCTGCTTTTAAAAAAGTGTTCAGCACGGATTAGAGTAAGTTATAGTTGCTTTGGATAAGTGTAGACGGATGACGCACCTGAAAGATTTTGTGCTTTGAGGAGAATTCATAGATGGCACCATTGAGCTCGTTGCTGTTGTGATGCAGTACTAGAGCTCGAAGTTGAATTCAAAGATTTCAATGACATCCACATGAAATATGCTGCTTGTTCTGGTTTGGCTCAGGGGAATATTATTGTGACCCTCCTTGGATCTGTTTATTATTGAATAGATGAAATTTTTACACCGATCTGAGGACCTTTACATTTAAAAGTTTAGTTCACCCAAATTGCAAAATTATGTAATTAATAACTCACCCTCATGTTGTTCCAAACCAGTAAGACCTCCGTTTATCTTTGGAACACAGTTTAAGATATTTTAGATTTAGTCAGAGAGCTCTCAGTCCCTCCATTGAAGCTGTGTGAACGGTATACTGTCCAGAAAAAAATTATCAAAGTAGTCCATGTGACATCAGAGGGTCCGTTGGAATTTTTTGAAGCATCGAAAATACATTTTGGTCCAAAAATAGCAAAAACTATGACTTTATTCATCATTGTCTTCTCTTCCGTGTCTGTTGTGAGAGAGAGTTAAAAAAAAGCAGTTTGTGATATCCAGTTTGTGAACGAATCATTCGATGTAACCGGATCTTTTTGAACCAGTTCACCAAATCGAACTGTATCGTTCTAAACGGTTCGCATCTCCAATACACATTAATCCACAAATGACTAAAGCTTTTAATTTTTATAATGTGGCTGGCACTCCCTCTGAGTTCAAACAAACCAATATCCCGGATTAATGCATGCACTCAAACAGTACACTGACTGAACTGCTGTGAAGATGAACACCGAGCCGAGCCAGATAACGAACAATAGACTGACTCGTTCACTTTTGAAAGAATGTATACTTTCGGTTGTTTTGAAAGCCTAGTTAATTTGTACTTGATATCAAAACGGACATTAGATTTATGACTTTGACATCAAGCAAAGAGTTCTAAAATAATCAGCAGAATTGTTGTCTATAAATGGCGTTGTTTACTATATTCACAAAATACCCATACTTTTATACATGCAGGGTGACGCATTTAGAAGTTAGTTTGAGAAGTAACCATTTTTAAGTGAATCTATCCTTAGAAAGTCTATAAAACCAGGGAGCCTCATACCAGTCTCAGCTTATTTTTACTAATGTGGTTAACCTCTATATGCTAAATTGTGGCATTCGTAGTTGCCCGCAGATATCATTTAAAATTTTGTAAAATAACTACTGTTGGTTTTAAGGTGTCGGTTTTGGCCAGAGTGGTTGAGAACATTACATGTCTCATTGACTATTACACCCAATACAGCAATAACAAATACAGTTATAATACACTATAATTAATGTGCTAAGGCTATTACGCATGTGTCTGCCAGCACTTATGCGATGAGAACACAACCACAAATGGACAGGTTATGGGCAAGTGGAAATGGTAATGGGTTTGGCAGCAGACCCTTATATCGAAGTAGCCTACATAAAATTATGTTTAAGGTCTTATTCCAGCTAATGTGCATGCACATTCTAGAGTATTTTTCTATGTTCTAGCTCTTTTAATTAAAAGATGGCACTTCATTTCTGTAGCTGCCTTTTTGAGCATTAATTTTAATTTGAGTGCACCATGATCTCCCTCTTATAATGTCTCTAATGTCATCCAGTCTCTATTAACAGTTCTGTGCTGTCATGTAAAATCAGGTCATTTAAAATGAAGTCAGTCAAGAGCGATTTGTTCTCCAGGCCTCTTAAGTATCCGCTTTTATAGGAGGAACACTGGACGTATTGTGTATAGCGAGTAATGATCATTCAAACCTGGCATTGCGGCCACATGAGGATCTCAAGAGGAGATCTGATAAGGATGAATAGACAGATAGATGATGAGAGGAAAAGAGCCATTTGGAAGTATCTCTCTTTCTTATTCTCTAGCTCCTTTTTCTTTCTTTCCATCTATGCCATTTCCTCAGAGGCTGTTCGGATTTCAGGAAAACACTCTCTTGCGACACTGGAGGCTCCAATTCGCTTCTAAGGGCCTTTGGCATTCGAGACTGTGAGACTGTTAACCCTGTGAGGGTGTTCCTGCCCTCCATGCACAAAATGGTCCAGGTCATAGTCCTGATTAAAATATCTGTTCTGGGTAAGTAGTGTGGACTTGCTGGCCCCCTTCCAAACGTGCAAAGGGCTCGAGCTTGTTGACAAAAACAAAACTTCAAGTTTATCTAATCAATGATTTTTTTTGTCCGATAGCTGATTTTGCTTCAGAACTGGTTGTCTGATATATGTGACCCTGGACCACAAAACCAGTCATAAGGGTAAACTGAATAAATAAACTTCCCACTGATGTATAGTTTGTTACGATAGGACAATATTTGGTCGAGATACAACTATTTGAAAATCTGGAAATTTAGGGTCCAAAAAAAATAAAAATATTGAGAAAATCACTTTTTAAAGTTGTCCAAATGAAGTTCTTAGCAATGCACATAATCAAAAATTAAGTTTTAATATAATTGCGGTAGGAAATTTACAATGTATCTTCAAGGAACATCTTTACTTAATATCCTTTTAATTTTTGGCATAAAAGAAAAATCTATAATTTTGACCCATGCATTGACTACAAATATACCCTAGCTACTTAAGACTGGTTTTGTGCTCCAGGGTCACACATAAGTGCTATCTTATTCATGCACTTAATTTTAAGGATGGTAAGTTTCCTAAAAGTGTGTAAATTCACCCTTGACTTGAAATTTGTGCATATGTGCATTACAAAGTTTCAGTTTAATTTTTTGAGAACCACTGTCTGCTGTGAATCAACCTAAACAATTGCCTTGAGCTGCTTCATACACCGATTAGATTCTGCACAGGGCCACTATAAAACTGGGAACATTACTAACAATTTTGGTCGTTTGACACCATTAACCCACATTCAACTGCCTTATCAGTGTATCTGACTGCACAGGCCAGCATGGTTCAGTAATCTGAAGTGATATGATGATGTATTTTGAGCTCAGCATTCCCACAAACCACTGCTCTAATCCGTGCAGCTGCATTGTAATGCAGCCTGTGTGCATCTCATCAGGACATACGCAGCAGCTGGACCTAAAAAAAAAAAAAAAAAAACTGAGGATGCATTGCGAGCGTTCAGAGTGAGGTCAGAGGATTATCGCGCCCTTTCGCACCGGTTTCAGGTCAGCCGGTTCAGTGTGTGGATTGAGGAAGAAGCTTCGGAGTGCTGTGATACAGTGTTAATTTTGACACGAAATTTTAATTTAGTTTTAGTCTTAGTCTTTTGACTATAATTCTTTTTAGTTTTAGTCAAGTTTTAGTCATCTGATTTGTTTTAATTTTAGTCTTATTTTAGTCGACTAAAATTGCTTGGTATTTTAGTCGACTAAAATAAGACTAAAATCAATAACAGATTTACTAGACAATTTTTTACAGCTGGTATAGGAAACAAACTTAACCAAAATATATAAAACACAAATTCAACTTTATTTCAACACAACTGTGTCTTTATTTCGATTCAAAAGCTTTTATGCAGCAACAAACACTGTCATGATAATGTAAACAATAACTAGCTGCCAATTGACCATCAATAAAAGAAAAATAAAAGTTAGGTCCAGGACCTTAAAGCTTACAGCTGAGCTGAACAATAAGTGCATACATTTAAAGCAAATATTTAATAAGTTGGGTGGATAAAAAAAGTAACAGGATTTTATAAGGTATTCATTTGTCTAGCAATATTGTATGTTTTAAATACTACAATATTGCTAGATTAGTATGTTTAATGATAGGATTTGAACATTCACGTTTCACATGACTAATATAGAAATATTTGTGATATTGTCAACAAGTAGAACATTATAAAATATACTAAACATTGGTATTAATCAAATGTATGTATCATAATATTACGTATTAGTATTGTGCTCTCATATAACTTGAAGAAGGGGCTATTTTACATTACTTTTCAGTTCGTAATATTTAATGCTACAACATCTACGCACTGCAGTCTTCCAATTTTGCTTAGCTCAATAAACAAAAGAACATCGTTGTGAAATTACATTTGAGAAAATGTCCAGGTGGCTCGTCTGTAAATGTCTTTTCAAATTGGTGGTGTTCTTGCCATGAATGAGCGCTCCGCGTGCTTTACGCTTTGTTTTGTTTTGTTCGTCGTCAAACGTGAAGTGAGCTGTGGACATTTTGTCGCTCTTTTAGACATCACCTCTTCGAATGCCGACTTCCCGGGAGCTCATTTAAAAACTGAAAACCTTCGCTTCACGTCTCAATAAGTCAGGCTCGGATTGGTTCTCTTCTCTCATGCAGTCTCGCCTGTTCCATTTTGCCGGTTCTTTTGCTCATTCCTCGCATCTCTCCCGTCTGCTGATTTGATTTTCGTCACAGTCTATTTTCGTCTCGTCCTTTATTCGTTGACGATAATGTCAATCAATTTAGTCATAGTTTTAGTCTCCATCAGTGCCTTCTATGTTAGTTTTCGTTTAGTTTTCGTCCGCAAAAATATATTCGTGACGAAATTAATGACGAAAATATTTAATCAACGAAATTAACACTGCTGTGATATGATGAATCTCCCAGCCAAAGGCAAGAGAACTCCAATAACATTTATATAGTTCTATAATTCATATGGGTTTAGAATATCATGGGGTGAGTAAATTATAATATAATTTTCATTTTGGGTGGACTTTTCTTTTATGATTCAAGCATAAGTGACTTTAAACCAAACAGCCTGTGAAAGCAACTCCAACAACTTGGAAAAAAAATCTGGCCACAATCTGGTTCCATTCCATTTAAAAAGTGTAACAGCGGGTAATCAAAAGCACGTGAGGGAAAAGCACAAAGGTCGGTGAACTTACTATGAGAAGAAGATGTTTCTAGTCACATCTTCCAGTCAGATGTGTCCAACACTGGATATTTAAATGTGCATCTGCATATCAGAAGCCACATGGGTGGCCCTCATTTCTCATTTTGGGACATGGATTGTGTGTGGCTCTGTTTGTGCGTTCCACAGAATTTACTGTTGGTCTGTCCGCAGATGCAGGAGATCGATGTTTATGTGGACACCTGGTGAAGATGAAGTGTCTCTTGTAGTAACACACACATGGACAACTCCATGTGGATTATCACTTCATGAAGTGTTTATACATTTGAGAGGTCAGGAATGTTAGATGACTGTATGTTCACTATCAACCACGGCTCTTTGCAATACTTGATTTTGATTGGTCAGTCGTGGCATTCAGAGGTAAAACATATTTTGTAAATTGTCCCAGGCAACCGGGTTCCTACACAGCTGTGCTAGTTTAAATGTCTTGTTTTGTTCTCAAATAATAAAGTAGTTTAAACTTAAACCGCTATTTCATATTTGGTTAGTATTTGATATTTCAGTCAGTTTTGTTTATTTGGTTAGTATCCATGAAATAAGAGGGATTACAGTCAGCTGGTCATTATCACAAAATAAACCCCTCGAGCGTGATACAACTACAAGTCTTGTTTATTTGGTGATAATGACCATCTGAATTTACATTAGCTCTTATGTAATTTTCTCTCGCATTCTGTCTTGTTCTATTCTTATGTCTGTTACTTTTTTTTCTTTTTCTCTTTCCCCATTCCCTTCTCTTTTCTCTTGTCTTGTCTTATCCATTGAGATGGGGTAATCTCAGAAAGGCCTAAAACTCTGAATTCATGGAGCGGCAGCAGTGCACACTTTTAGCTCTCACAGGAAGAGTGATGTTAGGTTTACCGTGGCCTCCCTTCTGGACCCTCACCTGTGCGCTACTGGGGGTTTTGGGTTTCGCCGTCTGTCAGAGCTCAGCTGTGATTAAAACTGGGATCTTTCCTCAGCAGGAACGCTCCGAGATGCCACTCCACACTTTATTTCATTCCATCTGTTGTATTTGCCACACTGGAGAGTGACACAGGAAATCACATTCATGTTTTACTTATCCTAGTAACTGAGTGGATTATTTTATTCATTGTAATCATGATATTACCCTGGGAATATCTGTGGGTTTCATAACATCTGTCCAAAAGAAACCAGATCTTTAAACTTAAGAATTCAGGTTTCGCAAGTACATTTCAGCACCCCAGTTCTCCATACTGCAATGAGAAAAATAATATTTATTTCAGTCATTTATAGGTAAGTGTAGTATTTATTGTACTGAATTATCTGAAAATATATATAAAAATGTATTGATTTTTATTGAATTTACTATGACTATATAAAGTGCAGTTATTAAAAAAAAAATACCTAAAAATGTGTTTACATTTTGTATCTGTATATACATATAAGTCTTGATATTTGGTTGAAAAATGTTAAACCTGATGTTTTGTAGATTCAACTATAGATGCTATTATATAGGAAATACAGAAAACTTCAGTCCACTAACAATAGCAAATGAGCAATTATTGGAAATGTGAACTCAGTGACCTAGAAAACTGACGCAGGCTTGTCTTTATGTGCAGTGCCTGTGGCTCTGAATTCTGCCATAGATTTAAATGGGGTATATTTAGATCTAATGCTACCATTCTCAGATTAAAGTGTCAGATAGGATGATGGTCTTGTGGGATTAAGAGCGTGTGATTATTACTGACACGTGTTTGTTGCATGGTGCGTGGAATAGCAGTGGAAAATAAGATGAGACTGCACTGTGGGAGGTGAGAGGTGATTTTAGCAAGCCTTAATTAGGTCTTGACCGGGGGATTGTCTCTCACATCCAGTCTTAGCCAGCATTTGACCAATGTCAACGAGATTGACAACTGTGCTCTCACTGGCCAGAATAAAGTGTTAATTTACCAATGGAAACAACACCACTGCGTTTATAATGATTAGACCTTGACAATAGAAGTTGTAGAGAGCTTTTCAAAATTGTATTAATTCATATAGTTTACAAGTAATTTTAGTGTACGGGTGGATTTTTATGCATATTGCAAGGCAATAGTGTCTTCAGTTAAATATCATTTAGAGTTTGGTATATTTTCCCAGAACATCCTCCTGTGAGGTTTTGGAGAAGCTCTGACCCCTCTGTGGGATGGGGTCAAGAGCATGCTCTATTTAATGAGCTTGGCGTCATTAATCAGCACTCTGTCAGTCATTCACCAGATCTGCCCATCTCAAATACTTTCAGATTAAGATTTAGATTCTAGAGCTGATCTGGATTCACTTCTAAAATTAATTTCACATCTCTTACTGGATTAAACCATGTAAAATGAAGAAATGTCTTGTAAATTCTTAAAATAATGAGCCAATTGGAACTAGAATGACAGTCTTCAATGACCATGTTTGGTAAATAATTTGGTCAAACTAATAGTAAAATTGAATAAGTTCTATAGAAAGAGGGACATTTTATTTAATGTCACTGTCCAACTCTTACAACTTGTGATTTTGCTCATATAATATAAAAAAAAAAAAAATGTTTTCTAACCCTCCGGCTTTCTTTCATCAGTCCTCCATCTATTTCAACCAATAGTGAAGAGGAAACTAAATTTGTGAAGTGTTGATCTCAGCGTCAGCCCCTGCATCAGGAGCCTTTGATGCCTTCATTGAGATGCTGATTCACGTTCTTCAGTCACCCGACACTGCGTGCTTTTCGAGTGGGAGGCAATTGTCATGGAAGAAGATGAGCTCTCATCTGCTCTCATTGAAGCCATGCCAGACCCTCCCTCTCCACTGCTGACCCTCCACCCACGATCCACCCCTCTCCCTGGTGGGAAATGGGTGGAGGTATGGCTTTGTGAGAAGATCAACTTTTTTTTTTAAGTTCCCTGTGGATCGTGGAATTGGCTAGGAGTTGAGGGGGCGTATTGCAGTCCTTGGGGTGCAGAGGGATGGAATGAAAAAGGGGTGGGGCTTCACACATCCCTGGTTGTTGTTGTTGATGTTTTTGTTGTTTCGTCTCGCCCCCACATTCATCCATAAGAAGGGCGGGCGTGAGTGGTGAGAGGGCATTTGTGTGGGTTCATCGTTCCATTCACAGCAGTTCATTCACATTCTGGGAGATCTGGGGGTGGACGTGTGACTGGCACTGGGCCTTTATTTTCAATCAATGAGTGCCTTGGACACTGTGCCACAGAGCAACACACATACACACACATACATACACATTAGCCTCTAACTTATGAACTTCTAGAAATATAGGAGGGTAGCTAAATTTTGTGATAAAAATAAACTTTGATATTAATGATTTGAAATTAATTGTTCATAAAACTCCGAAGAGCATTCAGTGCACATAACATCTAATGTCTTATAATTTCCAAATAAATGATCCATGATCTATGAAATATTCATAATATATGACTGAATTTAGTAGCTTTACAAAAAAAAAAAAAATTAAACCAGTAAATATTCATATTAATTAAAATTTAGTTATATTATTTCTCACTAAATATAGTATTTTATGTCACATTCTGAAAGCCAAATGCTGATTACGATTTTTTTAAGGCATTTTGAACATATGCCAACAACATATGCCATTGAACTAGCATCAAGATCTATGAGAAATAATTGGGTAATATCTCATCAACATTCCAGTCATTTTACTAATCAGGTTTTATTACTAGTCAAATAATATAATATAAGAATGAGAATGATATTCATAATATGATTTTTTAAATGGTATTTTATCATTTAATTACATAAATTAAATCTAAATAAATTATATAATTTAACTATAAATTACATTTAATATATATGGCCCGACTTTGTCAATGTATTATCTTTGTATTGATTTTAATTATAAAGATCACTTCCACTCCAGATGTATATGTAACAATAAGTAGAGGAGAGATTTCCAGCTTCCTCTTTCTTCATTGTTTTGACATCTTTGTCATTTCACCTCCAAACGTGGGAACTCCTTTGGAACATAAAGCGTGTTGCTATTGGCTGAGACCAGAGTCCCTCAAGATGCAACATGATGGGCCTTTTCTCTGGTTGTGTTTGTGTTTACCCACTCCTCTGACATCAAAGCGACGCCACTCAGTAGGTAATTGCACTTTATCCTGAGTCCAATTCACACGGGCCTGTTTCCCTCCGAGCAAGGTGCACTGCTCTGCGAGACCCGTCAAAAGAGCTCTTTTGTTTTGTAAATATATAAGCCCAGGGGAGGTTTTAGTGCATAAAGTCCCTGTTTAACTTCTTAACTTGACCACTTGTTGCCTCTAGCGTCTGAATGGTTGTTAATGAATACTTTATTGCCACTTTGCTGCCATGCATCATGGCGACTTTGTTTAATTTCTCAATCCAGGCGCCCTGTGGCGTTTCCCAGAGAAGTGGGGAAACGGCACATTTGCATTTCCTTTCTCTGGAAAACACACGTGGGATGAGTACAAGTGAGGGAAAGACAGCAGTGGTCTTGAGACACACAAAGACCAGAGTAGAAAGAGATCGCAAAGGGGATGGTGTGCACGGAAGGAGGCCGGAGTTGAATTTGTTATGGTGTTTGTGTGGTTGTCCAGGGTGGGGATACAGTAGGAATCAGATTTCCCCCCAGACCTTAAGGTTGATGCCTCAGCAATCTCCCTGCCTCGCTGGTCCTGTTTGGACATGTTTAGAATTTATCTTCTATGCTCACACATGTTAATATGAGCGTTGAGTAACAGTCTATGTTCTGGCTGTTGAGTAAATGTGTGCTGGTGACTCTTGGGTGTCGTGAAGCAAGTGTATAATCAGGCTGCGCTCCAGATGTGTGTGGAAGCCATCATTTTTACTCTCGCTGCCATTAAGAACATATCCTGACTCGGAGGGATAGCATTTGTGTGAACGCATAAGTGTGTGACCACTGCCACGGGATTATGATTGTCATCACCCACTTCTCCTGGTTTATTTTCTGCAAGAAGTGACTAATAACTCCATCAATTAGTTAGTAGAACAGCTGCAGCGATGATGGTGGACTATTTAAATATCCCAGTGCTTTCAGAAACCGTTTTTTTTTTTTTGGAAAGCTATTTTCATATTGCATCTTATTTGTATGTATTTTTACAATATGTTGGACACCCATCACAAAGAAACTCACCCAATAGAAATCATGTACCTTGGTTAAATATGATAAACTCCGGGCATCAAGTAAGAAAGAGATTGACATAGAAGATTTGTTGCTTGAAGGTTTATCATGTTGCACCGTGTTAAAATGATAATTCAGTACTGATGTGTTCCAAATGTTCATCATGCACCATGAGGCAAAAAGAGCAGCGCTCGTCCCAGTGACGCAGAATTGAGCAACTTAATTGATTGGAACTAAATAGCAGTGTAGAGATAACAATGATGAGCAGGGATTCAGCAGCTTCTAATGACACTCCTGGGAAAATAAATGTCAGAGGATCTCTTTAAAAGGCCAAGCAAGATTTACTCCCTTGTCTTTGTGTTTACATCCCTTTTTCTGTTAAAGCCAAAGTTCAAAAAGTACCAATAGTATCAATTATGGTTCAGTAATAATAATGTAATCATATTCAATTTGATTAAATAACAATAATATGAATAATATTGTGAATAAATAATACATAAAAAATGAATAAAATTAATACATTTTTTATAAATAAATTAATAAAAAATAAAAATACTGGTCAAAGTGATTATGGTGGAGGTTGGACATGTTTTGCTTGATAAAGTTATGGTATCACTATAGCACCTTTCACACTGCACGTTGGACCCGGCATATTGCCGGAACATTGTCGGGTCGCCTTCTGTGTGAAAGCAACCACGTCCCGGGATTGATTCTGGCATTAAACCCGGGTCGGGGACCTAGTAACATTGCCGGGTTCAACCCGGGACGAGCGGTGTGTGAACAAAAGCAAGATCTAATGCCATGTCGAAGTGATGATGCACATTATCGCGCGACTCTTTTACGGCTGTTTTGAAGGAAGATCAACAATCGCGAAAAAAAAAAAAAAAGTGCAAACTGTAATGAAGCAGAGATCAGTTAGTTCCTCACTTTCCGCGCTGACGCCAAGATCGTTTGCTTGCTTCAGTGATAGTATAACGTGCCTAACATTATCGACTCGTACATTACACGTCACGCCCTGATGTCATGTATCGTTACGGGATCTTTACGGGTTGTGTGTGAAAGCACGCACATATCCCGGGTAATGACTGGCAGTGTGAAAGTGCAAAATCTAGCGACCCGGGAACAATTGCAGGAATACTTTACCCGTGTATTTGCCGGAATGGCAGTGTGAAAGCGGCTTATGATTATGTTAATCAAAATACAACATACACTCCAGCCAAGTTTCCACCAGTGTTTTTTCTATAAATCTCTTACCTGAAGCCCAAAGCTGCTCTATATCAGGACACATTTGTCCAGAGGTGACAGACCAACATCACTCCCTCTTGAGATTTTGTGCCAGCTTGCATTGCCAAAGTGGTCGCAGTTCAGGCTTGGAAAAAACTAACAAGTTACAGTTCTGGCATTAGCTATGTAAAAGAACTGTGAGGTGACTTTAACAGCCTTCATCTGTTTTGATTTATGGCATTTCATTAGAATGCGGGAAAAAGCACTGATCTTGTGGCTGCTCCACTGTAGCCAAGGTCTTCACCGCTCTTTACTCTATGTGACAGAATTAATTGCTGGAAACTTCAAGTGCAGCTAGATGGATGACCTCTTCTATGATTTGCTTCTTAGTTTTGACAAGCCACGGTTAAGAGGGCACGCAAGTCCAGTACTGTTTAATGGTCATCAAATCATGAATGAATGTCAAACCGGTGGTCACGGAAACCGCTGGAAAATATTATGTGTTTAAAACTTGTCATCTCAGGCTCATACAGTTCTCAACATAGACTTCAATTTGTTTCTCTCGCTATGTCTCTCTGTAGGCGATTGTATTATTTCCAATTGTGCTTATAATGGCTCGGCTCTACGCAGAAACGGACGGTTGGTTTTGGACTAGAGTTCAGTTCTATGAGAGATCTGAGAGAGTCCAACTTGATTTAGAGTTCACACATTTATTATTTTAGCTTGAACAAGACTGTTTTCTCGCATAGCCAGTGTGAAGTCTCTGAATAGACGAGATACATTTTCACTGCAAATATAGCAGATGAAAATAAGATGGAGTGTGATGGAGTGGCTCATTGAAGAGGACATTGCAGATGAAAATATGATATAGATATTCAGTGATACCTTATCTCACATATTCAGAAAGATGTGAGTGTTATCTTCACATAATGCAAAGTACAATGGATTTGCTTTATTATTATTATTATTACTTAGTAGCTATTATGTTTTAATTGCATTTGATTGGACTGAACTTTGGATATTATTGTTGACTGAAATTAGTTGTTTTTCTATTCCCCTGTGATGAGCTTTTTGTGATCTAATCAATTTTAGATCAAATCAATAAAATCAACTTGCATTTCCCTTTGAAATATTTTGATTGAATTAAAATGGTTTTTAAATGCTGTTTTATGTTAATCAGTTATGGAAGCCATTGAAGCCTTGGTGACAAACTGGAAAATAAGTCTGAGAAAGTTATTGCATTTCAGACTAATTAAGCATATTAAGACATGGGGATTTATTAAGTAATGGTAATACATCCAAATTGTCTTACATAGGCCTATATGAAGGTTAAAAGAAAACACGCTTCAGGGATCTTCAGCCAAAAGGCTCTTTTACGATCCATAAGCCCAAGCTTGCTGTGAATCAATGGAGGATTGAATTACGACTTAATCCCTTTAATAAAATGCTTTGTGCTGTAATCTGCCGAACAAGATGCTGAAGAATGATACCATTCCCCTCACTCTAATGTACCAACTAGATTCTCTCTCTGTGTGTGTGTGTGTGTGTGTCTGTCTGTGTGTGTGTGTTCATTATCAGACTTGGCACACCTGTAAAGAGCACCAGTGCACAATATCTTTATTAGTTGTCCTATGGATGTATTCCTTAGGTAATTATTTTCTAGTTATACTGTATGTTTATATGCAGAAATGTAACAGTTTGAGCTCTTATTGAGTAGCTGAATAACCTTTATAAACTCTTTACATAATGGTGTTTTTTCTTTTTTTTTGATTGGCTTAATAGATTGAATTAAAAATTATGGTCTTAAATCCATATGCTTGAATATACAGACACAGTGGGATTACACATGATTACACATAGTTATACATGTTTTTGTCTTTTTGATGAAAATGAACACAATACTTCTCTGTTATCTCCTAATTTCTTTTTATTTCTTGCATCTCTCTTCTCTCTTAGAAAACTAAACACCACCTCCTCTCGCGGTCTGCTCGTTCCATTGAGGAACAGTTTTGCCCGAGGAGGCAGATTAATGTCTTGCTGTGGGAATTTTTAGGCATGCTCGGTTTTTGACGCATCTTGCTTAATTGCTAAAGCAATTAAAATGTTTTCTGCTGAAAATCATGGGGTGGCACCTCGGCGGTCTTTCTTTTTTACTCTGTTGTAGCGCGCTGTTATCTCTGGAATAGCTGCAGAAGAAAAGTCTAGCGAAACACAACAAACAAGTAGGAAAACATCATTGGCTCTATCCCAAATCAGATTAGCATATTACCCAGAGAAAGAGAAGCTTCCACTTTGAGCTCCGCTATCTTGACTGAAGGATGTTGACAAGATGTAAACATGAAAAGAGTAAGATAGATTATTCTATATTTGGTTAGCTTTCGGTTGCAGTAGATGGCCATTATTAGAAATGTATTCAAATTTTGGACATAGCCGCAAAGTTACATTAAAAGAGTAAGACAGATTACATGCCAATGCTGCAGGTAGCTTTGTGGTATTGCAATAGAAAATTACTTGGGAGATTTGGGGTTTTGCTCACAAAACATTACTCCACAACTTGCTAATTTCAAGTCAAATTTGGTTAGTTTTCATTTGCAGTAGATGGCCATTATTAAAAACGTATTCAAATTTAGTCTAACAGTAATAAGTTTGACAGTAATTAGAGAAGTTACCTCGACGTGGCCTCTCAATATTACTGTTGTGATGGAAATTTATGAGCTTTTATGAGGGTTTTGCTGTTTTGTGGCAAAAATGAAGCCAACAATAACAAGCCATATTAATGGCTAAGTCAGTGACGCTAGGTATTTGTTCGCTTTGGCACTGTGTGGGAATTTCATTAATCTCGTTCGCTGCACAAGGGGGATTCTCAATGGAGCCGGTTACGCTTATTTTATGCTTAATTCGCAAAAACTTGGAGTCACAAAGGAGTGTGAGAAAAAGGGAGGTTCTTCTTCACTTGATCTTGCTCAACCGTGACCAGAGACCCAGATAGAGAGATCTTTACCTCCAAGATTTAGAAATAACGCTCATTGCCCCCTCCGCTGGAACTTAATGGGCATTGGAGATTCTTAGCTATAGGTACTTCATTATATAGCATAGTTAGCTTTTATTACAAAGCTTCTGATTCATTGTTTTTATTATACCACATAATTGACTTGTTGTTGATGGTTTCCTTTAAAGACGATCACCTTGGTGTAAAACTGCTTAAGTCTTTGCTACTTAAAGAACGAAAATAAGACCCTGGAGATGGCTAGCTTGGTGAAAAAAAAATCACATGTTTATATGTTAAATGAGATGCTAACTCAAACATTTTTTTTGGGGGGGGGTACTGCAGTTTCTTATGTCTTTATCTTACGGCTGTCTAGCAACCTGACTGCTTGAGGTGAGAGGTCAACCGTTAGGTCATGGTTCAGGATGTCCTGTCTGCCAGTCAAGTGTGATTGGGTGTTTCCTCTGTCAATCATACACAACTGGTATGAGCTCTGACAGGTTGAAGGCTTTGTCGGGGTTGAGATGGCTGGTAGGGGAGAGATGGTAAAGATAAACGAGCTACTCAGATGGGTGTTAATTTATTTGACTGTCACTCTTTCCCCTCACTGTTTATCTTTCATCCCAAATGTGTGAGACCTGAGCCTCAGGGGCTGGAAGTTTTTGAGATGGGGGAGATATTCTGGGCCGATATCTGACAGTCCCGACTATGGTTGGATATTCCTGGAGGCGGACGGTTGAATTCAGTTGTTTCATTTAAGTTTAAAATATAGGCTATAAAAATAAATTAATTAATTAATAAACGCTATTTAAATTCGTAGTAATATTACTCAATATGGTCGCTGTGTTTTTAATCAAATAAATGTCTTGACTGTATACTAATAATAGTTATACTGCAGAGGTAATCTTTAAAAATGAATGCTGAATTGCTGTCATGTTCACTTGAGCTTGTATTGTAGGCTTTCAGTTTTATGTTTCTGTAATGAGTCCAGGGATCTGTATATTTCATATGCGGACACCCTGTCCTCCTACATGTTTCTTTCTGTCCTCTTTTTCATACAGTAACTAGCATTTTATTCCCTTTGCACCTTGGGTAATAGATTAGATCTGCATGAAACTGTTTGTCTGCATGCACTTTAAGAAGGTAGTGTTGACTTATTCTCTTGTTATTAATTGGAAGTGTGAGGTCAACCAAAGGCTACTCCTAATGACTGATTGGGAGAATGGATGGTTGGGATTCGGATGATAAAAGGCAGGGAGGGAAGGTTTACACCACTGTTCGGCACTGGGAAGTTATGAGGTTTGGTTAATCCAGGAAAACCTCTGATGATGGATGAGAGCTCTCTCTTCTCAGCTTCCCTCTCCTGAGAACAGACCTGTAAGTGCACTTCTGTAGGAGGATTGGGGCTTGTTAGAAATCCAGATCTCACTTTTCTTTTCTTTTTTTTATCTTGTATGGGATGTGCATGAACTGATCAAGAACATTTCTAGCTCAAATTTCATTCTACAGACATAAGAAACTACTGTACATTTTTTGCTTATTTTTTTTTTTTTCACTGCATTTCTCCACATTTTTACTGCATTTCTTCTAATTTATAATTAAATGAATTATCATTACCATAAGTGCATGAATAAATGAATACATATAATTGTAGTATTTATTTATTTTTGTCAGTTTTAATATTTTAAAATCTTTTTTTCATGAAAATTTCATCTGTGTAAATTCGCTTAGTGGTCTTTTATTTTTTTTGCTAAACGTTTGCATTGTGACATTATTTTAAATGACCTGGACATGTTTTGTGAGCTTCATCCAATGAGCTGCTGCAATTGTGGTTAAACTTCATGATAAGGCCTGGAATCCTCATAAAAACATAGTGTGGGCCTTGGATTTTTAGTGTATTTGGATCATGTACTGTACCTATCCAAACTTTCCTGGAAAACCAAGATATCAAAGTATGTGAGAGGCGTATGATTTTTAGTCCAAGCAACATATCTTTGTGTTTCAGTTTAAGGATTATATTGCTCTCATATGATAAATGCTACCTCAAAAATAAGAGCATGAATGTTTTTTGCATTTCATTTTATGCATTTTTATTTTAAATGCATTTCAACTTTCTGATTCAAAGCTCATATTTTGAAATATTAATATACTGAAAGTGGATATGTTTGTGTTGCTGTTAAAATGCAATTCTCAGCAAAAAACAGTAGGCCACTCATGTTCACTGGCCTTTGGAAATCAAGAGTATTGCATTTTGCATTGCATTTCTCTTTAGAAAATCAATAGCAACTGGCAAATCCTCTTTTGTATCAGACAGCTCATGCGAGAGTCCATTATGCCAACAGCAAACTGTGTCAGAGATGGATTTGGTCATGTTGGGGGGGGGGGGGGGGTGCATCATAATACAATTTGAACATCATGGTCTCATCGTAGTCCTCTCATTTTTCTCTGGTTTTGTTTGTCACATTTGCTTCGATAGCAGCACAGTGTATTCTGTCTGATGCAGTGTTATCTGGAGCTCAAGTTAAAGATGGAGCCTGTTTATCTGCAGCAGACAGCGGTGCAAGATGATGAGGTTTAAGTGTGGGTGTGCTATCACTGGACAAGGTTGGACAGCCTGTGACCCTCCCTTTCTACTGGATGTATGAATGCATTGCTATGATAACTCTGTGACCTCCCTCCTGCTGGAAGCTAATCGGGATGCTTTGTGTATCTAAAGCACAACGAGAGACACGCATGGAGTGTGTCGTTGCAGGAATTTATCCGAAGACTGCCTGTAAGGAAAAACCATTGTTCCCACGGCATTAACCTTGGTTAACCAGATTAACCAGAAAGACTTACATTTTTGCCAATGGTCCACCTGCTGGACCAGCATAAACCAGCATGGAAATTCATGTGGGTATTTTTTTTGCTGAAAAAGTATGCTAGGTTGTGAAACGTTTCCTAACTTTGAAGTCTTATACTGATCATTATGAAAAAAAGCAAACATAGGGCCCTTAATTGATGGTGTAGCAATATGGTAAATCAATATCAAAGAGTTTCTGGGCGAGAACATAAAACGAGTTCAACAAGTCCAGTTTAAGCTCTAGGGAATTGTATCCATAAATCAAAAAATGTCTTGGATTTGTTCCATCATTGGTCATCATCATCATTGATCAAACCAGCTTTTAAAAACCTGGAATGACTCTTCAGCCACCCAGCTGGATTTAAAACAACAGGAAAGTAAATTGTAGCGCTCTGTAATGACTTTCTGCAAATGCAGTTTGGCTGTTATTTAAACAAAGACAAATGAGTGTTCATGTTCTTGTGAATGAATCACTTGGATCCATACACCGTACAGCTGCTAACTGACATTACATTCACTCAACGACTTTTTATGAGTTTCAAATATTGTTTTATTTAAGTTTATAAACGTTATATTGCTCATTCCTCATTCCACCCTACATAGTGTAGATTATGAAATGATAGTAACCAGAAGAACGTTTCAAGATGTCATGCAATCTCTTTTCTACTAATCTTCATGCTCTAGATGAGCCAGCAAGCTCTCTTCCTGAGGGTGGACCCTAGAGCAACATATCATTTTTTATGTAAAGAAGTATTTGTTCAACATTGTGTCTTGAAGTTGGCAAGGTTTGGGTTGTAAATCATCTGACAGTTACCTTCCAAGCCAGGTCTGATTGCATGGTTACCTCATTCGCCTCCAGTACTGTAAACTATTCATAGGGCTGAATTTTTCCATACCTGTAATTTAAATGGTTCTCTTTTTTTAAAGAGTGTTTAATATAGGCTTGCTGATTATAATTGGGTTTTGGATTTGGAAGAGGTTCACCCGTCTTCTCTTGAGTGAGAGTGACAACCACTTGAACCACTTTCTGTTTGGAAATATGTTTTATGTTCAATATTCATGCACTTTTTGCTGTTTAGACTCTTAAAGTAGGCTTTAGACTTTTTTTCTTTTTTGCCAATGTCACGGTCATGTTGTTGGTACTCTTTCTCTCTCTCTCTCTCTCTCTCTCTCTCTTTCTCTCTCTCTCAGATGATTACCAGCAAACAGGGAGTCACTAAATCAGCTCAGTAAAACCCTTTAACCCCAGATCTCAGTCTCCTTTACTTACTGTATGCTTTATCTTGCCCTGCTTCCTTCCTTTCAGTTTCTCTAGTCCAGTTTACTTTTCGAAGTGGACAGAATCCTGGCATGCATCCAGGTGTCAGAATCTATAAACGTTTGATAAGGTATACGTAAATTAGCCATAAGTGCATTTACATTTAGTTATAAGAATGACTGTTAAAGACATGAAAAGGAAGGAACTAAGTTATTAAAATGGAATGTTTACTGCAATATGCGAATACAGGGCATTCAGGATAAAAGATCTTTCCCAGGCAGGTCAAACTCTGTTTATGTGAGTTACTTGGTGAAATGACTCCTCACCTCTATATTTCCCAAACAGATAAATGAAGCATTGCCTTTTTACATTCATCTGTTAATTTGTTTAAATTAATTTTGAATTATTCAAATTTCGGGTGCGCTTTATTTTACAGTACGTGTATATACATGTACTTATAGTGTACTTACAGTGTATTTATCTAAGAAAGTTCTGGTAATACAAGGTAACTACATGGGGTAGGGTTAGGTTTAGGGGTAGGTTCAGGGTTAGTACCTAGTTATTACATAGTTATTGTAATTACTATAATAAGTACATAGTATGTACACGAGGAACAGGACTGTAAAATAAAGTGCTACCCAAATTTCTTTATTGGTTTTATTTAAATCTATTTATTTATTTTAATTTATTCATTCATTCATTTTAATGCATTTATTTTGTTTTTATTTATTTTTTCCCTCATTTTATTTTACAAAGACATTTTTGACTTTGATATTCTTTTAAATTTTTTCTATTAATTATTTTATCTTTTAATTCATTTTATTGTATTTTATAGAAATGATTGAATGTAGAGAATTCTAGCTTTTTTTTTAGAAGACCAACATCTATTCACTTTTTATTGTATAGAAAGAAAAACTGTTATTTTTGTTGTGAAAAAATAAATAATAAGGACATGAGGGTGAATACAAATTTATAAAATTAATTTTTTTAGGTGAACTAGGTACAGTATAAAAGTATAACTTTAAAATAGAATTAAAGCATAAGTTCATATAATTTTTCCCACCCTCATTGGACAGATCTTGCATCAGTCTTTCCCTTTCTTGAAACAAGTTAACACAGGCAATTCTTAGAGTATTTGAGCTGGTCATTTTACTGGTTTTATCAGCAGGGGCACCTCTGTGACACCTGTGCATCCCACTCTCCCTCAGAATAAGGTCCCTCCCGTGGTGACAGAACCTGTCCTGAAAGGGTTAACCATCTGCCATTTTATTCCCACGGGAGAATGCCTGTGGGGTGCCGGGTGAACGTGTGGCGCACCAAACCTTGATGCTGCTTGTCTGCAGCTAATCGCCTCCCTCTCAGATGAGTGCTTGCGTAAACGGAGAGGAAGAGCGACTGGGCGAAATAGATGAACGTGTTGACTCAATCCTAATCCCACTTCCTTCCTGTCTGGCCTGGGAAACGGAACATATGCAGCCCAGATCGCATCCAAAGCTCTGCCAAATTTAACACCAATGCTGGCATTCTCTCATGCATTGGCTCTTAAAGGTCTTATAGGATGCACGGTGTGAAAAGACTCACTTCTATATGTAATTTTTTCCATTTACAAAAGCGACAGTCATACAGACTCTTCGGGTCCCATAGGTGGGGATTACAATCACTGAGGCAGCGCTATAGATACCACACAGCGGGCGGTAAACCGAAGGATGGAGATCATTCACAATGACTTGTCACTTTTGCCATTCCTTTCCGTCTGCCTCGGAGGAAACGGAGGAACAATTCCACAGCCACCTCTGACAAACCATGTCCCCTTCACCTCTGTTGTGATAGCTCAACTTTCTGACGCTCTCACCGGGGTGTACGTAGACCGATTCCCATCACCTCCAGGGCCACCAGAGATCCCCTTCCTGGATGTCCGTGACTGTAAATTAGCCGTCGACATGTCACAGGATACAGACAGGAACTCTTGGGGAAAACCTGCTAGTCTCAGTCGTTCAGTGCTTTGAAAATCCATTTGTGTCGCTGACGAAGCGCTTCTCCTCCGTTCCCATTTCCCCAGGTCATTTTTAGTGCTTGTGTTTATTTAAGGAGGGCATTGTTTTCGTATCAAGGATGATGTCGCAATTCTGCCTGTGGCGGCATCTTTGAGAGGCCGTTTTAGTACGGGACTTTGGTGCAGACATCTGTTCTTCTCATAAATGCAAAACTTCCATGGACTCTCATGACACATTCAAAACTATATTAGTATGTCACGTTGGACACCTGAATGGAAAAAAGTACGTCAAATGAAATCAAACCTTTTCTCACGTTTTTGTTTTGAGAGCTTAGGCTCAACCTTTCCAGTGCAGTCCTCAAAATGCTGTTCTTAATAATAACAAGCATCAGTGAAGTGGAACATTATTGCTGAATTTGAACTTCCTTCTGGTCCAGGCCAAGTCAAACATCTTCTCACTGATACGATGAAAGCGTATATGGGTTCTGGCAGTGTGTAAACGAAATAAGGGTGGCCTGTATTCTCAGAAGACCAAAAAAAAAAAAAAAAAAAAAGGCAATAGAACTACTACGTTCATCATGATTTGTTTCGGAGTCCATTCGCAGCCTGAATCTCAAATTGTCATCAGTTAAAAATATTATTAACTCAACTGTTAGGCACTAATTTAAAACAGCTGCTGAAATTGAAATAATGTATAACAATGTAATATTTTAAATAATGTTAAATTCAGTGAAACATTATTGCTAGTTGACAGTTTTCTGTTTGAATATATTTTTTAAAAATGATTCCTTTGGTAAAGCTGAATTTTCAGCATCATTACTCCAGTCTTCAGTGTCACATGATCCTTCAGAAATCATTCTAATATGCTGATTTTGTGTCCAGAAAATTTTTTTTTTATCATATTTTTATTTTCTTTTTTGCATTTTTTTTTCAGGATTCTTTGAAAGAAATTTCAGCAGAACTGCAGTTATTTAAAATAGAAATGTTTTGTAACATTATACATTAAATGTAATTTTTGATCAATTTAATGCAACCTTGAGGCATTCTTTAAAAAGATAAAAATCTTACTGACCCTGGCTGACCTGTAAATGTTACTGAAGTTGAACTATATGGTGTATTTTTCTTTTTTCTGTTTCATTTTTCGCTTGGAATCCTCATTTGGATTCCTTGCAGTAATGCCACTTTGTTTCTGCAATCCCTGCTTCCTGATTCTGCTCAGGTCGAGGTCAGTGACTCTGACCCCAGGGCTAATCCTGGATTAATCTGGAGCTCAAGCAGTCTTTGCTGCTGCCGCCTCATGACTTAAACCCTGCCGCTGTGAGCCTGATGTATTTACATTGGCGGGAATGAGTATTTCTCTATGATTGAGAAAGACAGGAGAGTCCAACAGCTGTTCGGTTTCTTTCTTCTTTCACCCTTATCAGACAAATATCATACGTCGTCCACATTTCAAATATCTTGTGATCCGTTCAGTCTATTCTTGGCAATATTGTGTTGATCATAAAAAGGTCTCGTTCTAGCATACACCTGATCCCTGGACAGCCGAGGCGGCCCACCCTCCTGAGGTCAGGGCACATGAGGGCAACGCGTGTGTGAGGGAGACGACCCAGATTGATCGCTGTTGAGAGAACGCTTGTTAATAAAACATGTCTGTGGTGATAGAGAGCTATGTTTTCACAGATGTGTCCAATTCAAAGCAAGCTGTCTCTCTCCCTCACAATTCAGACTTCATAACAGATACTGTGCACTGAAAGTATCTTTGGTTTATTGACATTCAGGCTCTTCTTGTAGGAAATGGATTTTCCATCAGATGTGTGGTTTTAAACACCAGTGATGCTGTCATTGAGTTCACCTGTCATTCACTTCATCTTTAATATCAAACAGAAGGAAGAAGTGGTTTAAATTTGAGTTGTTATGCTTATGTTTTTGCCTGTTTACAAATTCCTCTAGCCATGCAAGCTCAATTTCATGTGTTTTTGTGTTGTATTATGAGTTTTGTTCTTGCTGTTGCCACAAGGGGTGGTAAAGTAGGTTAGACTGCTATTATCATAAACTATTATCCATAGCCAGTTTTCTCGTTCAGGTCAAATACTCTGCAACATTTTGAAGAAAAGTTGGATAAAGATGGTTAAGGAATTAAAAAGGTATTACCAGTGTTATTTTAGTGTAACTGAGATACTATTATAGTTCATTCATATATATATATATTTTTTTACATTTTGTTTGTCGTTTAATTTATTTTATTTAAAGTTTTAGTAATTTAGATGTTTATTTTTTCATGTCTATTTTTTATTTCAGTTTTAATTATTTTAGATTAAATTAACTAAACTAAATCTATTTATTTATTTTAAAAAAATGAAATGCTGTCTTGGGTACTAGAACACAAATGTTTTATTTTTTTATTTTTTTATATATTTAATTTCTGTTAACATTTATTTATTTGTATTTATTAATTAACTTTATTAACACTTCTACATATTTGCAAAGAATATATTTCTGATCTTTTAAAACATTTAAAAGACTGTGTATTTTTTTATGTTAGACAAATGGGTGCCTTTTTATCGTTTGTTGCTCAGTTTTGTACACACACGGATGCCCACAATCACAGGGTTGTAATTATATCTTTGAGAATAGAAAAATGCAGACTGCATGATGTGTCGGAGGTGGTGATGCATGATGATGGGCACAAACATTTTTTAATTATACTGAAACAGATCTGATTTGACTCATACAATGGCTGTGGGTTCAGTCTGTGGGTCGAAAGACATCAGCAGATGTAGTTTATTAGATGTGCTCATTACAGATGAAATCCCCGGTGGAGAAACAGAGTGTACCTGAAAACACCTCAAAACATATGTGCTTTTGAAAGTTCAAAAGAATTGCACACCTCCTAAATGCTGCAGAATTGTAAGATCACACAGACTGGGGCGCATGGCTGTTTGGCCATATAACCTTATAACTGTGCCTGATTTATTTTTTTTGTTATAAAGTTTTTAAAATGTAAAGGGAGAAATGTGTTTAAACCTGAACTTTCAGCAACTTTCTCACATTCTGTCTTTAAACAGTTGTGTTTTATTCCACTCCACACTTGTTGTGTTCTATAATGGCCTTTCTGTTGCTCTCATCTGTGATTAAAACAGGTCCAAACTAAACAGCAAGAGTATGCTAGACCTGCTTTCCAGTAGTTTTAGAAGCATTCCTTCACCGTTGTATCATCTTTTGATCCTGGAGGCCAAGAAAAACTCTGTCTGTGTGTGTGTGTGTGTGTGTGAGAGAGAGAGAGAGAGAGAGAGAGAGAGAGAGAGAGAGAGAGAGAGAGAGAGAGAGAGAGAGTATTAATTTATGACACAAAAAGATGTTGCCTTTTAACGGCGTGAGTCATAGCGCCAGGATTAATGAAACTGTATTGTGAGCTGATAAAGACGCCGCTTACCTCATATACAGCCAGGCTTCCAGAACTTCAGATATGAATCAGGTGCAACATCCGCCTGGAACATATTAGGGATAAATGCAGCTTTCTGTCTCTCTGCTCTCTGTGAGCTCTTATCTGAGTCTTACAGGAAATCAGCATGTGTGAGTTGTCAGAACAATAACACAAGTGCACTGCGGCATGCAGTGGGTTGAACTGCTGCCATCTGTGTGTGTGTGTGTGTGTGTGTGTTGCTCTGCCAACTGTACCACACGCAGACATGGCAAGCTGTTCTACATGGACAAGCATCGACGAGGGTCACATAATGCTATAGTATTAAAACTTTAAAGGCCTTAAAGGGGGATTGTCAGATGGGGGGGGGGGGGGGGATTCAGCCATCATTTAATTACTCGTATCATTCCAAATCTGGATGACTGACTTTCTTTGTTCTGTGAATGGAAATGTTAATAAGCAAACCATTTTGGTTCGCACGTCCTGATTTTGCCAAGTTCCATGTGTTCCTAGGTCAACAAATTTTGTTGACCCTGGAACACCATTTTACTCCAAAAATATATTCTTAACCATATCCCTACACCTAAACCTAACCTTAACCATGAGTAATCCCTAAAATCAGAGGAAATGATAGATGAATGACACTGATGTACAAGCACCAAACACTGATTTTAAGCGTAAACGTCACAAAATCTATGAACTGGTTCTTCAAATCTGATTGGTTAATCACAATGTTGTTCCAGGGTCAACAACGATGTTGGCCCAGGAACATGTCTCACTTGGTAAAATCAGGTTCTGCATTTTGGTTCATACAAATACATATATTGTGTTCAGCAGAATAAATTAATTTACTGTACACAGGTTTGGAATGATGTAAGGGTGAGAATGATTACACATTATTGTTATTTTAAAGTTTATTATTTAAAGTATGTTTTACCAGAAAATACTGTTTCAGTAATTTAACTTCAGAATGTCACATTTAATTCAGTGTGTTAATTGACATTTCTTTGTAAATATTTGAGAAATTGACTAGCAATTGCTGCGTGAAAATTGTTTTTTCAGTAGATTTTCTTTTTGGTGGGAAGTTGGGAACTGCTACACTTACCTTTATATAACCTTACTATAATGCCTTTCTTAAATATCCCTTTGTTTGACCTTCATCTCCCTTCTTTTATGCTCATAATTTAATAATAAGTCTCATGTTATACGATTTAAGTAGACGTACAGTATACTGTATATAGCAGGTGTTTGGTGGTTGTCAAGCCTTAGCAAAGAAAGCACAAGTTTACACCATACATTTTAGTGCAAAGTGACATATTGGGCAGAGCAAAGACTTTATAAAACAAATGTGTGTTAAAACTTGTGAATTTTAATGGCTGCTAAGCAAGACTCTTTAACACCGCTCTCTACTCAATGTTCAAGTCTTATTAAAAACCGGGATATTATTGCATGACTTCTTGATTCATCTTTTACTAATGTAGCTGTTATACCTTGCTACATTTGTGGTATTTTTACACTGCATAGGGCAAGCTCACCCAAATACCACTTGAATTAGTTTTATTACAGACTTTAAGGTTGGTTATAGTTCAGTTAAGGGTATAGCATGTCCTGGAAGATGTGTATAGGTGGAAACTGCTATTTAAATGGGAGAGCTTTGTGCACCTCTTAAACTGTAATTATGACTTCATGAGTCTAGAGTATGTCGCTTCTGCTTGTGCATGCAAGCGAGTGAGCAGTACACAGTCATACGGAATACACTTTCGCTGTGAAGAGCAATGATGTGGGTTCTGGCTTTGGACCGCCTGCATACATGTGTCATGCTAATCCCAAACCACCCTCATCTCTCTCTTCCTCCTCTCCTTAAGGCCAGACTGAATTTCATACAGGAGCTTGCGCTTGGCAGCAGCTCTTTCATTGAACCAAATTTGAAACTGGAGAAATCTGCCACAGGATGGATTGTCAGTTCTTGCTCTATAAAGACAATAGCAGTGCTAGTAATCTGGACTTCCAAGTAGTAATGCTGTTGAATGATTTTTATTATTAGAACAAATGTTTCCACCCTAAATGAAATATCAGTAATAATAATAAATAGTTATTTTTACTTTTGCCATTTGTGTCTCCAAATACAGATCATATTCTGGAGTTAATGATGCTGTTTATGTGTAAATAGGCGTATGTCAAAACATTCAAACTACGCAATGTTGGTTTATGTAGGACTAAAGAATTCACAAACACTCCTACGGAAAAAGTGTTACAAATAATACATAAGGCATTTTGTGTAAAGTTTATTTCAAAGATAAGTGTTCCTCGGCATGAACGAAAAAACGATGAGACCTTTCGTAATATCTGCTTTTGCAGCCAAAATCAAGCATACTTGGCGACACAAAGTGAACAACTGACCAACAGATAAAGAAATGAATCACTTACTGTACATGCTATTGTTATTCATCAGATTTTTTTTTTGTCTTTCTAACACAAAGCTTTTAATCTTTGAATATGTGAACTTTGGATGTCTCTCAGCTGTGGAAAGTATGTTGGAAAAGCAGTTTTCTGGATTGAGAATGAAGTTTAGCCATTGTTACAACAATATTTTATGTTGTTTTTCACTTATTAATGTCAAGTTCACTAACTAATCCAGATGTACTGGGGGGACAGTATTGGTAGCCCACTATTCAATACAGTGACCACTGCATAGGGGCAGCTGACTGAATCATAGGAAATGCAACTAACGCTATGGAAAGTGACTTTATCCAGCAGCTTATGATTGTAATGCTATGGGAACATGTATCTTTGTGGGTTTTGCGATTGTTTTTGGCCACCAAGTGGAAAAGCCAGTCAAGAAGAAAGAGGTCAATGCTGGAAATCTTGGTACCATCATGTTTAGCAAGCATGGATTAGAGCTGATCTTACATACCCACACCAAAACTCCCACCAGGTCGCATTACCTACCTTAGGGTTTACCAGAGCATACGGCGTGAAGGAAATGAGAAGGTTTTCAGTTGATTGGAGAAACTCACAGCATGTGAGAAGGTAGAAGACGAGAAGGAGCTGAACATAGCAGCAGTATTTGGGAAAGGATATCCCTCTGTCTCTTCCTGCTACACTGCTCATGTAAAGAAACAAGAGTGGGCATGTATCCGTGAGAGTGGGAATTGTAAAAAAGGCTAAAAAGTGCAAGTACGGGTCAGGTTACTCACTCGTTAGCAACACCAAGTTCTAGTTTTCCTCCAACAAGCCATTTCATGCTACAGAGGCGAAGCAGAGAGGGGCCATTCTCAAGACAAAGTCTCCAGTGTGTCTGTGTAAAACAGACCCCCCAGTAGTCACCAACTAAGAACTGGATTTTCACAGGTCTTTCACCTAAAGGTTCAACATTGGTCCATCAAAGAATGCTGTGGTTTTGGTAGACGCTGGCCTTGAAGATCTAATTAAGACCAGTTCTGTGGTTATTTTTGCAATATTTCAGCACCTCTACTGTTTTATTAGTCTTTCTGACCTGTCTTCAGCTTACTCCAAATCAGACACCATAGTAGTAGCTCAGTTCCAAAACCTACTGTAGGCTGTGTCCAAAATCGCTTACTTCCGGGGAAGGTCATTATTTTGAATACAATATGAATGTGCATGAATGTAATCTGGACGTACTGCGTTCATAGTCATGTCATAGTCATGTAATCTACAAAAGTTAGTTGCATTGGTTCACTATCATTCACAAATTAGGAATTGGGGCCACATGGGATCCATTGGATGCACACTTCAGAATCTTGACAAGTACATGTATTTGGCAATTTGGGTGCTTTTCACCAACTGCTTTATGCATATTATGAAATCTGACATACAATACCACTTTTTTCACATACTGTTATTTGCCTACTGTATGTTAGGGAAGTATGTAATTTTGGATGCAGCTCTAGTATTATTGCCCTATGATTTCTGCATTTTGGAAAACGCAGACTGAATAATGAAATCCAGTCATATAAATATAATTTACTGTACAGCGTGGAATTTCACAGAATTATAAAAAAATGTTTAAAAATCAGCACAAATAAATCAAAATGTGATATTGTCTAGTGTCTGTGAATATTAAGCTGCAAAAAAAATAAAAATAATAATAATAATTATATATGAATACTCCATATATGTCTCTTTGTGAATGAATGGCACAGATGCACAGTTTCATTTACTACACACATACTGAAGCTCGATTTTAGCCTCTCCCGCCTTAATATACAAATATATACAAGTACATGAACACATAAACGATCTCTAGCACTGCTCTGAGAGTCACTTCATGAACATTTTACCATTTCTTTTGTGAAAAAAATTATCATCATATGATATAAACAGAAACTTGAAAGGTCTTTACAGCAAGCTGTGAAAATAAAAATTTGGTTTAACTTGAAGAAACTGTGACCGAAATATAGCTTTTTACTTAATGATAGTACTAATACTGTTAATAAAAATAATATATTTATCAGGGAAATTATTTACCAGAAACATGTAAATACTCAACACAGTATTTCTAAAAACAATGTTTTTATATAAAATCAATTAATTAGAGATGCTTTAGATTACAATTTTAATGCATCCATATGAAATGGAATCCATTAAATTAATGGACAACAGAATTTGGTAAAAAAAATAAAAAAAAATAACAAGAGAAAACTTAAATATATTTTATTATTATTATTATTATTATTGTCTTTTAATATATTCCTGTTAAATTGTGTACTTTTCATGATTTCAGTTAATTAGACATGCTTTTAACTTTTAACTAATAAAACAGAGTCTAGAAAAAAAAAACTCAAAAAAAGGAATCCAAATAAATAAATAAATAATAATACTAATTTGGGAAGAAAATTAAGCAGATTTTATAGGGTCTTCCTGGTATGCTGTCTAATAAACATCCAAGGTGGTCATTAAAGCTGAAGGAATTGTTGAATAGAAATGTATCTCATTTAGTTTAATACAAAAAAATATATATTTCATTTCAGATGCACTTTTTTTTCAACACTGTATTTGTGTAAACTATGTAACTGTTCCAATTTTCAGAGTATCATTTTGTTAGCATTGCATCTTGGCTCTGCCTTTTATTGCTTCTAGGTAGACTCTAGTCTGATATTGTCTAAAGGAAGCTGCTGGCTCATGTGTCCAGATGGATCCAAGATAGACATGGAGCTGTTGGTATTGGAGTACAGGGATCTTTAGACAGTTGGTCTTGTTTCCACAGGTGGCCCTCTGTCTTTCTAGAGAGAAAGGGATGGAATGAGAGAGTTTGGGGGTTGAAAGTCAAGGGAGAAAATGAGAGAAGAGCGAGATAAGAGTAACATTTAGTTTTTGGCATGCACAGTCTCCGCTCCATATTTACTCTGGTTTCGTCAGGTCCGATGATATGCCAAGCCTTAGATCTGAAGCGAGCTTTGTGCATTTAGAGACAGAATTCCTACAATAGTAAATGTACATTTCCCCTCCCAGTAGAACATTCCAGACTTTAAACACTAGTGTTTTCTTTGAGGTCTTCAGGAACTGGTATTGCTGCATGGCTCGGCAAAAATCATTGAATACACGTGGTGAATATCCTGTCGAATTGTTATATTAAGGTGATGTGGTGAACAGAATAGCTGTGCTGTCTTGCTTCTGATTTATTAAAGCTGCTTGTTTGAGAAAAAGATATGAACAGACCCTTAACATTCCATATAGGTATTAACATTGAATGTCACTCCGTTTGTTTGAGGAAAAGTGTGCTACTGCTCTAAGCCACCACTCCCATCCCAGCATCATGGTGCTGTAGTGTGAGATTGAGCTCATGGTCTCGTGTGTGAAAGCTTCACCTGTGTCTTAAGTGGAAACACACACTGGTGTGAGTGAGGTCTGGGCCAGCAGATGGTCAGTCAGAAGGGCTGCTAAAACAAACAGATGTTTAGGAGATGCTGACAGACGTGCTGAAAGGAGCATGAACTACTATGTGAAATCTACTTTTCTTGTTTTTTTGCTCTTGATTTCTTTGTTCTTCATTCTTCCTTTGAATTCTGTTTTGCTTGATGTTTGGCTCAGACTTTTTCTTTCACTCTTTTCTTGTTCCTTAGCATTTTTTTTTTATTTCTTTCTGTCTGTCTGTTCATGTCTATTCACACATAGCTAACATGATGGATTCATTGTTCCGCCTTGAGCTGAAACACAAATAATCTCACAGACGGAGACTCAAACACATACACACAGACACACACACTGACACACACACACTTTGACAGCTGTCAATCAAAGCCCTGACCTCAAAACACAACCTTTGCTCGTGGATATATTAAATCAAACTATGCAAACAGAGCAAGGGTAATGTGATTAATCCGAGAGTATTGTACTTGTGAATTCAGGGCCTGTGTCAGGCAGATAAACCGGTAATTCTTCATTGGATTTGTTTTGATAAATTACTAAGATTAGAATTTATTTTTAATCGTTATCTATCTCCACTGGGTGATTCCTGACTTGTTGATTGACAGACAGACTGAAGAGACGTGTGTGTTCTTTGTCCTCTGTGACCTGTGTGCAACACCAGGTTAACAACTGTCTGTTAACTATTTTACGCCCTCAATAAATTGTAATATCCTGAATTTAATAATATTTACACAAAAATGTTAATGTGGTTTATTTTTTATATAATTTCTTTCATATTCTTTAAAAGAAAGGCATGGCTTCTATAGTAGCAGTCTCATATTCTTCTTTTGTTTAATTTGTTGATTCCTTTTGCTTTTGAAATGAGGTGAATTAAGTGGGTTTTTTTCTCTCTCTTTCTCTCTCCTTCTCAGACCTCACTATGTCTGTGTGTCTCTAAGATAAGTTTGGAAAAATCTGAAGTCATAATTACAGATTTGGTTGCCATGTCTTGTGCCTGTAATAACAAACGGTCTATTACCTCATAAAGTGAAATAGATTGAGGATTCTTTCTTGTGAACTGTGGCCAAAACTATCATGTTATTGTCAAGTTGCCATGTTTTTATGATATGTATTTAAGCAATTATGGAAATGGAATGAAACTGGGAGTGGAGCGCTCTTTCTCTCGGTGTAAATCTTCCTAAAACAAACAATGTGGTAGCAATAAAAGGTTTGTTTTCACTGATTGACCTGAATTGTCTCTGTCATTCATTCTTCAGATCTGAGGTTGACAGATACAGCCCATCACTTCTCTTTCCTGTTGAACACATCAGACTATCGCATCTTGCGCATGGATGAGGATCATGACCGCATGTATGTGGGCAGCAAAGACTACATACTGTCCCTGGACCTCCACGACATCAACCGAGAACCCCTCATAGTAAGAACCAACACAAGTCACTCCATCTGCCTCCCACCAACATAGACCGATAGATGATTGCATAGATTTATTTATTTATTTATTATTTTTTTGTTTTATATTTTTTGCATAAGATATTTCGGTTTTATTTTATTTTATTTTGTTTTATTTTAAAAGATGTTCCTGGACAAGCAAAAGCCTTAACCTAAATCACAGGGTCATTCCTCTATGACTGTTACTTTTACTGATTAGCTCACAGCAATGCAGGAAACTGACTATTAAATTCTATAAAACTAAAGCCTGGATATGTGGGGAACCCTGGGGCCTCATAAAAACTCAGGGTGAACATTCCCTGACTCGTTCAGCTCATTACAGTGAAAGGTTGTTGCGTTAAAGGAGATAGTTTCTGAGATAGTGTGTCATTGTTGTGACAAATGGGATTGACCTGCGTTTTTTTTTTCAGATACACTGGCCTGTTTCCCCACAGAGGAAGACAGAGTGTGTTTTAAGTGGAAAAGACACAAACGTGAGTGCCTTCTTTGCTTCTACTCCGCTCACAAACTCTGATCTTGAAAGCCATGAAAACCTGAGAAACATTCCTGAAAATAGCTCAGTGCGTCCAATTAGAGAACTGGGGCTAAATGTTATCTAATTCCTCCAATAATTATTTCAGACAGAGTTATAACAATATACACAACACAATTTTTCAGTTTACAGTTGGTTAACATTTGCTCGCAAGAAATCTTTTAGACCTCTCAGCTCATCTGGATAACTCCAGCCAGCACTCATTTATGAAACACTACAGTACATCTATGTGACATCTGTTTGTGGTTTGGATTTTAAGCTGTAAATGTCTTTAAAAATACACAGCATGTATGAAGTTGGTTGGTCAGGGACAGGTCTACAGCCCTAAAGCTCAACAAAAAAAAATATATGCTGATATAAATGAAGTGAAAGTGATATATTCAGGTTTAGGAGTAGTGCTGAGGCCAAATATATGTTTTATAAACCTCAATCTTCCTGGTCAGAAACCACACACAAAAACCTATGCACTCATAGATATTCAGATAAGAAAAACAGATGCTAGATCCAGCATGAGATGAACTCGAACCGGTCAAATTCCTAGATTTGCGGACATATGAAATTAAACATGCGGTTTAGTGGTCTGGTAAAGGAAAACTGTGCATCACCTGATTATCTGCACATCTGTGGGGTGCATTTCATTTGGGGTGTTTTGTTGTGCTCTGGTATGGTGCTTAGTGTCAGTTTGGTTGAGGGATGTGATGGGTTTTAACCACATCTCATGAATTATTAATGTTGAATGCACTTGCTATGAAATAAATCCTCATGTAGGTTTTATGGGTACATTTCTGATTTGACTCTTTTAAACTATTGAATGAAATGATTGCCAGTACAGAGTTTAAAAACCTAGGAAATAATTAGATGCTTATTTACCTGTGATTTCCTATTAAAACATGAAGTTATACATTTTTAAATAGGTGATAGTCTTTTGTTTTTATTATAGTTATACAAAAGCATGATTAGCTGCCTATTGATACTCTATGGATGCAATATATTGATACCTATGTTCAGCAAGAATGCATTTAAATGATCAAAAGGGGTAATAAATACATTAACAAAGTTACAAACAATTTCTATTTCAAATAAATGCTGTTCTTTCACACTTTTCTATTCATCAAAGAAATCCTGAGAAAAATGTTTCACAATTTGCACAAAAATATTATGCAGCATGGCTGTTTTCAACAATGATAATAATAAGAAATGTTTCTTAAGCAGCAAATCAGCTGGGCAACATATTAGAATGATTTCTGAAGGATCATGTGACCTCTGTAATGGCTGCTAAATAAATGAATACATTGCATTTTAATATATAAAATAAAATATATATTTTTTTATTGTAATAATATTTCACAATATTTTTTTGTGTTGTTTTGACCAAATAAATGTAGCCTTGGTGAGCATAAGAGACTTCTTATGTATACCTGATTGCATTGGTACAAAATTAGCATCTTTGCTTGCATACTAGCAAAGTATGTTCTGGCATTGTTACAGTTCTTGTTTATGGACTAACAGTCACTGTATACTGCCATCAAAGTTGGTCTGTTTTCACTGAAGTGTGAAGTGTTTGCCTAAAGTTTATTTTAACGGAGGCATTTAGCATGTAATGCTAACACAACCTAAAATCCAACAGACTGGAACTAAAAGCAACAATTTCACAGGTTTCTTTTTTTTTATGTCTGGTCTAATGGCTCTTTTGTTCGGTCTGTCACATACATGTGTGAAAATAATTACCGTGAATTTTTCCTCTCTCAGGGCGAGTGCGGTAATTTCATCCGTCTGATCGAGCCATGGAACAGGACACACTTGTACGTGTGTGGGACGGGCGCCTACAACCCAGTGTGCACTTATGTCAACAGAGGACGCAAGCCTATGGTAAGAGTGGGGTAACAGGGCGTGAGAGGTTTGTCTTAAACATAGCAGGTACACCTGGATACCTGTGAGGCACAGGTGTTCTTACTGTATTTATAGATATTCCATTTCCAGATTTCTCAAAAGATCTATCCATTACAGTTCATCAAGTGTAATTTCTCACTCACCGTCCCCTTGTGTCACCTCCTCCCCCGTTAAAAACCCTCCAGGTGTTGGCTGGCGTTCACCCTCACAGCTGCCTTCCCCAGCGCACTATAACTCTCTCTCCTGTTTAGGCGTACTCTTTAAGTGAAGAGCTTGAGTTTCTTCACTCTAGCCAGGCATCACACTGTGGACCCTCTTTGCCATTTTAGGACCCTTGCTTGTGCAGCTAGCACTTTCGTCTCACTAAATACTACACTTTTACTCTAATGACGGCCCAGGGAAGTGGAATTGGAATTAATAGAAGTCATAAGTTGGGAGTTTTTTTTTTTCTCTCAAATGCACACATAAAATCACACCTAATCTAATACTACCATTTTTTTTCCAGGTTATGAGTTAAAAGAAAATTAAAATATAATTTGTCTTTCATTGTTAATGCAACTTAGTCTTTCAAAAACTTCAGCTAAAACCAAAACCATAAACCATTTTCACAACTTGAAATAGAATAAATGATAACTGAAAATATAATATATATTATATATATAAACCTTAAACTTATTTGATTTCATCTAGTTGCCAAGGCAACATTTTCAAAATGTAACAAAATGCAAAAAAAATACCAATTAATTTAAAGTAAAAATAGTTCACTAAATATTAAGCATATAGATTAAATGCTGTCATTTGGAAAGCCATATGAGTTTAGAATAACACGAGAGTGGGTAAATAATTACAGAATTATTCCTATATTTTTCTAGTTTCAAGTCTGCAATCTGTGTTATATAAGGTGTTATGCTATGGGAGCTCCCATTATAGCATCTCAGTATGGTGCTGGTGGTCTGTAGCTTTCCATAATAATGAATTTCCTCAACATTTCCAGGACTGGCACAAATCCTTTTTATGCCCTCCTCGTGTGAATGTTTCTATAAGAGCTGAGAGGTGATATCATACCCCTTAACAGCCAGCTCTTTCTAGACAGGAAACCTGGGTCACAGACTGCGTCCACAAAGTCCTCCAGTCAGGCAAACATCTCAGAGTCTGCCCCAGTGAGCACAACACACATCACGTCTAACACATGCAGACGCACATTAATCCAAAGACATACAGATGTGGCCGACTGCAGCAGGTCTTTGGCGTGCTAGATCAGTCTTTGCATTCAGACTCTACCCAAGACAGTATGTTAAAAGAAACACATGTGGCCACAGCAGATGTGTTGACTCTCAATGTTGATTTTTGAGGTTTTCCGAGAGCTGGCTGTGCAACTCATCATGGTCGAACCATCTGACAGCTTCTGTTATGATAAGCATCTGCATGAACCACATGACACCACAGTCCCAGATGAGTTTTGCTTTACACTTCAAGATATCTGTAGAGCCTGATATCTTCCACACACTAACTCTGCAACCTAGTGACTTCCATGCTAAAAAAAAAAAAAAAAACATTGTAGTAAACCAGGTCTGTTTTGCCAGTTTTAGAGACTGGGAGACCGGCTAGATAAACTTAGGCTGGTTTATGTTGCAGGAGTCAACTTTCCCTACTACCCAACTAACATCCTTACTGAAATGATAACACAAACAATACAGTTAGAAAAACATAAAATTTTTAAAATCCACATAATTAAATATGATTAAATATTGAATAGATTATGATAAAGTATTAAATATAAACGTAAACAATAGAATGGTAGAATACAAGGAAACAAATCTAAGCAAGTGTCATACTGTATTAATAAAATGTATAAATATAACTTATTTATATTTGTATTTTATATATTTATATTTATTAATATCATTTTTATATACTGTACTAGTTTAAATGTGTATGTACAAGTATTAAATATTTCACATGAATTAGAAAATTATAAAAACAATAAAAACAAGCTAAAATTGGCATGAGATGATTACACACACATGTGAAATGAGGTGTATGTGTTATTGAAAAAAATTACATTTGTATCATATAAAAAAATTTGTGTGTTTATGTATTTATTTTTTCATCATGCATTAAGCTCTGTGCAGTGCATACTGGGATTTATTGTACTGTGATTGATACTTGCAGTGATGCCTTTAATTTTTCTTTTTTTTTTTAAAGCTCATTAGGTTTTGGAACAGAGCTGCTGTTTCACTTGCAAAAGCATTCATAGATATACATACATACACATATATGTAATAATTATTGTTTTTTCTGAGTGTTAAAGGTGACCTCTGTGCCTAGCTGAACTTGTCCTCTTTTATTTTTTGAAAGGGGCAACTGTGCTTGAGTTAGTGAGTAACATCATGGATCATGTTCTGTTTTAGACCGCCATGCATCTCCAGATGCCCCAGACCAGAGGAAGAGCTAGTCGTGCAGCTGAATCTGAAACCGTGTTTGATGAGACAGGACTACAGGTGGGACACGGATCTGGATGTCTGCAGTGAGCCTGTTGGCTCTCCTTGCGTCTAAAGATGCATAACCTGCATGCTCTTCATTCCTCTGTGTCTTTCTTGCTTTACCTCATCTGTGGCTGATGTCTGGATGTTTTTTGTTAACTCTTTGTCTCCTCTTTCTAAAATGTTTTCTCTTCAAACTTTGTTCTGTGTCTCACGTCTTGTTTTAGGGTTTTTGTGTGTGCGTGTTAAAGTTTTCACTTTCTTTTAGTTTCAATGTCTTCATGGTTAACCTCTGTTTATCTTTTTTTAAGTTATGTTCTTCTGTAATGTCTTTGTAGTTCAACCTGCAAAACTACCTTCCGAGCTTAGTTAATTGTTAATTAGCAAGATTTTACGATGGAACATTACAACATTACATTTTCTGGTACTATTGCAGTTTCTTTATAAATAACTAACTTGCAATACGTAACTTTCTTGGTTTTATTTTGATCACCCACCTCAACGTTCATGCCCTCAAAGGAGTGAATGCTAAACTTTCAGGCAGTTGATCCAGAGCAAACACAAGTCGGCTTTACCATACACAAAGAAGCAGAGGAAATAATAGACCTACACAGCTAAACATTACTCAAATACTTCAGCCGTCCTACATTTCACATCACAGGAAGAAGTGCTTAACCTTCTCATGACCTCAGCTCCCTCCAAGTACAATACTTATGAATCAGAATGTAAAGACTGAAGTCTTACACCACACTTTTGTTGACTAAACAATCTAAACACACTGCCACTGCAGAAACTGGCCTTTTTTTTTTAAGTTAAAATGTGAGAATATGGTTTATTAGCATCAGTTAAGCCCAGTTTAAGTGTGTTTTCTTGTTTGGGTTCAGCTCATGGGGTACCAATTATATATATATATATATATAATATATTATTCATTTAGCAGAAGCTTAAAAAGTGACTTACAACTGAGGAATACAACAAGAAATTCATCATAAAGAGGCTAATAAACACAGGAAGTGCTCGTAATGCAAAGTTTCAGGCATTGTTCAGATTAGTACAAGCTAGATGGGGGTATGAGGAAAAGAGAAATATTATTTATGAATTATAATATATTTTTTATATTTATTAATATTTTTTAGGATGAAGTCAAATGGTGATTATGGAAATGAGTTTTCAGCTGTCACTTGAAAATGGTCAAAGATTCAGCATTCAAGATAGTGATAGGAAGACCATTTCAACAGCCAGGAACTAGATTTTTAAGGATTTTGTGCCTCTCTGTGATGGAACCATGATGTGTTGCTCACTTATAGATCTCAGACTTCTGGAGGTGCTGTAGATTCATAAGAGTGAGTCAAAGTAGTTCTGTGGCTTTCTATATGCAAGCATCAATTTCTTGAACTTGATGTGAGCTGCAACCGGTAGCCAGTGCAGGGAGATGAAGAGAGGCATGATGTGGTATTGGATATTGTTGATATATACTAGTCATGCCAGTGAATAATGAATAATTTGTAGAGGTTTGTGTATGATGGAAGTTCAGCCAAAAGAGCATTTCAGTAGTCCAGCCTAGAAATGTAATGGGCCTGAACAAGTAGTTGCAGAATTCTTTGTTAAAAAGCACCTGATCTTTCTGATGTTGTACTATGCAAATCTGCAAGATCGAGCTGCTTTTTTTGCAGTGTGGTCTTTGAATGTCAGCTAGTCATCAAAGATTACACCAATATTTCTGACCGAACATGATGGGGTAATTGTTGGTTAACCTAGTTGGATGGTGAAATCATGCTGTGGTGATGGAAGACAAGAAGGCAAGAAGCTAAGTCTTTGCCAGGTTGAACTGTAGGTGATGTTCTTTCATCCATGCCGAGATGTCTGCTAGGCAGCCTGAGATCCATGCAGCTACCATTGGATCATCTGGTTGAAATAAAAAAGCTGTGTGTCATGAGCATAGCAATGGTACGAGAAACCATGTGCCTGTATGATGGGTGCAGGTGATTTAGTGTAAATGGAGAAGATGAGGGGACCAAGAACTAATCCCTGAGGAACCCCAGAGACTAGTTGATGTGCTTTGGATAGTTTCCCTCCCCAGGCTACCCTGAAAGACCTACCTGGTACTTGGATCTGCAAGGCTTCGGTGACTGAAAGTAGCAGTCTCGGTTGAATGGCCACTCCTGAAACCTTGTTTATTATAAATGTAAATAACCAAAAAATAAATACATTTATTAAATCTGTTTATTAAATAAAAATAAATAAAAATGTCAGTTGTAAAAAAAAGAAGCAGCAAACAAATCTAATCAGTTTCCTTATTAATGAAAATTATTCATACAAATTAATATTTATTGATTTAGATTTATTTAATACATAAATTTGTATATGTATAAATACAACAACTTAATGCGGGGAATAAAAATCATCGGAGAAGGAAGTACAACAAAATTTGACATGAATTGATGCCAGGCCCATACTTGAAAACTTAAACTTAAAAAAAAAAGATAATTCTCACAAAATGAGCAGTTTTTGTAGCACAGTATAATTTCCATCCAATGCCCCATATCAACTGTGTCAATATACTCATTTTGTGTATATATATATATATATGGTGTCTGTTGTTGCAAATTGTACGTTTCTAATTTAAGGCCTAATTTAAGTTTAATAACTGGTGAAAGGGAATCTGTTAATGCTGGACAACTCTGAATATTTTGACTCCGAATGTTCCGCTCTCCTTTAAATGAATTTTGATAGATAAGATTAGAAATGTCATGCACTCTTCCGTCTCCTCCTGTGACTGTAAAAAAGAAATTGGGGTTAGAAAGCTATGGATCTGGCTCATGGCGAGTCTTCGGGGCATGTCAGCACACGCTCGTGGCAGTTCCTAAATCGCATATCCAAATACCTGTCAGTCAGTGTTTCTACATCATGCCTGAGGGATTCTGGGATGGGCTGGTGTCAGTAAGCCATTCTGCCATGCGCACGGTGCAGGATTAGACAGGTGTTAGCAGGCTATGGACGAGCAGAAAAGTTTGGATAGTGATACTTTCTATCTGCACATTGTATTCAGAGATCTGTCTTTGAGATTATATAATTTTGCGCTATTGCTTTTCTCTTTCCACCTGTGCATCATAGTCTTTGCCATCACACGCCTAACCTTGTTAACTAAATCTGAGTCATGTTTTAAAGGGATTTGAGGACATATGCAAAGCGTTTCTACAGAATTATTGACTGCAAGACATAGAGAGCTAATCTTGGCTTTCAACTTCCTTTCAGGAATACATCTTCCATCTGGAGCCCGGCAAGGAGGATTCTGGGAAGGGAAAGTGCCCATATGATCCAAAATTGAACAGTGTATCTGCTTTGATTAGTAAGTCCTTTCAGCGATTACATTTGAAAACTGTGGAAACCTATTTTCTACTTCGGTGAACAGCCATATTGTGCAGTCTTTTATTGCATTCTCTTAAGGGTCTACTCAAAGCAACTCAATTTTTTTTGTTGTTGAAGACTTATTGCACAGCTATTGCCCAAAAAGCGACTGGCTTTTCCTGCATACCTTAGAAACAACTTGGCATTTTCTCACGAGATGGTTCATTTCTTGACTTGGTGACAATTAAGTTGAATTAAACTGAGAAATCACTGCATTATTGCTTGTGTGTATTGGAAAAGTCCAAACCATGATTTCTGAGTAACTCGTAATGGAGAACTCAGATGGCAATAACATACTTTTATATAGAAACATGCAAATTAACCAAGCGTGACGAGTTTTCTAACAAGCCTTCTAATGATGCTTCTAACTGCGAGACATCATGCACTAGAAAACCTGATGGTTTATAGATCGTTGGTAATGCGTAGTTTCAGAATAATGTTTGAGGCAAAAAAAATTTTTACATTTAGAGGTTAACTATGCTCCATTTTCACAGAGAAACCATCAACTCTGCCAAAATAAAAGCTTGATGGTTTACCACTTGAAAATGAAAAACAATTCCCATAAATAGCCATAAATATACATATTTTCTTCTATAGCTATATACTATCAAATTACATTTTTCTTTTTTTTTTTTTATAAAAATTGTATTAAAGTTTTTACAGTATTAAAAAAGCAATATTAACTATTGTTACAATGATAATCATCATCATTATTGTTATTATTATTCATTCTTTTTTCCCAATCCATTCTTTTTTCCCCAAACATTATGCAGCCATTTTTTGTTAGGATTTATAAATCTACAGTATTTTGTGACTAATTTGTTGTAAATCTGTTGTAGCTTTTTCCTGACTAAACAATCCCCAAACTAGCACGTCATCAGCCGAGTCAAAAGAACAGCACAAAGCCCCAATTTAGCAAGGCTTACACAGCAGGTAATTCAGCGAAACCCTTGACTAGGAAAACAACCGGCTAAACCATCTAATCAGCACAGCTTAGCAAAGCCCAAAACTAGCAAAACCACTTAGCTAAGCCAGTGAAACAATTTAACACAGACTTACATGAAGTGTGACCTTAAAAGCCACAAACAAACATGACAAGGAAGCTTTTGCAAACAATTTGGCATGCTATTCGTTGAAAGAACACTTTAGTGTTTGCCTGTCTGGTTGTATTTAACTACCACCTCATATGTTAGAGATGTTTGGTTGAATTTACAAGGCATTCTGACAGGCTGGAATCTAGACTTCCCCTAAGAATCAACAGTTTTGATATGCCATCGGGAAAAACTGCCGCTGGGCAGAGCAAATAGACTGTCAACAAACCCATTCTACATCCAGCATGTTTCCTCTACAAAGCCCTCCGATTGTACTTGTATCTCCCGCTGTACACCGAAGCAAGTGTGGGCAAAAACAGGCATGCCCTGTGTTCTGGATTCCTCCGAGAGGGAATTAATAATGAAAGCTGCTCATGACAGTGCTCCACCTGGCCGTGGTTCTGCGGCTCCTCCTTTAACAGCCGTGATCTCTGCCAACTACACACTGAGACACCTGCTCAAATGGCCTGCAACTGGGTTCTGCACTCTCACACACACACTTGACCTCCACACTACTTAACAAGGAACAAATTCCTCCAGAGGCAATAATAACCCCTCACATGCACATGCATAATGACCAGAGCATATGAGACCCAGCGGGCGTCAGTCTTGTAATGTAATGTAAGTTGGGAGTTGCCACTAAGCCAAGCTTTATATCGTTGTGCGGTGTTAGTTTCAAATTTGTAATACTGCATAATTAACATATTGTTGAAAATAATAATATTAATTTTTAATCAACTAATTATTAATCAAATTAAAAATAATAATTATATATACTTACGAAAAAATTCATTCTCTTGACTGATCACTGTAAGTTGAGCATTTGCTCAGTTGAATGTTCTTTTTTTGTGCGTTGATGGATCTCCTGGCAATAATTCATCATCATGGGTGTGGCAGATGTTTCATTATGAAAAATAAAAGCTTATAAATCAAAGGTTTATTTCTTTCACATTCACAGCTACTTAAATTCTGACTTTCTCTTTTCTGTTTTTGTTACTCTTAGATGGAGAACTGTATGCAGGGGTGTATATTGATTTCATGGGAACAGACTCTGCTATTTTCCGAACTTTGGGGAAAAATGCAGTCATGCGTACTGACCAATACAACTCAAGATGGCTAAATGGTAAACAAGTGGATTATGAGTGGTTGAGTGATATGAGTGGTTTTTAATTTTTATTTAATTTAATTAAATTTTTAGGTTTTAGTGTATGGGTTTGTGTTTATATGTTATTTTATATACTTTAACCTATAGTTCAGGTAAATTAGGTGATAATTTGTCATTTATCTAATGATCAAAAAGATGAGCAATTTATCTTATTTCAGTTCTATACATATGGGAAGTTTTTTTTTTTTTCTTCATTTTTAATTTTCCATTTTCACCTTTATGCAGATCACTTAAATAGTCCTTATTATTTCAGGTAATTTCTCAGGCTGATTTTTAATTGTGCGAAATGAAAAAAGACATTTGGATTTTCTCTCCCTCTTTCTCTTATTTCTTAGACCCCTCATTTGTCCACGTGCACCTCATCCCTGACAGCAACGAAAAAAACGATGACAAACTCTACTTTTTCTTCCGTGAGAAGTCTTCTGGGATGGGCCAGAGTCCCAAATCACAGTCACGCATCGGCCGAATCTGCCTGGTGAGCTAAAATCTCTGACATAAAATATGATGTGATAAATATGAGCCAAAGTTTGAGACATTCCATTCAGTTCAGCATTTCTGAAAGAGATTCCAGCTACAGCCAAGAGCAAGCGAGCGTTTGTGGATACTTGACTGTGCCATTACTGTTTGCTTGCCGCTGACGTGCCGAAATCTACACATATTTGACCTCCCTGCTTACAATACATCTCTCTATCCATGTGACCCCTGAACCTGTGACCTTTTGACCTGTCAGGTCAGCCATTCTGTGAATGACAGTTTCTTCACCAAAGCATGCAGTGGAAAAGATGGCTTATTCATCAGCACCATAGCGATTTGTCCCAAGCGCGGAGCTTAACCACAAGATCTTAATGAAAATAGTGCCAGACCACAACTGCAAATTGAGCAGGGCAATGAAAGCAAACATGGAACAGCAGGCTTGAGCTACAGGGGTAAACTCAGGGGTTTGTGGTGCATCTTCTTGGCCTTGATGTAAGCTTGTGGGTGTGTTCATGTTTAGCTGTACTTGGAGGGATAAATTCTGAAAAGTTCTTTACAAACGTTGTTAAATCATACAAAACTCTTTTAAAAACTTTAAATATTTTATTTATTTATTTATTTATTTTTAAGATAAAATGCAGTATGTATAGAGATTAGATGATGGCTAGTTTATGTTTTAAAGATGTGTTCAAATTTGTTTTACAATGTCAAGTTTCAAAATGAGCAAAAATGCATCATAATTAGTCCATATAAGTGAGCTAGATAATAAATAATTTGAAGCCTTATAGTAGTCATTTTAACTCAATATTTTAGGATTAAGGTTATTGTAAATAGTTTAATAAAACAACTAAAGTCGATGGCAGGAACCACCATTCAGAAGTTTTGGAGTTTTTTTTTTTTTTTCTTTTCAGAAAAATACAGTACAAGAAAAAGTAATATTGTCTGATATAATTGCAATGTAAAGTCATTGGTTTCTGTTTAAATATATATATTCAAATTTAATTTATTCATGTGATGGCAAAGTTACATTTTAGCAGCCTTTATCAGTATTAAATATTGTGATGCTTAATATTTTTGTGAAAGCCATGATCAATTTTTCAGGGTTTCTTTGAAGAATAGAAAGTCAAAACTGAAATTATTTGAAACACATTTTTCTTAATATCATTTTTTACTGTCACTTTTGATGGATTCAGTGCATTCTTGCAGAGAGAGAGAGAAAAAAAAAATATATATATATATATATAGATTTGTGTGTCTTCATGAATGGGTTTGTGCTTGTGTATTTTTTTGTAACATGCATGTGTTCATAGAGCTGTTTCACATGTGGAACCACATGGTGGCATATGACATTGCATGTGTGTTTGTGTGGGTGGTAGGATTTTTGTGTTTATCTGCTTTCTGTTTTGTGTTTACGGGTATGTTTATATGAGTGCGTGGTCGTGCAGCCCCCCCAGGTCTTTGTTTATGAGTCGGGGTCATGTGGTGACCTATCACGCAAACACACCCCTGTGCTCAGGACTTTATGGATCACACTCCGGAGAACCAGCCATTCTGCATCTCACATCTGAACCCATCTGGTCACCATCCACCCTCTCTCACAAAGATCTTTAGCTTCTATTAATAACAATGAGTCATGCGATCAAATATGAAACACGCAGAGAGAGACTGGGGTACTCTATGATCATTCATATCATTTATACAGTTTGTTGATAACTCATTTAGCTGCATCTGTTTTAAAGAAAAAAATTGACATTTCTTCATTTACTCATGTCATTCTTCAAAAAGTATGACTTGCTTTTTTCTGGGGAGCACAAAGGGTGATTTTGAATTTATGTCAGTGAGGGCTGGGAATGTCAAGCTCCAAAAGGGTATACAAAATGAAATGAATTGTGGAATTTCCTTTATCGTTCCATTATATTCCAAGTTTGCTGAAGTCATACAAAATGTAAGCTGTGGATGAAAATGAAAATAAGCGAGAATTAGAGAATTAGCGAATCCAGATTGTGAATTAATTGTTCTTTTGATTTTTAGGGCCCTATCTTGCACCCAGCGCAATTGACTTTGTACACCGAGGCATGTGTCATTCCTATTTTGCAGAATATAGGTAGCCAAACGGTTGATGGTCCCCATTGACTTCAATAGTATGGAAAAAATACTGACTATGACTATGGAAGTCATTGGGGACCATCAGCTTTTTTTTTTTTTTTCTTGTTTGTTCAGCCGAAGAAAGAAACCTTATACAGGGTTAAAACTAATTTAATGGTGAGTAAATGATAAGGTATTTTCATTTTGGGGTGAACTACTGTACTCCTTTACAGATAAATTCTCCCCTAAAGGTAAAGGGTGAAACTTCCCTTCCTACGTCCAAACAAGTAGGTTGTAATTGAAGTCCGTTGATAAATCAGGATTCCTCAGCCACTCTCCCTGAAATTTGGCCGGCCATCAGACAAGATGAGTGTGTTTTGTGAATCAGACGAGACACTATTTGCAATCTTGTCTTCTCACAGCTAACTTTTCCTGACTGTTTGTTCCTCTCTTTCCCGTTGCGGAGGGGCTTGCCATGAATTAAATGCAGCTATTCCGCCCCTCTTTGATTTTGACTCTAACCGATGGTTTTCAACGTGTGTGTGTTTACAGAATGACGACGGTGGTCACTGCTGCTTGGTCAACAAGTGGAGCACCTTCCTGAAAGCCCGTCTCATCTGCTCGGTCCCAGGAGCTGATGGAATTGAAACGCATTTCGATGAGCTCAGTAAGTCTCCATTTCTGTCTCACTCTGTTCATCTCCAACAGATAAAGTCGTCGGTTGAAAGGCCCCATCTCGGCTCTTAAAGTGATTTGCTTTGGACGGTTCCCAGTCAAGGATCACTTTAGCTGTGTGTGAATGAGAAAGATCCTCTTCTGGTTAGTCAGGTTTCAGTGGCCCTGTCCAATGTCGCCCACACCCAACTACAAAACCACATGCAAAGCCTCCATCCACCCACAACATCCTGGATCCCCTAACAGGGGCCCCCAGGTCTTCATTTACTCCGGGCCAGGTGACGTACCTCGCCCTCCCTGCCATATGGCACAAGATTCCCCCTCTACGTCCATATGCTGAGAGGGATAATGGCTTATTCGAAGCCGTGTTACAGAAATCCACCCTCTTTTTCTGAACAAAAGGCTCTTTTGAGAAGGCTGAAGGTGTGGGAGATGTGCCATAAGCTGTGGAGAGACTTGAAGGGAGTTCGGATGACGTCTAGAGAGAAGGCCATGCCCTGCGGATGGATCAGGTGGACCGATAGGAATGCCGGGTCCACTAAGGGTCTCTCTCACTCTTACAGTCATTTCCAGACTAATTGGCCCCAGTGATGTAGGGAAACTATGGACTATGATCATGCTGCAATTTATTGCTGTTGCTCAAATTAATAGAGCAGTTTTGGGCTCCAGAGCACAGTCGCTTAACACTTATAAACACGTTTAGCTCTATTAGTGTGGAGGATGTTTACACAGGCTAATGGTGAGGTGACGATATAATGTAGGTGTGTGTTAAAGGAGTGATATCAAGGCATTTTTAATAAGGCAATAAAGCTGTAGCATTGTGAGTTGTGGCAGTCTAGTAATGAACAGGATTAAGCTTTTATTATAATACAGATGGAGTTTAAGTACACTGTGTCAGTAGTATTCAGAATGATCATAATTAGTCAAGTCACCTTTATTTATATAGTGCTTTTAACAATACAGAATGTGTCAAAGCACTTTACAGTATTAAATAGGAAAATAGTGTGGCAATAATGCAAAATGAAAATAATAAACACTAAAGGCAGTTCATCATTGAATTCAGTGATGTCATCATCCAGCTTAGTTCAGTTTAAATAGTATCTGTGCAATCAAGTCAATGATATCGCTGCAAATGAAGTGTCCCCAACTAAGCAAGCCAGAGGCGACAGCGTCAGGGAACCAAAACTCCATCAGTGACAGAATGGAAAAAAAAACCTTGGGAGAAACCAGGCTCAGTTGGGGGGCCAGTTCTCCTCTGGTCCCAATCAAGGCTGCAGCAAAGTCAGATTGTGCAGAGGACTCATCTGTTTCCTGTGGTCTTGTCCCGGTGAACGTCTAGGAGACAAGGATCTGTGTCTCTGCGGCTCATCTAGATGTCTTGTTCTCCGCTAACATTAGGGCTGTAGAGGTCCTCTCTAGGTGCACCATCTGGGCTGGATACTTACTGGATCCGGGTGACTGCAATGACCATCTGATCTGGATACAGAATGGATCTGGTGGCTACAGTGAGCTCGGAATAAGAGAGAAACAGACTAATATTAGTGTAGATGCCATTCTTCTAATGATGTAGCAAGTACATAGTGTGTCATTCCGGTGAAGTGTTTCCAGTCCGATTGTCCTAATTAATCCAGCCTAAATTCCTTTAATGGATTTGAATACTAAAAATGTGTTAGTGTGTTATGTGTAAGCCAGGTTAAAGAGATGGGTCTTTGATCTAGATTTAAACTGACAAGAGTGTGTCTGACATCCAAACAGTGTTAAGTAGGTTACTCCAGAGGTTTGGTACTAAATAGGAAAATGATCTGTCGCCCGCAGTTGATTTTGATATTCTAGGTATAATCAAATTGCTAGAGTTTTGAGAACGCAGCGGATGTGGAGGACTATAATGCAATATGAGTTTGTTCAAATACAGAGGTGCTAAACCACTCATGACTCAAGGCAATTTTTTAAAATGTATATAATGTTTGATAGGGAGCCACTGCAGTGTTGACAGAACCAGGCTAATGTGGTCATACTTCCTAGTTCTAGTAAGAACTCTAGCTGCTGCATTTTGGACTAACTGGAGTTTGTTTATTAAGCGTGCAGATTAACCACCCAGTTAAGCATTACAATCATCTAACCTTGAGGTAATGAATGCATTAATTAATGTTTCAGCATTTGACATTGAGAGCATTGGTGGAAAAATGCAGTTTTACAAATGCTACAAAACGTGCCTTTTAAAGGAAAGGAATTACACATTTACATTCTTTGGAAATTAGATCTCATATACAGTCTTGTTCAAAATAATAGCAGTACAATGTGACTAACCAGAATAATCAAGGTTTTTAGTATATTTTTTATTGCTACGTGGCAAACAAGTTACCAGTAGGTTCAGTAGATTGTCAGAAAACAAACAAGACCCAGCATTCATGATATGCACGCTCTTAAGGCTGTGCAATTGGGCAATTAGTTGAAAGGGGTGTGTTCAAAAAAATAGCAGTGTCTACCTTTGACTGTACAAACTCAAAACTATTTTGTACAAACATTTTTTTTTCTGGGATTTAGCAATCCTGTGAATCACTAAACTAATATTTAGTTGTATGACCACAGTTTTTTAAAACTGCTTGACATCTGTGTGGCATGGAGTCAACCAACTTGTGGCACCTCTCAGCTGTTATTCCACTCCATGATTCTTTAACAACATTCCACAATTCATTCACATTTCTTGGTTTTGCTTCAGAAACAGCATTTTTGATATCACCCCACAAGTTCTCAATTGGATTAAGGTCTGGAGATTGGGCTGGCCACTCCATAACATTAATTTTGTTGGTTTGGAACCAAGACTTTGCCCGTTTACTAGTGTGTTTTGGGTCATTGTCTTGTTGAAACAACCATTTCAAGGGCATGTCCTCTTCAGCATAGGGCAACATGACCTCTTCAAGTATTTTAACATATGCAAACTGATCCATGATCCCTGGTATGCGATAAATAGGCCCAACACCATAGTAGGAGAAACATGCCCATATCATGATGCTTGCACCTCCATGCTTCACTGTCTTCACTGTGTACTGTGGCTTGAATTCAGAGTTTGGGGGTCGTCTCACAAACTGCCTGTGGCCCTTGGACCCAAAAAGAACAATTTTACTCTCATCAGTCCACAAAATGTTCCTCCATTTCTCTTTAGGCCAGTTGATGTGTTCTTTGGCAAATTGTAACCTCTTCTGCACATGCCTTTTTTTTAACAGAGGGACTTTGCGGGGGATTCTTGAAAATAGATTAGCTTCACACAGACATCTTCTAACTGTCACAGTACTTACAGGTAACTCCAGACTGTCTTTGATCATCCTGGAGGTGATCATTGGCTGAGCCTTTGCCATTCTGGTTATTCTTCTATCCATTTTGATGGTTGTCTTATGTTTTCTTCCACGTCTCTCTGGTTTTGCTCTCCATTTTAAGGCATTGGAGATCATTTTAGCTGAACAGCCTATCATTTTTTGCACCTCTTTATAGGTTTTCCCCTCTCTAATCAACTTTTTAATCAAAGTACGCTGTTCTTCTGAACAATGTCTTGAACGACCCATTTTCCTCAGCTTTCAAATGCATGTTCAACAAGTGTTGGCTTCATCCTTAAATAGGGGCCACCTGATTCACACCTGTTTCTTCACAAAATTGATGACCTCAGTGATTGAATGCCACACTGCTATTTTTTTGAACACACCCCTTTCAACTAATTCAACTAATTGCCCAATTGCACAGCCTTAAGAGCGTGCATATCATGAATGCTGGGTCTCATTTGTTTTCTGAGAATCTACTGAACCTACTGGTAACTTGTTTGCCACGTAGCAATACAAAATATACTAAAAACCTTGATTATTCTGGTTAGTCACATTGTACTGCTATTATTTTGAACAAGACTGTATACACCACGATTTCAAAGTTTGGGGTCAAAAATAATTATTTTATTTGATAGAATGATACAGTAAAAACAGTAATTATTGGGAAATATTATTGCAATTTAAAGTAGCTGTTATGCCTGATTCAGGAGTACACAATCTATTGTCATAATTCTCCATCATAATTGATTTTCTCTGTAAGGTCACATGGGTGGGAAAAAAATAATGTTGACCATTAGTATCATAGCATAAGTTTTAGCAATCTAATGAATTCTTGATCAAACTAATCGAATACCATCTTATATTATTTTCTGTTGTAGATTGTTGGACTTTAATGTAGGTCACATAACGTGTTAATAAATGCTTTTTTTATGTTTTTAATGACATTTTCTGCCTTTTCTGTTCAGTATTATTGACAGTAATTGTGTAGATTTTAACATAGATTTTATACAAAGATTTTAACATAGATTTTATATATCTGCTATGCTCATGTAATTGGCTTTGCATTTAAGTGAATTCGAACAGTTGGAAGATGTTAAGAATTTGGCAGATTCGTCCCAAATGACCAAATGTTTGCACAAAAAAAAAAAAAAAAAAAAATGCTGTGTCATTTTAAAAGTATGTTCATCGTTGTTGAAGATCTTTAGATGTGCGCCATTAACTGCAGTTCTTCTGTTGTGAAGGACAAAGGGAGATGAAATTTTGCCCTCAGGTTGCCAAATACATTGGCATTGGTAAAAGAGAGTTAAAAGTGTTATTAGCTGAAAGCATAAGAAAAATAAGGGGATGGAGCATGTTGCAAACTGAACTTGAACCCACATCTCCAACATGAACTCCTCATGTGTATGTGGAACATGTGCATTAACTATTACACACTGTCTTCTGCATTTTTTAATTCATAATATCATGAGTTTCTAGCACTGTGTATGAGATATGGATGAATTTTTCTGGTTGTCTTATAAGCCCATGTCTTTCATCCATATACACATTATGCTTCACCTGCTCTATACATACAGCTATACTCAGATATAATAGTTGGCAGGATGTGTGTGTGAGGCAATAGGAACCATATGCTTTGCTATTCTCATCCTTATTATCCTATGAGTTCTCCATGAGGAGCACTTCAGCAGTCCTTAAACACACTCACTTATATCCTCACACACACAGACACTCATATGCACACATAAGTGTTTATGCAAGCCAGCAAGTCAGCAAGTTTCATAATAGCGATAACATGCGATGTCTTTTCTCTGAAAACTGTCTCCTTCACATTATTTACTTTCCAGTTTATTTATGCAACTGCTGTCTCTATTTTTTAAATGTTAAAAGCGATTTGTGTTTGTTGTAGATCGTTTATATTGTAAAAAAAAATTCTCATTACTTCAGACGGGTGAGTTAAATGCAGTGAGAAACTCTGAGTCACAGGACGTTTGTCCCAAGATTCATTAAATGCGCTTGATTTATGCACTGCAAATATTAGCAAAGTGTTCTCCAGCTTTGTCACTGCAATGTTCCTCTGTGTTTGTGTCTTTTAGAGGATGTGTACATACAGCCCACGCAGGACACTAAAAATCCCGTCATCTATGGGGTCTTCTCTGTGTCTGGGTGAGTCTGAAAATACTAGACATGGTCTTCCTCCATCTGGAAGCTGTAGAAAACACTGGAAGTCTTGTTTAGCATGGGCAGTTGTCCACGGCATTTGCATCTACTTTTTTTCTGTACACTTTTAAATTGCCTGCATCATGTATTAATAGCTTTATAACAAAAACTGTCATATTTTCCCCCCAGCTCTGTTTTTAAAGGCTCAGCGGTCTGCGTCTACTCCATGGCGGACATTCGGATGGTGTTCAATGGACCTTTTGCCCACAAAGAAGGTCCCAATTATCAGTGGGTGGCCTACACTGGAAAAATCCCCTACCCTCGTCCAGGAACAGTGAGTTTCACCCTCTTATGAACCAGACTACCAATAATAAGATGAATTATTGGCATACTGATTTAGAAATATTAATCTCATCCCACTGTTAAAAAAAAAAAACAAGCTTGAACTTTACCAAGCTTCAAACCAAGCTGAAAGTACACATTACAAGTGGGGTTTATCCTTTTCGAGATCTCATTGGCTAAGGTTGGTCCCCTTGACCCATTTTTGCTAGTGTCCTGGTGGGACTTTCACCCCTAACATGAAGTCCACGAAAGACTACCCTGACGAGGTCATCAACTTCATGCGGAATCATCCCACCATGTACAACGCTGTGTATCCGGTGCACAGGCGCCCCCTGGTGGTCAGGACCAACGTGGACTATGAGTTCACCACCATCACTGTGGACCAGGTGACTGCAGCCGATGGCAACTATGAAGTGCTCTTCCTGGGTACAGGTGAGTTTGGAAAATAGCCTGCTTTTTACATACATACATACATACATGCATACATACATATATATATATATATATATATATATATATATATATATATATATATATATATATATATATATATATATATATATATATATAATTTTTTTTTTCATATAAACTTATGTTATATGCTATAAAATATGAAATATTTGCATTATTTTAAGTTTAGTTTAGTTTTCATTTTAGTTACTGTATATATAAATATATTTTTATATTTATTTTAAGTTCACTTTGATTTATAAAGCACATTTAAAAACAACAAGTGTTGTACCAAAGTGCTGTACAATTAATGCACATAATTAAACAAGGAAGTGAGAACCGCTCTTCTTGTATTGTTAGTTTTAGTTTTAGCTTTAGCATTTTTCGGGCTACCAAGTTAAGGCGATAGTTAGTATAATTAAAAAATGTTTAACAGCATTAAGTTTCTCTATAGAATGTGGTGTTGTTGCTATCTAATGCCTTTTTTGTACTAAAATAAAATAAAAAAACAGGCCCCACTTTATGTTAGGTGGCATTAACTGCTACGTACTTACATTTAAATGATTAATTTGATACAATGCAATTATTGTGTTTGCAAATGTTTTTACGTTGTACTTGTATTTAAAAAAAAAATACCTGCATGTAATTACGTTTGTAATTAATTTCTGTAATTATATTTATAGTTTAATGTTGAACCATCCGTTACACCTCAATCCACCCTTACACCTACCCATACCACCCAACCTGTCCCTAACCTTACCCGTATCCCACCTCAATAGCACTAATTGTGTTTTGGAATACAGTATGAACAATAAGTACATAAGTACTTGTTTTATTATGTGTTTACAGTGTGGTTAGGTACAGTAACTGTAATCTTGCCTTTTCTTTAAACCTTTGTCAGGACACTGAAACTGCTGCAAGATAAATGGACATAAAAAGTCAGTTTCATTCATCCTCAAGTGTACTGTACATTTATCAGAGGAGGTGAAAGCATCTGACTCTACTTAGATGGATGTTAAACACACGCACACACACACAAAAGGTTTTGTGTTTCCAGCTTTCTGTTCTCAATACAAATGCTGTGAATGCAGCACATTAAAGCTGCAGGGTCACTTTATAAGAATCGATCAGCCTACAACAGCTGATCTGCCTAACTCTCATCTCCTTTTCAAACTTTCTTTTAACCTTAAAGAATGGTGTCAGAATCACACCATTCTTTGGTCTCGTCGTGCTGTAGGATATCTCTTTATGTCTGAGAGTCTAATGGGCTTTTAAATCAACTCTGCGCGGCCCATTGCACCTACAAGCACTCACAGGAGCGTCCCTGGCTTTCAGCTGGCGTCGCTCGCCTGCATTCAAAGCTCAGGTTAGATGTATTGCTCCGGTTGCAATAAATCTCCGGTGACGTGCACGGAGGAATGCAACGGCATGCTTAAATCAAACAAGCGTTCCGCTAGTACACAGCCACTGAAATACCTCTGCTTTGAAGCAGAGACAGAGCCTGACAGGGTACAGCCGAGCTGAAAGACGAGTGTGCCGTGAAAAGCAGTGAAAACAAAAGACAAAAGAGGGATTTTTGAAGGAAGGGATGATGTGTGGAAAATGTGAAGGGTCTACACGGTAGATGGGATGGAAAGAAAGAGTACCTCAAGTGTTTCTGTACTCAGTGAAAGATAATAATCATGATCTTATCAGGGCATAAGATGCAAAGACAAAACGCTTGGAAAAGGGAATAGATACAAAGTTGGCAGAGGAATATCATGGTGCTTTGAATGTTTTGGGACTTGTTGTTTAATCTGACTGTCTTTCTTTTGGCCTACAGACAGAGGTACAGTGCAGAAGGTGATTGTCCTGCCCAGAGATGACCTGCAGACAGAGGAACTGGTGTTAGAGGAAGTAGAGGTCTTTAAGGTGAGATCTGTGCCCTGGATCTCCTGCTGTACACTAACTTATTAATATTATACAGCTCTTTGGAATACATGATCCTGATTGATCATTTCAGCTCATCAAGGCTGCATTTATTTAATACAAAATACAGTAAAAACAACAATATTGTTAAATATTTTGACAATTTACAATAGCCGTTTTCTGAATTCCCAGCATCTTTAATACAGTCTCCAGTGTCACTTGTTCCTTCAGAAATCATTCTAATATGCCGATTTTCTGCTCAAGGCACATTTATTATTATTATTATCAATGTTGGAAAAAGTTGTGCTGTTTAATATTTTTAGAAAATAGAAATTGTATTTTATTTATATAAGAGTCTTTACCGTAACTTTCAATACATTCAATGCATCTTTGAAAAATTAAAGTAATAATTTCTTTCAAAACAAATCTCACTGGCACCCAACTTTTGCACACTTTTTAATTAAGTCATGCACAATCTTTCACTCCCAGGTCCCTACTCCTATCACAACTATGAAGATTTCTTCAAAACGGGTAAGAATTTGCTGTACACTAAACCTCATAACATGGTACACACACACTGACTGGAGGAATACCCAAACCCATGAAGCGGTAACAATAAACCCACTTAAACTAGACGTGCAGGTGCTATCCGTCTCTGTAATCTATAAGCTTTAATATGGGGATAACAATTTTACAGATGCATGGAGATAAAATGTTAAATTTCATTTGTGGTTTATTCTTTCATCATGATTGGGATTGTTGGCAGATGTGGCATGACATCATAACTAGGATGTAATTTAAACCCTAGTCTTCCCCCAAAAAAAGCTGATTTAAAACAGCTGATCCTAAAAACAGAAATGTCAATTCTCTAATGCCCCATTATCATAACAGGCTTAAATTTGCAGTTCAAAACCTACACAGGCCTGCACAGTCATGTGTGGTTTTCTTCTTTCCAAAGAGATTGGAAAATAGAAAATGATGTACCTTGACATTTTAGGATCAAATTATACATCTAAAGGCAGAAAAGAAAAAGAAAGATTGTCACTCTGCATAACAACATGTTTTGATTTTGCTGCAGCAACAACTATATGTGGCGTCTCCGGTTGGGGTGACACATCTGGCCCTGCACAGGTGTGACGTCTATGGCGAGGTCTGTGCAGACTGCTGTTTGGCCCGGGACCCTTATTGTGCCTGGGATGGCAAGTCCTGCTCTCGGTACTCGGCCTCACAGAAGAGGTAAATGGGCCAAAGCGCTTCAAACCAAATAACACTGAAACACAGTGATAGTCAGCATCTTTACATACACCACATTTATGTACAGTAACATACAGGTGGTGAGAACATTTGGTTTTAAAATGCCATAGATGTTAGTCCATTAGACACAGATTTGAATCTGAATCTCATTTGGCTCTTAATAGGAAATAATGAAATTCTCACGAATTTCTCACGAAACAAAAGTAATTCCAAAATGACACATCAAAGATCATATTCCAGTTATGTGCGTTCATGAGGATTAGAGTCTCATTTATGGTCACAGCCTCCTAATTTCTGGAAGTTTTGTTCATTAGATGTTGCAACTGAAGATGTTTTGCTTTCATGCAGCCAGTTGCATTAGTCATATTGGGCAGTTTCAGGGGAAACTACAGTTTTGATTTAAAAGCGTCTGCTAAACACATACATTTTAATTTAGCCCAAAGTGTTTGAGACAAACAGGTGTCCGTATGGATCTTATTTAGGGAAGGGCGAGTATTCATATTGGGAAACAGGATGGGACTTCCCCTAACATTGCAGAAAGCTGAAATCCCCGAGAGACTGATTGATCTGAACTTTACGCTTGTTCTGTCTGCCAGCTTTCATCCTGGCTGACCGTCATATCTTAAGTGTGTTGAAACTGCAAATATGAATAATCTAATCGGATGAGCTGTCTTCTTAAATTTTCCTTCAGATATATACGTGCAGTCAGTTAGTCAATACATTTCTAATTTTGTCATGTTGTCTTCCTTTCAGACGCAGCCGGCGACAGGATGTGAAATATGGGAATCCTATAAGGCAGTGCAGAGGATACAATTCCAACAGTAAGCTACTAGTCTGACTTTAATACAATTAATATTTGTAAATATATACATTTATTATGTATAATATCAATACATAGATTTAGCTCTGCCTGTTTTTTTATTCTAATATAAATGTGTCTGTCTAATGCATATTTTTAATGCACAGCTAATTCATTGATAAATCATTCAAATCACAGCTAATAGTTGTTTTCATGGCATGACACATTTATCAGCATCATACGTTTGTGAATTCAGTTTTATACCTTTTCATTTATTTTGTGAAATTTGTTTATATAACTTAATCGTGTATGTAAAATAGAGTTGTGCTTTCTTTATACAACCTCAATGAGCTGTTAACAGAAAGCATCATTGTGCTCTGATCTGAACTTTTTATTTGCATTACTGTAGTTTGACTGACACCAGTCTCACATTCTACTGACTCTGCTCTAATAGTTCATGGCCAGCTCTCGTTTTTGCTCCAATGCTGTGCTGTTGTCAATGAGAAATGACATGTTGTTGTTGTTGTTGTCCAGCCAATAAGAACACACTAGAGATGGTGCAGTATGGGGTGGAGGGCAGCAGCACGTTTTTGGAGTGCCAGGCCAGATCGCCCCATGCGGCTATCAAATGGCACCTCCACCGAGACAACAGCGACAGGAGGAGAGAGGTAAAAACTCATGCTGCATATATATATACATATACATACAAAGAAGATTTTATAGATTCAGTATCCTCCTTTTTAGACACACTGGATGCCAATAATATGAAAGATGACAGTATGAAAGAGACTACCGTATTTTCCGGACTATAAGTCGCACTTTTTTTCATAGTTTGGCTGGTCCTGCGGATTATAGTCAGGTGCGACTCATTTATCAAAATTAATTTGACATGAACCAAGAGAAATGAACTAAGAGACATGAACCAAGAGAAAACATTACCGTCTCCAGCCGCCAGAGGGCGCTATATGCTGCTCAGTGCTCCTGTAGTCTAAACTGAGCACCCCCTTGCGGCTTTAGATGGTAATGTTTTCTCTTGGTCCTTGGTTCTAAATAAATGCGACTTATAGTCCAGTGCGACTTATATATGTTTTTTTTTTTCTCTCGTCATGATGTATTTTTGGACTGATGTGACTTATACTCAGGTGCGACTTATAGTCCGAACAATACAGTATATAAAAAAGTGGATTAAATTTTTTTTATTAAATTAACTGTAAAAATTGTATAATTAAAAATTTATATTTATTTTCAAATATTTGAATAATTACATTTTACGTATAGTATAATTACCAAAGTATTACATTTAAAGTATAAAATTGTGTTTTTAATATAAAATACTGTACATATACAATAATAATTTCCATGTCATTATACTCTCTCTCTCTATACAGATATATACATAATGTATGTTATAAAGGAAATAAAATAATAATAAAATAATAATAATAAATATAAATACTTTGTATAATATTTAATATATATTATTTAATATATAATATTAAATATAATTGTGTATATATAATTATATAATTTTGTTATTTTATATATATTATATAAATATTAGATTATATTACAATAATATAATCACAGTATATAGTAAAAATGAAGTAATTTAATATTAATAATTCTATAATTGATTTTTTTATTGATATAATTTACTAATATGTTTGTAATGTAGTGTAATTGCATTAAAAAATTATATATATATATATATATATATATATATATATATATATATATATATATGTAATATAGTATCTGTAAATCTGCATGGAAAATGCATTTAGTTATTAGCCATATCATAAAGATAGGTATTGCTTATTGGTATCGGCCAACCATCATTTCCATAAGGAACAGTAATAGATCAATAAGCAGCCCGAATGACAGCTCCAAAGTTCATTGCATTATTTCTCATGGTTGTTTGTGTGTGTGTTACTTCAGGTCCGTACCGACGAGCGCGTGTTAAAGACAGATCAAGGCTTGCTACTACGTTCCCTCCAGTCCTCCGACTCTGGCATCTACGTCTGCACAGCCACAGAGAAGAACTTCAAGCACACTTTGGTGAAACTTCAGCTGGTGGTCTTGACCAGCCAGGCCGTCAACAACATCCTGGTGGAATCAGGCCGTCCTGTGACATCTTCACTCCAATCCAGCCCCTGGACCCCCAGCGCCGGACAATACAAAGACCTTCTGACCATCCTCAGTCAGCCTGAGATGGGCCTCATAAACCAGTACTGCCAGGACTATTGGCAATATGGAGACTCTCTGACGGGAGTAATCAAGGCCAAAGACCTCAAAGAGCTGAAGGAACAGAAGAAACCGAGGAATCGCAGACATCATGGGGACCAGGAGGAGACATGAGGAGATTTCCACCCCCGGCCTTATAGAAAAGACTTATAAAAGAGGAAAACCTGTAAAAAAAAAAAAAAAAAAAAAAAACTTCCATCAACTGAAACCGAACTTGCAAGCAACAAACGGAATTCCCTTTTAACACATAAAGATGATATCATACACAGTATTTATTGTAGGTTGTATATAGTACCATTCTGTGGATTTATTTGTACTTAAATAGAAAAATCAATGCTCTTTGTGTATAAGTACCTAACGGGCATATATTATTGTTATATTATTTTTATTGTCACAAATACAAACAAAACAAAGGAAATTCGTTTTCCATTTTCCGGGCATTGACGACTCGTATAAATTGACGTAAATTCAAAGACTATGAACTATGTTGAACTTGAGGGGTATGGGTATGGAAAGAGCGACGGGGATGAATCTTGCCCCTGGACTCACGGAAAGACATTCAGAAAAGGCGGGGCTGGAGACGCTGACATCATAATGCACCTCACCACTAGTCCCACCCCTAAGTGCATTCTGGTCCCTCATTGGTTCCAATGATACACCAGCTCATATTGTCTTCCTAATGTCACTCTGTATGCACAACGCATCTGTTTAATTGCACACATGTTTGTAAGGTAATCAAGTTTCATGGCACAATTTTTTTTGTGACTGTTTTGACAAATGTAAAACAGCTGCTGAGGGCTCTTAGTAAGCTATTATTGTTTTAATGCCACTTTTGAAAAGACTAAAAGCACAAACCAACTCGCACCATGATGATGTCATGAATGCACAAATGGGAAAGCACCTCCAGGTCATATTTCACCTTTAAAAAAGTTAATAAATCCATTCTTTTAAATCATTATTTTCATATACAGTAAGCAAATTCCCCCCTATGTTTTAATGTTCTTATACAAATTTTCTCATTATGGTGAAAAAAAAAAAAAAAAAAAAATATATATATATATATATATATATATATATATATATATATATATATATGATATTATATATGATATTATGATAATTATATTTAAAGACAGAAATGTCACAATGCAAAACTGGTGACATGGGACTCACTTTTAAGCAACAATTATATATAATTAGATTCCATTTTAGTTTGGGGTGAAATATGATCTGGTATTGTTTTTAGAGATTCAGCTAATTATGGCACATAGCCTAAATATGAATTTAAATAAACTGGTGTAGACTACAATATTATAAAAGACAAATCCTGATATGTGACAAAACCTACATTCATTTTCAAAATGTGTTCACACTGTATAGTGCATTTTATCAGTTTTAAACTACTCGAGGTCTTGGGAAGCTGGCTTTTCATTGTGTGCATGATTTATGTAGTGGTATTGTGATTACGAAATTAAAGATAGCTACGCTGCAGTTCTTTCTGTTCATATATTTTTATGGTCAGGTCGGGGTTGGACAGAAGGCTGATGGTCTTTTTCTGCGCAGCTTATACAGGCAAGACAGAGGGCAACTATTCACCTTAAAACGTTGACTAACCGTTTCCTCAACAGTTGATGGTATTGTTACTGTTCCTACAAAAGCACCACATGATCCCAAATCCACTATGAAGCAGTGTCTTGCAGCGAGAGAAAATAGTTGTACAATTTTTGGTATTTTTAAGATGTGTCTTTAGAAATGTTTGTGTTTTTATTTTGTCATCAGTTTGAGACTAAATGCACAGGTGATGTTACTGTGATAATTGTGTAAATGATTTTCTTTCCCCTCTTGCCGTTGCTAACTAATAAATTAAAGCTCTATATTTTATAGTAATTCAGCTGGCCATTTTTTTTCTTCACCAGCTGATCCTTTGATCTCAGACTCGGGGGGGGAGGTATGTGATTGTAACAAAATCCCTACCGCAAATGTCTCTACTAGGCGTGCACTTATCAGAAAGATTACCGAGTCGACTGATGCCGCGATTGAGAGGGAGGAGGAAGACGTGGCGAAGCACTATCTGTGTTCAATGTTGTCGTTCATGGAGACGCAGGGAGAAAACGAGAATGGGGAAAATGGCGATAGCAATAAGATGGAGTCGGACAGCTCGCGAATTGAACAGGATGTTGTTAATGAGGCGGATTCACAACAAAGTCTCCCTGAATTACAAATTGGAAATATGAAGATGAGAGATGAAATGGGAAAAAAATAAAAGTGTTAAAATCAGCCTCAAGAACAGCATGAATTTATTGGCATGGCCCCTGAAGTCACTGTGAGAAGGGATTTCAAAGTCTGCGGTCAGATTGGAGAGAGTGGGCAAAAAGATAAACTGTCATTCACTAATTTGATGCACCAGGTTGACAAAGGGCTGAGAAGAGGCCACAGTGAAGCAGAAATTATTGAAGCAGTAATAAAAGCTATCAGCCCAGGATTAAGTTTACGCAATATGCTGGAAATTAAGAGAGATCTCACTCTTTCACAGTTGAAAACAATATTGAAGGGACATTTCAAGGAGGACAGTTCTACAGATCTGTACTACAAATTGTTGAACATCACTCAAAGCACCAACGAATCACCACAAGCTTTCCTTTTTAGAGCCATTGAGCTAAAAGAAAAACTGTTGCGCACTTGTGAAGAAGGTGGTGAATATTTCAGTACAGATCACATACAAAAGAAGTTTCTACGCTCTGTTGGCACAGGTTTGATCAGCGATCATATTAAATTTCAGATGAGGCCATACCTGGACGATTCAAAAATATCAGATGAAATGTTGATAAACAAAATGAATGAAGCCGCCGGTGATGAAACAGAAAGACTAAATAAACAAAAGAAGAACACTGGAAGTAAAGTGGAAAATATACACAAATTGTGTCCAGAAACGCTGTAGAGCTTCAAAGAATTCAGCAGAGGGCAGAAGCGATGTAAAAATATCTCTTCATTCCATGAGACCAGACAACTCAACCTCCCTTCTGAGTTATTGCGACCAACAAGAGAAAACTCAAGAGCACCTGCGCCAAAGGATTAAACAGCTGGAGGCGGAGTTAAAACAAAGAGGAAAAACAGAGCATGCTAGAGCTACCACCTACACCAACCACATACCTTTTCAACGACATCCAAGATTGGAGAACCTCATTTGTCCTAGATGTATGGTTGACTGTTTCTTTGAATGCATGCCCGTGCAGGCACTCTGGGACACAGGGTCGCAGGTGACCATCATCAATGAGGAATGGAAGAATATTTGCTTTCCCCACATTGAGACACGCAAATTAAGTGAGCTGCTGGACGAAGGTGAAACCCTTATTGGCCGAGCAGCCAACCAAACTGATATACCCTTCTCGGGATGGGTGGAGTTGAAGTTTCAACTTGGGCCAAAAAGAGGGGCTCAGGCTGAACTCCTGGTACCTGTGCTTCTCTCCAGTGAGCCAGGCATGGGGCAGCCTCCAATTATTGGTTATAATGTTATTCAACAGCTAGTAAGAAAGAGGGAATGGAGCAGCACCCTGATATCATTCCAGAAGTGGTAAAGGAAGCTTTCTCATGTGACAGACGAAAAGCGGTGAAATGCAGAGTGAGAGCTGGTCCTCTTGTTTCAAGACAGGAAGTCCTGTTTGAACCTGAAGTTATTCCACAGTGGCCTGAGGGACTTGATGTAACTAAGATGGTAATCAGTCTTCAGAAGGGAAACTTGACTAAGGTTCACATCCCAGTTACCAACATCAGCAATGTGGACATTATGCTTGCTCCCCGCACTGTACTAGGACGAGTTCAGCAAGTCAGGTCCATTTATCCAGCAGACGCCAAACCCACTAAAGTTAAGTCAGGCTTGAATGACATTGAAGAGGATGTAGTGGCGACGGGAGTAGTGGTTGCTGAAGGTAAGGACATGATAAGCTGTGAGGTGAAGGATCTGAACAAGAGTGACAACACTGGACAAGATACTAATAGAAAACTGTGAGACCCACCAGTGTCAATTTACCATCTCACTCCTGAGCAACAGAGAAAAGTTAAAAAGCTGCTGAGGGAGGAGTGTGCAGCATTTTCAATGGATGAAAATGATGTGGGGTGCATCCCGTCACTCCAAATGAGAATCAGGTTGAGTGACACGACACCAGTAAAGTGTACGTATGTTTCCGTACCAAAACCTCTACACAAGGAGGTGAAAGAATATGTGGAAGACCTCTTGAATAAAGGATGGATTCAAAAGTCTCTTTCCTCCTATGGATCTCTAATTGTCTGTGTCCGAAAGAAAGATGGAAGTCTACGTCTCTGTATAGATTACCGGGAGCTCAACCACAAATCCATCCCAGACCGTCACCCTATCCCACGGGTGCAGGACATGCTAAACAGTTTATGTGGAAGTACATGGTTCTCGGTTCTGGATCAGGGGAAGGCGTATCATCAGGGGTTTGTGGAGGAGGGCAGTCGACCATACACAGCTTTCATAACACCGTGGGGCCTTTATGAATGGGTCAGGATCCCCTTTGGGCTGTCCTCTGCCCCTGCCGAGTTCCAGCGCAGTATGGAGGAGGGTTTGGTGGGACTCAGGGATTACACCTGCCTTCCATACATAGATGATAACCTCATACATAGCAAGACATTTGAGGAGCATCTCCGTGATGTTAAGGAAGTGCTACGCCGCTACCAAGCTCATGGAGTGAAGCTTACAGCCAAGAAGTGTGAATTGTTCAGGGCTGAGGTAAAGTTCCTGGGGAAAATAGTCTCTAGAGGGGGATACACTATGGACCCCAAGGAAATTGCACCCGTACAAGCACTAAGGGACCGTAAGCCTAAGACGGTTGGAGATCTCAGACAATTGCTGGGGTTCCTGTCTTACTATCGCATGTACATTCCTAGTTTTTCCCAAATTGCCAGACCCCTCTATGAACTATTGTCAACAGGGAAGCCTTCGGGAAAAGGGACAAGCAGTAAAGAGGACAACAGTAAGAAGGGTCGGGGTAAAGGGGGAAAACCAGCTCAACTTCATTCCAGTTGGCCTATAAATTGGACAGAAAAACACCAGGATGTCATCAACCGACTACTTGAATTCTTGCTTCATCCTCCGATCATCGGCTACCCTGATTTTAAACAGCCCTTCATCTTGCATTGTGATGCGTCGCAAGACGGACTGGGTGCAGTACTATATCAGAGGCAGAAAGGGAGACTGGTGGTCATTGGCTTTGGGTCACGGACCCTAACAGCTCCAGAGAAGAATTACCATTTGCACTCGGGGAAACTGGAATTCTTGGCGATGAAATGGGCCATTTGTGAACGATTCCGTAAATACCTGTATCACGCAACCTCCTTTGTGGTCTATACGGACAACAATCCGCTGACATATGTTTTGTCTACGGCCAAGCTCAATGTCACCACCCACAGATGGATTGCAGAGTTGGCTGACTACAATTTCACCATCAATTATAGACCAGGCCGCATACACCGGGATGCTGATGGGCTGTCAAGGATGCCTCTGGACATGGAAAGTTACATGCTAGGCCAAGAGTCATAGCTGCTGTCACGGATGCACTTCTCCTGAAGCCGGAGGAAGAGATGCCCTGGATGTGTCCAACCGTCTTAACAGCAATTTGTTCTGAGGCAGAGCAGGAGCAAGGAGCAACACAAGAGACCAAAGTGACCCCAGACGAATTGATAGGAGCACAAGAAAAAGATCCAGAGCTTGGAAAGGTGCGGGAGTATGTGCTAGCAAAACGTTGGCCGAGGTTGGTGGGACGAGATGGTCGCGATGAGTTGTCTGTTCTGTATAGGCAGAGAAACAGGTTGTATGTGGATGAGGAAGGAGTATTGTCTCGACAATTGGCAGGACGTACCCAGACAGTGCTGCCCAGAAAATACCCCAAGTTGGTGTTTAAGGAGCTTCATGAGGAGATGGGTCACCAGGGAGTCGAGCACATACTCAGTCTCATCCTGGACAGGTTCTATTGGCCTCACATGCAAGCTAATGTGGAACATTATGTCACCAAGGAGTGTAGCTGTCTGAAACACAAGCGTCCAAATAGAGTGACGAGAGCCCCATTGGTCAATATAGTGACGACTTACCCTTTCGAACTGGTATCAGTGGATTTTCTACATCTGGAGTGCTGCAAGGGTGGCTATGAATACATCCTAGTATTAATGGACCACTTTACACCAGCGTACACTTGCAAAAATAAGTCTGCAAAAACAGTGGCAGAAAAGATCTTCGGCAACTTTGTTCTCAGATATGGGTTCGCCACTAAACTCCACCACGATCAGGGAAGGGAATTTGAAAACAAGCTGTTTGAGCGCATGGAGGTAATCTGTGATATCCAACACTCCCGCACAACCCCATACCACCCTGCTGGAAATGGGCAGGTGGAAATGTTCAACAGAACGTTGTTGTCAATGCTGAGATCCCTTCCGAGTCAAGCCAAGGCTGATTGGAAGAGCTCTCTAAACAAGGTCGCCCACGCGTATAATTGTACGCGCAGCGAAGTGACAGGTTATGCCCCATATTACCTTCTGTATGGCAGACACCCGAGGCTGCCCATTGATGTAACGTTTGGCCTGAAGCCAAGGGAGAGTGGAGTGTCACCTAGTGATTATGCTGCCAAGTGGAGAAAACGCATGAAAGAGGCATATGAAGTGGCATCAAGGACAGTTCAGAAAGAACAGAGGAGAGCTAAACAAGGCTGTGACAAGAAGATATATGGAGCAGATTTCCAGCCGGGAAACAGAGTTTTGGTGAGAAATCGGGGAGAAAGAGGTGGTCCAGGGAAACTCCGGTCATACTGGGAGGATCGAGTGCATCTTGTGACCGAGAGGAAGTATGCAGACGGCCCAGTGTATGAGGTTAAGCCAGAACATGGCCCAGGGGAAGCAAGGGTCCTACACCGAAACCTTTTGCTGCCTTGCGACTTTCTACCTGTTGATGATGCCCAGCAGAACAAGAGTAAAATTAAATCAAGGGGAAAAGTGACAGTGGCAAAGGGGAAAAAAGGACACACACCAAGTGGATTCTGAGATGGAAGAGGATTCCAAGAATGAGGATGACTGGAGAGGCTGGACGACAATGCCGGTAAAGCAACGCAAAGAGAGAGAAAGCCGACCAAAAGCTGAGGAGAATGAGTGCCAATTAGGGGCAACAGAAGGAGAATTAGACCAAGAGCCAGAATGCGAACAAGTACTGCCCATGGAAATGTGTGATGAAGGGGACAGAACTTCTGAGAAGTCTGCAAGTGAACTGGAGGATGAAAATGAGGCGGCAGAAGGGGGACAGGAGACATCATCCGATGAGGCAGACGACATCAGCCCAGCAGCAACTCACCAGCCACAAAGAATGTATCCTTTCAGACGAAGGCACCCACCAACAACACTGACTTATGATACATTAGGCACACCCTCTCTTACACATAAAGTCATTTGATTTCATATTTGTTATGTAAAGTAGTAATAACACAGTTCACAGTTCATAGGTTCATAATGAAGAAAAAGTTAATGGGATTATGTTTCATTTAATACACATAAAGTATCAGTAAGCAGACATTGGCACATAGATTGCTTAAATATGATGATAAAGTCAGAACAGCACATATGTGGGTCTGTGTATAGAGCATAGAGTATGTTTACGGTTGAAACCTTTCAGCACTTGCTGCGGGGCCCGTCCTATGGCGGAGCAATATTTCAGACATCATGTGGCCAGTGGTGTCTACTTCAACAGATGACATGAAATGGGAGATAAATGTCATGCATTCACAGTTCAAGACTAATTAGCATCAAGTATAGAGACTGACTCCCTAATGTACTTAATTGTTGCAAGACTCTATGACACTTTGGGAACTATGGAATGCTGAGACAGCATTCATTTTTGGAGGGGAGAGTAGTGTGGGGCTTAGAATAATATTCCCTGGAATGTTGATGTTAATGTTTAGAGAAAGAGAACGCCCCCCAAATGTCCTTATTTTATTTTTTTATTGTTCACTTAGTTCATATGTACTCTAAATTTATGATGGAGTTAATGCAGGAAATGTGTTTAAATCGAAGTTGGTGCAAATGCATTCATTTATATTGAGTGATGCTCAAGTAGGCATGTTGTTATCGCGATCTTACAGGAGAGGACGCCCACAGAAGACAGGGGTGGGCGCGGAGAAGATGCAGAAGAAGAGTGTTGTTTAGTAGTATTGTGAACGCACGCAGAGTTTTGTCTAATGTGAATAAATGCCGTGCAGTGAACCAGATTAAACGAACCCATCAATTAATTTCGACCAGCAAGCATATATGTAATGACCAGAAACTGGCAAGGTTCAGATTGCGCTGTAACAGTGATATATAATATCAGGTACCGTACGCATAGACATCAAAGAGGGTTTGAGCACCTGCCCTTTTTCTTCCTCAAGATTTTTTTTTTTTTTTCTGGGGAGTGTAAACTTTGCCACATCATCGCCATTGGCAGGTGTGGCAAAAAGTTAGTTTTATGCCCTATATGTATGCATGTATGTATATGTGTGTGTGTGTGTGTGTGTGTTTGTGTGTGTGTGTGTGTGTGTGTGTGTGTGTGTGTGTGTGTGTATACAACTTTCCATGTCAAACAAATAAAAACAATCTAAATATCAGGTCAGGTTGGGAAATGTTGAGACTTTCTCCCCTCCCTGTCTCCACAACAAAGCAGTATAGCACACATTGATCGGCACATGCACACACCACTGACAGGCAGAGATCCGCAGAAGTGAACCTCTCCCTACCTTTCCATTTGTGTTCGTCTTGGTGTGGAGGTGAGTGGTGATGAACAACAGACAGGCTCCCAACCCTGGTCCTGAAGACCAGGGTTGGGAGACACACCTGATTCAGGTCATCAGCTCATTAGTAGAGACCTCAAATTGGTGTGTCAGAGAAAGGAGACATGCAAAATATGCAGTGTAGGGGTGCCTCCAGGTCCAATGGACTAAGCTATCTGTGCCTTGAATTTACAGCGAATTTTCCAAAAGGCAATTTTAGTTGTCTTGCTAACATCCACGACTCATGAGAGAGTTACCATGTAGGTTAGTAGGTTAGACCATTGTGCGTTCTTTTATGGCATGATTCAGTTTATTAAAGCTGCAGTTCTTAAGTTTTGCCTCTTTGTCGCCATCTCTGTTAGAAAACCTGCAATTGCAGCTGTTTGCAGAATTATCTTCCTTGCATGGGTTGTGCGTTGGCATGGTTCCAGCACGGATGAATCTAATGTTTTGATGAGTATGTGTGGATATTTACTGTACTTCACAATCACAAATTCTAGCCTACGTCTTGGAATATATGACTCAAATAAGAATTTTCACCAGCTATTTTCATCTGAACAAGTAACAAATTTGTTCTTACTGAGAAAAAAAAGCATTGCAATAAATCATGCTATAATGGTGATCTAATCTAACGATTGATTAGCATAATCAGTTGACTGGTGACTCTGTGATTTTAATTTTAGATCTACAGTAAGTGCAGCATTAGATACTATTGATCACAATATCCTTATTACTCATTTAAAAATGAATGTGGGTATCTGAGACGTAGCTCTTGAGTGGTTCAGATCATTTCATTTTAATAGGACCTTTTCAGTTAATATCAGTCAGTCTTATTCAAAATCTGCTCCATTGAATTGTGTTGTTCCCCAAGGTTCAATTCTTGGTCGTGTCTTGTTCTTAAAGGTCCCCTTCTTCGTGATCCCATGTTTTAAACTTTAGTTAGTGTGTAATGTTCTTGCTAGGGTATAAATAATATCTGTAAAATGCTAAAGCTCAAATTTCAATGCCAAGAGAGATATTTTATTTAAAAGAATTTGCCTACAAAACACGACCCATTTGGACTACATCCCTCTAGTTCCTGCAGTAATGACGTCACTAAAACAGTGTTTTTCACTAACCTCCGCCTACATGAATTCACAAAAAGGGGGCGTGGTCTTGTTGCGCTCTGACTGAGTAGAAGGAAGAGCTGCGTTTTTGTTTGCCATGTCGTTGAAAGGCTGTTATTTTCATCTTGGAGTCAAATCATCTTTGTTTGGGCTTCCCAGGGACGCTGTACTTGGAGATTAATGGTTACAATTTATGTTTAACTGCTCAATCTCAATCAGTTTAATGCCGGATTCGCACAAAGATTATTCTTGAAAGATGGAGCAGTTCCCTTTGTCTGGAGAAGGCATTGTTTATGGACCACAACCGGTAAGTGTATTTTATTGTTTAAGTTGGTGCATTTAACAGTTTCTGTAACTTATTACACCAAGGGAAAAGTGTTTAGTTTTGTAAACTAGATGTTAGGGCTGTGAAAAAAAATGAATGCAATTTTCATGCACATCTCATCAGTAAAAACGCTCCTGTGATTATAAGTACATCTCCAGCACGTGCGTTCTAGCCCAATCACATTAGCAGGAGGGCAGTGCGCGCTCAGCTGCTGTCAAATCACAACACAGGAACCGCTGGCCCAATCAGAACTCGTTACGTTTTCTGAAGGAGGGACTTTATAGAACAAAGAAGTCATCAGCCCGTTTTTATGACAGTGAAAACAGAGGTATACAGATAGGTGAATTGTGTGAAAAATACTGTGTTTTTTTACACGCGAAACATAAACACATGTTATATTGTACACTGTAAACACAATTAAAAAAGCATGAATTTTTTTTCATTGTTTTGCGAATACAGGACAAGAGGAAAATCACATCTCTACTAAATTGTTTGCATGAAGTTAAACTATGGATGTCAGCAATTATTTATTTATTTTTATCTAAATGCAAGTAAGACCAAGGTAATTTGATTTGAAAACTCTGAGTTTCAAGTTCTTTTCTGATTTGGATTTGAACTTGACACCTTTCCGTAAATCAGTATTTAAAAATCTTGGGGTTCAGTTTGATGTCTCTCTGAAATTTGATAAACAGATCAATTTGGTGGTTAAGTCTTGTTTCTTTCATTTGAGAATACTAGCTAGTTAAAACCATTTCTGTCAACCAGAAATTTTCAAAAGCTTATTCATGCCATTATTTTTGTAAGACTGGATTACTATAATACTTTATATGCAGGTGTAAGACAATCGCTGTTAACTCGCTTACAACCAGTGCAGAATGCTGCTGCTAGATTATTGACAGGTGTTAATAAACACCAGCATATAACACCTTTTTTAGATACTTTACATTGGCTTCCTAAAGAGTTGATTTTAAACTACTTATCTTAATATATCAATCTGACACCCTCTTATTTAACCAATCTTTTACATGTACACAAACCTCAAAGGAATCTAAGGTCATCAAACCAGATGATTTTAGACATCCCTAGGACAAGATTAAAGTTGGCATTTTCAGCGGTGTCCCGTAAGTGCTGGAATAGCTTGACTTTATATCTTAGACTTTTACCTACATTGGGTTCTTTAAAAAATAATTTAATTGGAGTTAGCCTTTGGTTCCACTCTTTGACTTAAAAGAAAGTGTCTCTCCTTTTTTTCTATGATGTTTGTTTTACTTGCTTTTTATTTCTCTTTTGCTTCCTGTGATGTTGGTGATGATGTTGGTTTCTTCCTATGATGCTATTGTACAGCACATTGGTCAACCCAGTGTTGTTTAATTGTGCTCTATAAATAATTAAAATAAGAAAGAAAGAGAAAGACCAGCAACTAATATTTGCCCGTTCCTTCCAAATTAATTTTGTCTGAGTTTCTAGTAAAATATGTAAAAATCCCTGAAACAAGATAAATTCATGAGAAATAACACTGCATAAGATATTAATATTATTATTATTATTATTAGATAATGTACCTTTAAGGATTTTCTTTAAGAATTTTCTTTGTGTATTTAGCCTTGTTTATTGTGTAGTGTATGTTTCACTTGTGATTGTTGTATAGCTAATAATAATAGTAATAAATGTAAAATCTGCTTAAGTGTTGAGAAAAAAAGTTGCATAGCATATTAATTTCTCTTTTTAATAAAAAAGAAAAATTCCCCAATACTTTGGTCTGCTGGCGCAAATGTCATAATCAGCGCAAAACTTGTACAGTCCGATTTTTCTAACTACCGCATGCACATGCATGCTCAGCTCGCACTTGCACCTTGGTGTTTTTTTATGCAGAAAGTCTACAAGGTGGCAACACTGCCCCATTATTTTACAGCTGAAAAAGAGCCAGATGAGACAGCAACTACAATACGTTGTTTGAAATGACTAAAATATATTCGCAACACTAATTAAAATGAATCAAGTCAGTGAATGCTGACACCTTGTGAAGAGAATTAGCACAAATATTCTGATTCTGAGTAAAGACAAATTTGCTAAATTTAACATTCTGCTGTTACCATCATTTGTTAAGTCATCAATAAACATGAGACCGCATGCATGCCCATGCTATGGATCATAAGCAGTTGCTCTTTTTCCTCCAAACTTTTGCTTTCCCATCAGTTTGATAAAGGTTAATCTAAAGGTCTTTGCTCACTGAGTCCCGAAATTCTTGTTCAAAATTTTTTGCACGTAGAAAATAAATTCGACCCTGATGTTGTGTCAATTACACACTGCCTCCGAAACTCTCGTTGGATCAGTTTAAATGTTCTGCATTCGCATCCAGTAGCAAGCATTAGATAGGAAAGGATGATGAATATGAAAATTTTTGGACTCAAGTGTTCAAGCACATTTAGTCTTATCTGTCCATATCTGTCTTATATGTCAGACCTCTACTGGCCCATGATGTGGTAATCTCGATAATGGTGGTGGACAGTGACATAGAAGAGAAGAATTGTTGAATAAAGTATTCTTTGCACACAAAAGGTATTCTTGTATATTCGTAACATTACAGATGAACCACCCATGTCACCTGGACTATTTTAACCATGTCCTTACTATTCTTCTGGGTCTGGGAACATTTCAGTTACATTGCTCTCTATGGAGGGTCAGAAAGCTCTCGGATTTCATCAAAAATATCTTCATTTGGGTAAACTATCCTTTTAACAGGTAAAGTATGTGTGTTGAAATGTCAGCGCATTTTTGTAGTTTTCTCAGTGGCTTTACTTGTGCCTGCAGTTACTAAACATCAATCCCAGTGAGGACATACAGATCTTCTGCCGGTCACTGTATTGTTGTTGTTCTCTGGGCACAGTGGGCATCATCACGGGCATCTCATTCAGGCAAAATAGGATCTCATCATCACTAGCCTCTTTTGTCCCATTTGTGTCCCCCAACAGACAAACCTCTGTCTCTGTCTTATCTGATAGCTCCCATCATTCCCTGTGTCTGGTGTCTCAGTGCCAGTGGTGGGCACAGTCGTCGCAGTGACTGGCTGTTCTCACCCACCGGGGTGATGGATGATTATCGGAGTGAATAGCTGAACACACTGAGGATAAACGGCTCAGAATGCTTATCTCCAGACCCATCTCAGAGGGGGAAGGGGTGCCATCGTTTCAACATGCCATCATAAGCTGTCATTATTATGGAAAGGCCTCTATTCATGCTTACAAAGTCTTTTGTTCACTGTTGAAAAAACTCTTTATCAGTCTGACATGAAAGCTCCAGAATAACTTTTATCGATTATGTTTTGCCCAAGCAGATGTTTTTAGAAGTGTAGCACTCTGGAAAGAAATGAACGCATGGAATAACACTTTTTAGGTAACCTGATAAGTCTTGAAGGACATTAGGAGAGACGTTTGCTGGTATTATCAGGTTGTGAGATCAGTGACTCAGAGGAAGAGATTCCTGGCAGTGCTATTATAGCATTCAGAGTGCAGGGTAAATCAAGTACAGGACGTCACATTTGTAAAGTCTGTGGTCCGGACAGGAATTTAGTAGGCCAGTACAGACTCAATTTGATGTCATTAGAAACATCCTTTAAAGTGGGTTAGATGCTGATGATAAATGTGGATTCATTTTCAGACTTTGAGGTTAAGTGATGCATTGGGCAGAGGATAAAATGTTCTCACATCTTATTACAAGAAGAGAGAGAAGTCATTGCCTTATTGTCTGGTTGCTAATCTTTAAATATTTATTTACTAAATGACGTAATTATATGTGATGTACTAAATGATGTGAACCAGCAGAGGGCAAGCTTTACTAAGCCTCTAAGATGTTTGCTTTCTGATGCACTACAAAGGAATTGGCCACTGCTATTAATGGGTTCTATATATTTTCTTAAGTTTGTTAGAATTAAATCTTAGAATAAAAACTAACATTATTAATAAAAATTTCGAGTGAGTGAGTGACCCTAACCATATATATCCATCTATCGATCTATCTGTCTGTCTATCTATCAATCTATCTAGATTGTTTAACTGTTGCATTAACTGTTATACCTAATTAGGAAGTATACAGGGCCAGATAATATTTTGGTTAAATGGAAAATATGGCTCATTTTCACTTCAAAAATAGTTTGACCTATTTTGTTATCATGTACTTATTAATATATAGTTGTTTTGGTGGCACTTTATTTTACAGTCCTGTTCCTCGTGTACATACTATGTACTTATTATAGTAATTACAATAATTATGTAATAACTAGGTACTAACCCTGAACCTACCCCTAAACCTAACCCTACCCCATGTAGTTACCTTGTATTACCAGAACTTACACTGCAAGTAGACTATAAGTACATGTACGTACTGTACACATACTGTAAAATAGTGCAACTGTTGTTTTAATCTGTTTTTATTTTTCCAGTATAGATAGATAGATAGATAGATAGATAGATAGATAGATAGATAGATAGATAGATAGATAGATAGATAGATAGATAGATAGATAGATAGATAGATAGATAGAGACCCAAACTTGCACTGGTGCATGTAATATGTGGAATTAATTAATATTTTGCCATTCATTGTAACTTCACTTTCACATTCTCCCAATGCCATTTACAAAATCAAACAGTATTTCTTCACTTACTTTCACCCTTTTCCCCTCTAATATATCATATCCTCACAAATAGACATTGAGAAGAACAATGTCAACAAATAACTTCAGTTAAGGATGATTCTGACACAACATTCCGCCATGCCAAATAATTACTCTAAGACCCCATGTGCAGATGCTAATCCAAGATTGTTCATGTAACCATCTACTTTTTAAAATGAGACATGGTCTTCTTAGATTTTTGACAAACATATTTAATTCTCAGTGTCTTACATTAAGAGTAGTTGTTGGATGTAACATGCAGCATATAAAAATACGACTACTAATGTATGATCATTCAGGATGTGTTTATTTTGAAAGCATGAAAGTCAGTTGAAGAATACAGAGGTTAAAGTGAAGAGAGGCCAGTCCTCAGTGTATTCACAGGTTCACAGTCAACCACTCTGAGAAGAACATCAGAGAGAATGAGGAAATCAACAGACATCGAACACCAAAGGCAATAGTGAAGCACTGTAAAAAAAAAAAATGCTTTTAATTGTTTAACACAGTATCTAGCTGTGGTTTCAGTACACATGAATGCTATAAAAACATGTTTTCTTTTTTTTACTCTTCAAGACCCACATGAAACATTACTTACCACTGATTTATTGTAGGTCTTAATGGTGTGAGCTTTAGCATTTTTATACAAAATCAAAAGACAAAAAAAAAAACTCTCAAAGTCTCTGAGTAGATCGAACAAATAAAGGTATGAAACAGATTTTAGGAAAGGAAAGGAAATATTTAAGAAGATAAAAGAAGTGAAAGATACAAACTGACAGTGACACCGATGTATATCAAAGCTGACTTCCGTAGAAACCCGTGCCAGCCCATGCTGTGCATCATCTTCAAATCAACTGACAGCATAACTGCATATCAAGGCCTTCTACTTTCAAACCTCCACTGACTCCTGCCATGTTTAGAAAATTACAGCATGTCACCACTGCACAACAATTACACATTGTTGACCACTGGAGGGGAAACTTTCATCACTGTTTTTGTTCACCTATATTTAATAATTGTACAATAGGTGAACTTTCATTCATCTCTCTAGCTTCTCACCCTTCATTGTCAGCTTCAACAGAGGACATGCCAATCAGAAACTGAGTGTTCACATGGACACTGACATTGAGAGTAGCATCACAGTATCGCAGTTGTAGACTATTGCTCATATTAAGAGGTCAACCGTTTCATTTTGCTTTCATTAAGTTCTTTTAATCCTGCATCACCTGTCATTTCTCTGTGCTAAAATTGAAATATTTTTGTATGCTGAAAACAAAAACATCAACCTGTTCATGTAAAAGTCATGACAGCACATAATAAGCTTTAAATGTACTGTAGAATGCATCAAATAAGATATGAATCAGTACTGCCATCAAGAGTAACAGACAGTAAACTCCACATAGTGTACTAGTGAAGCGTGAACATTTAATGAATAAGATCTGTGTGAAAGATGAGGTGTCTGCTGACAGCAGACATTTTTATAAAATAAGTAAAGACGGAAAAAACACCTATCGGCTAAAATCTTAAATCGTTAAGGTTAGGGTTTGGTTAATGGGGCTAGACTTAATTAGGATCATTAGTGTTTAAGACTATCTGCTTTAGGCAGGAATATATCAAACCAATGTAGAGCGCTGCAGGGAGGATGTATTTTTGTAACCCAAGTTATCACCCTGATTCCCTTGATGAACAGCCAATAGGATTTTAGTTATTGCAGAAATTAGTTTAACAATAAGTTCATGATTCTTACATGTTTTGTTTAATATAATCCTAAACACATCATTTATGAATTTTGAAATTTACATACAATCACCAGATTTATTTTTCTTTTTAACCTTTTTTATTGGGGTGCAAATTAAGTAGTATAATGCTTTGAAACAATCTGTTTCATGTTTAGCTCTAAATAAATAAAAGTGAATCACTTGACCAGTGTTAATTTCGTTGACGAAGACTATGACGAAAAATATTCGTCAACTAACCTTTTTCACGGACGAAAACTAAATAAAAACTAAATAAAAAGTCAGATATGATGACGAAAAACGTGACGAAATATAACTGACACTTTAGTCAACGAATAAAAATGAGACGAAAATATATGGGCGGGACGAATGGAGAAGAGGTCCAATCAGAGCGAATCTTTGAGGGTAGGTTGATCTATGCAGAAGCAGCCGAGCCATTTTAAAAAGCCGCGGCAAATGCAAGCGCAACAGCTAAACAAAGCAGCAGCAGTTACACAGAAAAGAGAACAAAGATGAGTTTGCAGAAATTCGCACAGTTTCGAGGACGTTTTCATAACAGTTAAGTTGTTTACACAGGGAACTACACTGCAACCTTTTGAAATGCCATTGCGACCCAAATTTTTATGAGTTCGTAAATGTATCACTGATTATTTTTGTACCTACTTATGTGTAATGCTATGTTTTAATATGAGCATTTATTAAAACAGAAATGTGTATTTTAAGAATACGTTTTATAACGTGCTCCAAGCATTCAACACATCAAGTTGGCTTCAGCCCCGCGATGCGGGAAAGATGAACTGAGCAGAGCAGCTGGTTACTCGCGTAACACTGAACCGAGCTCTCTTTCAGGACGTTTGCGTCCTCTTGCACCCTGAACGAACAAATACAAATCGCATTTTAAATAAACATAAGAAATAGAGCGAAAAGTGAAAGAGCTCAATTCAGCAGCGCGGTGTTCTGGTGTTCAGGGAGCAAGCAGAGACGCGTCTCAAAGTCTTCTTGCTTTTGTACCGACAACAAATACATACTAAATATGTCGAAATACCAGTCTTGGAAAGTGTGTTCGAAAAAGTCTGTAGTTATGTCTTCAGTGAAAGTAAAGCGTTGGAAAGAAATCGGATGCGTATCTTTATAATGGATGCATTTGTCTCTTAAAGTGACCGCGCCTAATTTACTAGCTCTGCTGTCAGTGTCTTTAATGTATGAAAATGAAAGTAAATCACTCACTGCTCTTGATTGAATTACTTTGTAGTTTTAACAAGAATTTATCCAAAGTCAATCCGAAAATCAGATAGAATAGATTATACTGTTTTACTAGTGACTAAAAAATTAATACAAAAAAATTATTAGGGACCTGAGCATGTTTTGCTTAAGTGTTTCTTTCTTTAATTTCTAATGCAACCTTTTCACACCACAGACTGAACCAAATTAAGCATTGCATCAGACATTATCAAGATGAATTTGTTGTTCTGACACAGTTTAACCCTGAGTTATTGTCATATTTTATTACCAATTTCTAAACTACAGCAAATAAACTGTGATATTGTAAGAAACGTTGAAGGTGTCTGAATACATTTTGGTTTGATTGTGTATTTTATTTTACAGTGAAGACTATGCAGTGCTATTTTAAATGAACAAAAACAAACTTAAAAAAATTTAAACTTTGTGTAAATAGCACAAATAAAGAAATAGATTGAACATACAATACAAATATAATATAGGTGGTTGTCTATTTCAATAATACTGTACTTCATCTTGAAAGAATGTCATATGCATTGCATATCATTCAGGACGAATGATCTTTTTCAGAGAGCATGTATATTTTTCATTGAGAGCAGGCCTTATGTTTATTTTCTAAATACCATTCCATAACAGACTGATGGAAACATTTAGTCAAGTCAACTAAGTTGACTTTGTTCTACTAAAAAAAAACTAGACTAAGACTAAAAGACTTAAGACTAGACTAAGACTAAAACTCTTATGAGATTTAGTCGACTAAAACTAGACTAAGACTAAAACATTTCAGATGACTAAAATGTGACTAAAACTAAATGGTGTGTTATTCAAAAGACTAAGACTAAGACTAAATCTGAATTTGCTGTCAAAATTAACACTGCACTTGACAGGAAAAAGTCAATATATGATCCTTGTTACATATTTGGAATAATTTAAAATAATGTAATAAATGAAATATCTCAGAATATATTTAAGTGCATTATGGATTAATAAAATGAGATGCAATGAAAATATAAATGTAAGGATTAAATATATTGAAGGGTCTCAAAGGAGTAGTAATGTACATCTATGCCTCAGATGAAATTCTGTTGAAAACAAAGATCACTGTGTGTGGCTATAGGCCTGTGTACTTTTAAAATGGACAAGTATATTATTACTCAATACATGTAAAATGTATGCAAATGAGTATATAATACATTATATGAAGAAATCACATTTTCCACTGTTCATGTGGCTAGCTACCAAGCAGATCTGAGGTATTTCTTATGTTTACCTAATCTGCTCCATTTATTGGGCCACATGTCTCAACCATTAAAATGCCATTATGAGATGAATTTAGCCGCCTTAGTTGCTGCCGAAGTATTTTTCATATAAATCCCCTTAAACTGATTACAACATTTCATGAGCGTGTGTTCGATCAAGACATGAAATGTCCATGTAAAGCTGAAGCTGAATGTAGCAGTTATCTGGTGTCGTAAACAGCAGATTTGTAAAAGCATGCTGTTCTTGGCTACGTCTAATCTACAGAGGTTAGTAAGCTATTTACAGAAACTATACATCGCACACAAAGCTGTGTATCGGTGCACCTGCTCAAGACGGACGTTAACAAACTGCGATGCAATAAAATAAAAAAAGTACTTTTATAAAATGAGGCCTGCTTTAATCATCTATCCTAAAACATGTATGCGGATCAGTGCTAAAGATTCCAATCTTGGCTTAATGTAAGCAGAAAATAGCTTTTTTCTTCTTTTGCGCAAAGTTAAAGTAGCCTTCGATACACGTCACACAGCTTTGTGATTCAATAGAAAACAGATGCTTGCTGGGAAATGTTTTAGAAGTCGGCTCACGATAGAGCGTGTTGAGATTAATGCTATGTGCTGCGGGATCAGTATTAGCATGCTTGCTGCTTATGTACAAGTGTGTGGGCTCTAAACGCAGGTGGGAGAGAGGTAGCAAGATTAACCGCTCTGTCCCTCCCCTGTGTCTGATGGCAGGGGGGCTACAGCCTCTCCGTTGCATGGCGGTGTAGGATCGGGCTGTTCTGGAGCTGGGGTGTGAAGAACAGGCTCAGCTGGTGCTGCTGCTTCCACGGCGGGGGCTTCTGTGCTCGTCGAGTTGCTTTCAGCAGTACTCGATGGGGCTGTGGAGGCCTCTGATGGAGCTTGAGGGTTTTCCTGTGCCCCTGCTGCAGGGTTAGACACACCAGGTGCTGCTGCTGCTGGTGCCGCCGTCTGATGCTCTGGTGCCCTGAGACGCTTCATCATGGTCGTGACACGTACCGCTTTCTACAGTGAGGGTGTAATCCAAATTTAATTTGGCCAAACTCAACTTCTTAACACAAAAGCGTGAACTTCATCTAGAACTTACCTTCCACTTAGCTTTAGCAAAGTTCTTCTCGATTTGTGCACACACGTTTTCCTTGATGTTCTTGTCTGATGCAGCATTTCCAGATATCCTTTAATGGTACAAAAAACATATTATATGGACTGAAAACTTGTTTTTAGATAAAGTAATGTTCAAAGGTTTGGGGTCAAAAATGTTTTCTTCATTTAAAGAAACGCTTTTGTTCAGTAATGATACCGCATTAAGTTGGTCAAGTGACAATTACATTGTTATAAAAACTTAAAAACTTTGAAGTCATCAAAGAATCGTGAAAAATTAAATATTAAGCAAAATGGTGATAATCTTGGGCAGAAAATCAGCATATTTAAATGATTTCTTAAGGATTGTGTGACACTTAAGACTGGAGTAATGATGCTGAAAATTCAGCTTTGCATCACAGGAAATTATCCATTTTAAAATCTATTAAAACAGAACACATTTATTTTAAATTATAATATATTACACAATATTACTGTTTTCACTGCATTTCATTGCAGCATGGTAAGCATTCAGTAAGAGACTACTTTTAAAAATACTACAAAAGTTTATGTAACCCCAACTTTTGAACAGAGGTGTATTTCATACACATTTGTTTTTTCTCAGTAGTTAGGGATGCAAATGTATTGAGTAATTGGGTTACACTTTAGTTTAATGTATCATTGTTACAATGTAATTATATCATAAATTAACTATATGTTCTTACTATATGGTTAGGGTTAGGATCAGGGTTTGGTTTAAGGTCACTTGCATTTAATTATGCATAATTAATTGTTATTATAATAGTAAGTACATGTAACCTGTCTAACAGACACCTTAAAATAAAGTGTTACCAGTAATTGTCAGGTTTATTGATACTGTAAGTACCATTCATGGTTGATGGCTTCTTGTGCAGTCAGTCTCTGATCCTGGTCCACCTCCATAAGACGTGACACTAAGTTTTTAGCTGCAGATTGAAAAAAATGTCAGATGCAAACACAACTAAACGGTCACATCATGTCTTTAAAATCAAGGTTTACATAAGACAAGTTTGTGATCTATTAAGCATGAGAGATTTTATCAGTATTCTTCACTAACAGTACCGGAGTCTGAGATTTCATCCCAGTATGGTGAGTCAAACTCATAGTCTCCAGCAAGAATCTTCCGGAAGAGGTTCTTGTCATGGTTTTCATAATCATCATCATCTGTTTCATCATAGAAAGGAGGATTTCCGGATAGCCTGAGCATGAGATGAGGGAAATCATTACAAACCGTGAGAAGGATCTGGGTAATGGTACTCTCATGCCCACACAGCTCCCTGACATGCATTTTGCACATAAAATTAGCATAATATTGGATTTTATTTTTTTTATCATTGTACAGATTTTGTGGAGCCTGCAGAAACGGTGTGTGAATTAGATGACTCTGATCTATTAATAAGGTATCATCGGTTTTGCATTTACTACTCAGACAGCACATTGTAGTCAACATGGGGGGGGTTTGGTCAAAATAAGGTACAATGTGGACCACACTTCAGCTGATAATCAAAAGCCTGGCTGTGGAAGACTAGTTAAATGCTGTCTGTAAATGAAGGTGTTATGAGTTTTGGTTTATGGAAGAATACACTCACAGTATGTACATGATCACACCAAGGGCCCAGCAGTCCACAGCTCGGCCATATCTCTGTCTCCCAACAACCTCTGGGGCTGGTTGAAAAAAAAAATGAACAAGGACACTGCATATAAAAAAACAACAACACATTGATGCAGACTGCCACATTTGGCTATTCTAATTTTAATTAATGCATGCCCATGTAAACAGAAATCTTGTAAAAAAAAAAAAAAAAAAAAAAAAAAATGTGTTCATCAATAAAGACCATCTGTTGCAACTGAGTGTTTAAAGAGGTTTTTTCCTGTTATGAAGAGCTTCTTACCCAGATACTCTGGGGTTCCACAGGGCTCCTTGATGAGTCCATTCTCCAGTTTTGCCAGATGGAAATCACTGATGACTATTTTGGAATGTTTCAGTCGGTTGTAATACACCAGATTCTCAAGCTAGAGGGAATGACAATGATAAGATGACACGATGCTTCATGAAATTCCTTTTCTCAAAACAGACTTTTGTTTGTGTGTCAAGACAGCTGATGTAAAACAAGTAATATTCTAGAGCAGAATTTAGGAACTACAGAACAATACATTAGCAGGGCTTGACATTACCTTTTTTGCTCACCAGCCACTGTGGCGATGGGTTTTCCAAATTTACTAGCCACTCAGCATTTTCACTGGCCCTAATTTATTTATTTATTTATTTATTTTATTTTTTTTGAGAAATCAGCTTTATATGACTTTAGTTATTGCATACTACAATTTATTTAAATTTTTTTCTAGGTAATTTTTTTGCCTATTTAAAGGGAATTATTAATAATTATACCATATGTAATAAAACAATATAGGGCTGTTACCAATCAAATGAAATCAGTATTAACAAAACCCATCTCTCGAATGCAGAAGTTTACACAGACCGTTTAATGAAGACGAAATGTAGCATGAATGCATTCACTCTGCAAAATTATGACAGCATAAATAATGTTATGAGCTTGGTGTTTTAAATCAGTTTGTTATATACAAATACAAAATGTTGGAAAAAATGCAAAGATAAGCTACTGTAACCTACTTTTAAATATAAAAGAAAACTGCCAGTAGGTGGCAGCAAGTGACTTAATTCCTTAATAAGTGAGTCATTGAGACATTCATTCAAACGATCCATTCAGACAGCTGATTCAAGAATGAAGCAAGTGCCTCTCTTTATGAATGGACAACTGAATCACTGACTCAAATAGGTAATTCAAAAATGCTGAATCAGTAACCATTCAGTAATGAAACACTGCTGTGTTGCTCAGATATGATTTATTATTATTATTATTCATTTAGATTATTTTTAACAACAATAAAAAACAGATCTGATATCATTACACACAAAAAAGTGCAGTCCTAAAGTTTAGATTCGAAAACCAAATCAGAATTGTGAGTCTTGTGTGAAAGTTTCTGGGTAAAAGGGTTAATTAACTATGATGACTACCAGAGGGCACTGTGTAATGTACCTTCAGGTTCCTATGAACAATCTTCAGGCTGTGCAGGTAAGCAACTGCCTCCATCACCTGTCTGATAACATTGCTGGTGTCCCTCTCAGAATAATAGCCTTGATCCAGAATCCAGTCAAACACCTCCCGACCTGTGGCTCTGCAAGAAATCACAACATGCTGAGCTGCTTTTTCTGTGCGATTATGAATTATTCACACCCTGCTTTAAACGTTGGCACCTTCAAAAGCTTTACTTGATCACGCAGATGTAGCAGACGCAAATCATCCAGTCCATGCCACACATACAGCGTACAGCAGGGACGAGGCATTAAAATAATGAATGCAAATCCAAACAGACAGGTAGGAATGCGACAAGGACGAGGCGGTATAATCGTGCTAGGACAGTCTGAGCGCAGGGTTTATTTCTGTAATGTCTCAGGCAACAGTAGCAGCAGCTTCAGCCTCTAGAGCTCAGTTTCAACATGATTTGAAGAGAACCTTTGTCGCCAAACAACCTTTGCTATAGGAATTTGTTTTTGTCGTTCATTCTTTTATCACGCGCCGGCTTCACAGCTCAGTATCTTACAACAAATTCAAACATTATATTTAGGAAACAAATATTACATGTTGGTACCTATGCTTTATCGGAGGGATTTTTCTCATCATACTGATCATATTTAAAGCCTCTTTATTAGTATGTTATGTTAACCATCATGCGAGAAATTCACAAATGTATAAACTGTGAGAAATAAAAAAGCTACAACTTCAGACCAGAAACACATCACATAACTGTAAATGTGTTTGTAAGGAAGGTTGGAAATTAGTAAATCATTTCTGTATCCAGGGGCGATTCTAGGATTCTTTCAACTGGGGGGCACAAGAGGGGCCACAGTTAATACAGAGGTACCAATCTTATATTGTGCATTTGGTCACACTATATTTTGAGATCCAAATCTAGCTATTAATAAAAAAATAAAAAAATAAAAAAATAACTACGACTTTTGTCTCAAAAAACTTCTAATATGATGCTTATTAATTGTAAGGTAAGTGTTACGTTTATGTTAAGTAAATGGTCATGTAGAATAAATATTATTAATATTTATAATTACTAATAAACATTTAAAAATGTTAATAAAATATTATTAAATGGATGCCACCATATTGGGAAAATAAAGCCCTCCCACACCTACCTTAACCATTCCCAATACTTTATTTTAAACTTTTTGATTATTTCCTTAATATCTATTGAAAATAAATGCATTAACTAGATGATGCTCTCAAATATGATGCTTATTAATTCTAAGGTAAGTGTTCAGTTTATGTGTTAGGTATGATTAGGGAAGTACTAATAAACAGACAATATGTTAGTTATAATAGTCATGCTAAATAAGCAACTAGTTAAAAGTGAGAACTTCCCATGGCCCCTCCCCTGTCTACACCACTGTCTGAATCCAATACTGATGTCACGTCACTTGACAAAAGAACGAACGACTTAGACAAGAAGACTTGAGAAGTGAACAAATAATTTCTTTATCCAGTAAAGACTGCATAGCACCTATTGGGCTGTCATGGGAAGAACAAATGAATCGAGAGGTGACCTAATCATTTTAGTTTTCTGTAGAGCCAAAAGGATGTTACGCATGTTCAGTCAACAAGAAAGGAACAAATCCCTCACTGAGATGACTCGCCATTCAAAAGTCACATTAAAGATCGGTTCAAACTGAATGAATCGTTCATAAATTACTAACAAAGATCTCAGTGAGTTACATTACAAAGCTTTAAGAATTTCATACTTTTTGGTCAGCAACTGCACCAAATTGTATTTTTTTTTTTTTTTTTTTACTTAGTTTCCTCTGAAAAAATAAATAAATAAAATCCTCCTTGAGTTTCAGCTCCATATTTTCACTTTATAATATGGTTTATGAGATTATACAAAAGACCTTGCAAAGACCTTGCAAAAACACATATGCAGATTTTTTAAGATTGTTTTTTATATTGTGTCTACAGGTTTAAAAAAAAATATAAAATTTTAAATAAAATAATTGTTTTATTATTAGAAAATCAAATTAAAAATGTTATTATTTCATGTAAGGCTTTATATGGTTAAAAATTATTTAAAAGTTGCATACAAAAAAAAAAAAAAAAAAAAAAAAAAAAAGAAAGTCTAAAATTATTTTCTCCCATTGCTTCCCATTTGTAATTTTCATTCTTTTTTTGAGTGAATGTTTAATTTGAAAATACTTAAAGGCCACATGCGTTTAAACTTATAATTAATAGTTTGCATTAATATTAAACTTTAAATAGTTAAGTAAAATATTAGTTATATATATATGGTTATATAAATCCACTGGTATTTGTACCAAGTACAGAAATCATTACACTCCTAAAATAATAATAATAATAATAATAATAATAATAATAATAATAATAATAATAATAATAATAATAATAATAATAATGATGATTCCTCTGAAATGGATTTGAGGACTTACAGCTCAAGGAACAGGTAGTACTCTTTCCGGGTCTCATAGACATCAACCAGCTGGAGGATGTTGGGGTGTTTCACCCTGGGGAGGAGAAATGGACAGTAAGTTAGGGGACAGTTTGTGGCACACAGGAGGTTGATACACATGTAGCTCTGTGCCCAGATTTATCCCGGCCTGCCATCAACCCCACACTCATGTCCCATCTGCCACTGCAGAGTCATCCACCGCCAGACACACACGCCCGCGTCCCTACCATTTGCATTTCACATGGATTCCTTTATCCGCTATAATCATATTTAATTAAACAACAAATGTCAGTATTATCATTAATGCTCTGTGGCTGAATCACATCAGTTCAAATCAACACTTATGTATATATGCTTTATGTAATTGCTTTCAAGTATATGCCAGCCTGAGGATGCAGCTTCCCATGGTTTCTTCTTCATCTACTAAAACAGACTTTATTTCTTGCCACTGCCGCCATTAGCTAATCACTGGAGTGTTTGTAAAACATTATTCTTAGTTAAAAGTAACTTTTCAACAATATGTATTATGTAAAAATCTTATTTAAATAAACTGAGATGAACTGAATAGCAGATGAAACAAAGTTTGCAAGAAACTTCCCTTAAAACATATTACATTTAATTCTAGCACATATAATAGTATAATTTAATTCATTATGTAACACAGACCCTATAAAGAAGTGTTTCAGATTTTTGTAAAGGTGGTTATGTCAGCCAACTTTTAAATTAAGAAATTAATACACTGATTATGCTTTGAAGACACTAATGTGTTCTTATGCCAGCAATAGAGATGGGAACTAAAGGTGAACCCATAAAAAACAGCTCATTCTAAAAGTGACATTTCTTTTATGTGTTATTCATGAGCTGTTGTGATTTGTGAGTGGGGCGGAAACGCAGCGCTGCATGATCAGAGTGACATCAGTGAAGATCAGCCTTTTAGATGCAGAATAATCATACATAATCATACACTGTGCAAAGCATTTATATCTAATATCTTAAGGCTTTGACATGTTTGGTATATTTAACTGAAACATTTGATTTTTAATACTTTTACAAAACCTCAATTTTCTGTGCCATTAAACTGAATATGTTATTCAAATCAAGCTTATGTAATACAGCTAGACGTTTGCACTCACATATTTGCACTGGGCAAGTTTCAGACCTTATGCAGTGAAAATAAATTATTAATAAATTGCATCTTTCACATTTTGTCAAACACATTCATCAATGCGATTGATTTAAAAAAAAAAAAAAAAAAGGGAAAATCAATTTACTGGAGTCAAGATTGTGACAACAAACTAACTCGAGCTTCTGCAGTACACAAATTATTTTAGGGGAACAGTGTTTAATAAAGCTTTAAGAATAATTCATAAAAGAAATACACATGAATCTCCTTAAACCAAATGAAATAAAAAGAGTGGATCTGAGGACGGCAGAAGAAGTCCGATTCTATAAAATGATCGTTAAAGGTTTTGAAAAAGAAAAGTAGCTGTAACTCACATCTTTAGAATGAGGATCTCGTTTTTGGCAGCCTTCCGCACCTTTCTTCCATCTTTCTTGAGGAATTTTTTGCAGGTGTACATTTTCAGTGTGTTCTTATCCTTTGCCCTGAAGATCTCACAGAACTCCTCCCTTGAGAAGAAAGTGATTTTATTGCACTAATTAAATTAGAATTTAGAGTAAAATTAAGGAATAGTACACACAAAAATTAACTTTCTTTGAATTACTTTCACACACAGCTAGAATACTCTATTCTAATTAAGGTCACGTTTTCTCTAACTTTCATACAGTGTTCTAGTCTCTCATAACACTACACAGACTCACATAATCAAATAAACTCAAATACATTATTCATATTTAATTATATTTTTATTTGGTAAGTAGCACTATAATTAGAGGGATAATGCAGTTGATTATCATCACAAAATAAACCCCTTTGGGGTGATACAAGAGCCATTCTGGATATATTTTGTGATAATTGCTGGCTGACTGCACATTTTCCCTAAAAAAAAAAAAAAAAAAAAAAAAATGTGCATGCAAAAATAAAGGAAACGGATTGCAATAAACACATTTTACTCACGATTTAACAATCTGGCCCAGATCATATTTGTCTGTGATTTCTGTTGGACTGCTGTAGTCCTTCTTCTCGCCAGGTTTTAAACAGCCGAATGGCATTGCCCACCCTGCCCTTAAGAGAAACAAAAATATTGAAAGAAGTTAGAGATCAACTTAAATACAGTTGTCCGCAGTCAAAAATCATTGCGCATTGTGTGAATATGTATTGTTCACCTACAACAGTCATTCTGGATTAATATGCATGCTGACTTGCAGTAATATCACATTCTGTGACATTTTTAATTCCGAAGGGAAATAAACACTGTGCATAAACACCCCTCTTTGACATTCACAAACAAAACATATTTGGTGGTCCCAAACATTGAGCACTGCTAAGGGATTTGTCTCTCTACCAATCTAATTTCCATTGTAACAATATTCATGCAATTCACGGTGAAAAACACATGCAAAACTAACTCTCACAGTGCTAGGGTGTTCTAGGTGGTTGCTGTGGTTTTCTAAGTGATTTTAATTGGTTTCCTAAACTATAAAAAAAAAAAAAAATTAAAAATGAAGAAATTGCCAATAACATATTGGATCAATTAATGACTTCCAAATAATTTTACCTACACAAAAAGATGCATTGTGTTGAGTTTTTTGGTTATGAATAAAAAAGTATAATTAACAAACATATTTAATTGTGCTCATGTCAATCTATCAAGTCGAAGTGGAAAACCATTAATATGGTGAATTCAAGTGCGGATGCAAGCGCAAGTGGAGCCAAATCAGCTGAAGACCGAAACACCAATCCCAAGAAAAAGCATATTCATAGTGAAAATTTTAAGACATTATGTAACACAATATGTTGACATGTTGTTCAAAAAACACATTCAAATACTGAATACATTATTGCAGGTCCTCTATGCCCCGCCTCTCTCAAACGTGTAATTTTCTACAAAGTCCCTCCTTACGACAAGCACAGTCTGCTCTGATTTGCCAACTGACCAAGTGCATTGTGATTGGCTGAACACCGCAAGCACTCATCGGAAATGTAACGCCCCTTTTCATAATCACGAGCTTCATATTTTTTAAATAATTTACATTATGCTAATTTTCCACATTGGGACGTACACATGTGGGGCGTGTTTGAACAAGCCATTTTTGGGGCCATTTGCTAAATCTTACCACTGAATGCAGTGTTGTTTATACCACAGGTGGTGTCTGCTTATGAGGGGCCGTACAAGCCATAATTCATTCTGGCACTCTCACACACATACATTCTCCATTCACATACATTTATTCTTGCTTTCACACACATACATTCTCCATTCACATACATATATTCTTGCTTTCACACACTTACATTCTTCTTACACATGCATACATTTCTACTCTTACACACACCTACATTCTCCTTTCATATGCATATATTTTTGCTTTCACACACATACATTCTCCTTACAAATACATATATTTCTACTCTCACACACATACATTCTCCTTTCACATACATATAATAGTTCTGGCACTCTCACACACTTACATTCTCCTTTCACATACATATATTCTTGCTTTCAAACACTTACATTCTTCTTACACATGCATACATTTCTACTCTTACACACACTTACATTCTCCTTTCATATGCATATATTTTTGCTTTCACGCACACATACATTCTCCTTGCAAATACATATATTTCTACTCTCACACACATGCATTCTCCTTTCACATACATATACACACATACCTATATAGAATGTATGTATGTAAGAGAAGAATGTATGTATGTGTGAGAGAGAGTATAGTGGAAACGGAAGGCGTTTAGTGGAAACGGAAGGCAGGTTAGGTGCGATCAGACTCACAGTGACAGGTCTTGATCAGGATGGCTGAGGTAGATGAGGCAGCCGCAGAAGTATTTCAGCAAGCTATATCTGGGTTTTAAAAAATACATAAATAAATATTATCATCGTGAAAAGGTTGCATGGCCTCGTCATTTGAGCGAGTTGTGATTGAGGACGCGAGCTTAGCCTCAGTCATGTTGCCAGATAGACTTATTATAAGTGTCCAAGGATTTTTTTTTTTTTTCATTTAATTTAGGAATTGAATTAAGTGGGAGGCAGCAATTTAGGGACAGCGATATCTTTATATTATTTAAATAACCCAAGACTCATTGCGGTTTATTTATTTTTAGAATTTTATTGACTTATTTATTCAATTGCACCGCTCTGCGTGCAGCAATAATTCAGTGCTAGACTAGTGTTCTATAAGCGCCACCTGCTGTCAGAGATTGAATTAGCATTTTCATCGGAATCAGAAAGCACTTTATTGCCAAGTGTTTACACACAGAAGAAATTCCGTCTGGAACTTCCAGTACAGAAAGTACAAACATAGTGCAGACACACACACATATAATTAAGGAAATAAAACTAATAATAATAAAAAGTAATAATAAAATATTAATTCAGCCCATCTGATGTTTTTGTTTTGTGCACTTGCTTCATGTTGCATATAGTGTTTGTTTGTTTGCTCAATGTTAGTTTGGCAAGTAACAGAGCAAAATAAACATTTAATAAATGTAAAAACGAAAAAAAAAAGAGAAAAAGAATAAGAACTAAATAAATTGGCAATGAGAATGGGAATCGGCTCATTTGATTGTAAAATAAATAAAATCCTGATCAGTGCATCCTTAACTGGAATAGTTAGGCCTGAAAAAGAATGGTTTATTTTAGTTTTATCTTTGAACTATTGTACCTATTTGTGCAAAATGGTTATTGTTTATTACAATACAATGTTACAGTCAACAATTAAAAAAATAAGTCTTATTGATTGATTGATTGATTGTGGCAAGTCCTTTGAAAAATTTTCCAGGGCAAGTAAAAAAAAAAATAAACCACTGGCCGAACCGGACCAGTAGAAAACTTATTTAGCATTAAGCCCTGTTAATACAATCAAAATCAGTGTCTTAACACTTGTACACAGATCTGTAAAATACATAGGTTGCATAATGATATGCTCAAGTTAAAAACTTAAAATATGTACTTGAAAAGAAAAAAGGATGACTTTGAATAGCATAACTGTAAAATTGTGAGGAAGAGCAGATCAGGTCTTGCACATGTATTTCCTGGTATGAGAATGACTTCCTGCTTAAACAGGAAGTAATGGATACCAAAAAAGATAGAAGTAAATGTATAAGGAGAATGTATGTGTGTGAGAAAGAGTAGAAATGTATGTATGTGAAAGGAAAATATATGTGTGTGAGAGTATAAATATATGTATGTGAAAGGAGAATGTATGTGCGTGAGAGAGAGTAGGAATGTATGTATGTGTAAGGAGAATGTAAGTGTGTGAAAGCAAGAATATATGTATGTGAATGGAGAATGTATGTGTGTGAAAGCAAGAATATATGTATGTGAATGGAGAATGTATGTGTGTGAAAGCAAGAATATATGTATGTGAATGGAGAATGTATGTGTGTGAGAGTGCCAGAATGAATTATGGCTTGTACGGCCCCTCATATCTGCTTCTTTTGAGGCTTATTCATTCATTATTTGTTCATCTATTGTTTCTTTTAGAAACTAAACAGTTTAAAGCTGGACACATTTACATAACATGAAATGAACAATAAAGCTTAAAACTGTTTGTCGATGTATAGTCAATGTTTAATGTATTTCAGTTTTTTTTTTTTTCTTTTGGGACAGTAAGAAATAATGAGAAATGTAAAACATTTAATTGTACCAACAAAACTGTTTGGTAAACAACATTTTCCAGTAACTCAACATGTTATTTCTGATTGAACAAATGTTTACAAACTGACGCCATAATTAATCAAATTCAATTCACAGAAATTCAACAATGGCAAAAAAAAAAAAAAAAAAAAAAAAAAAGCTGTAACATGTCATTCATTATTTTTAGCTGTAAAGTGTTTTATTTTATTATTTTAATGGTGTTATGGGGACTTTCTAGAACACTGCCAAGGTCACTTAATTTTTTTATATTGGTATTTATCAGATTTAGTTGGTTTTTAGTAATTATTTTGTTTGGTTGGTTATTTAAATGTAATGTAAAAAAAATGTATTATCCTTATTTCAGTTCTAGTTATTTTGTTTATCAAATCAGTAAATAAAATAAAACATATTGGAAACAGGCAACTAGCTGGAAAGTCATTTATGCATATATATATATATATATATATATATATATATATATATATATATATATATATATATATATATATATAATATATATATATATAAAGTATATATACACTGTATTGTATTTCAGATTATTTTATCAAAAAACTATTGTATGTGCAGATTAAATCAGGAATAAATCAATTTATGTCAATTGCTGACTAGAAATTTCCCTTGATTTCATTAGATTAACACCGGATTAAGCTAAAACGGTGAATGGATTTCATTGTGATGCTAGTCAACAGCTGTTTGGATCAATTATGACTCTGTTTCTGGACAAAACAAGAACCTATGTGTGCTCATACTCTTGGAAGTTGCGTAATGCCAGCCAATGAGATTTAACCAGCTAATTGAAGCCAGCTCTTGCTAGATTTGTGTACAATATGATTCAGATGGTCAGTGAATGGTTTATGGGTGGTCGTGGGTGTGCAATTTGAGACTAGCCTAGAAGACACAATGCCCAACACTAAGAAACAACTTGTACATCTGGCTTAATTAGTTTCATCATAAGACTATTGTAATGTGTGAGCACTACAGGGTCTACAGAGTATATACCGCAGCACACGTAGACACGTAGAACAGGGACACGCTTTGATTTACTATACATCCTGGTTAAAATGCACAGATTGTTTCCTTAATTTCTCTCCCTCTCTCATTTTGCTAGTTCCTCAATTCTCCTGTCATGCTGTGCACCTATTTATCTTGTTCATTCCCTCTTTCTTCGTTTTTGTAAACCTACATATAATGCAAAGAAATTTGTTATGTAAGTGATGAAGCTCTCTGCTCTGTGATTAATTACACTTCTGTTTGCTGTGTAAATTGCTTTGAGCTCCTTAGAGGCATAGTTTACCCGAGAAAAAATAAATAAAATAAAAATCTGTCATCCTTTACTCTTTCATGCAGTTCCAAACCTGTACAATTTATGTATGGAACTCAAAAGTAGAAATTTTGATGAAACTGCTGTTATATATACAATGAAAGTATATTTAAGTAATCACTGGGTTTAGCCATTCATGTCAATGATCCATAAAAAGGGCCTTTCATCATAATTTCCAAACAAAAGAAATGTATAAATGGCACAATAAATCCAATGCAATATAAATAACACATTATAAATAATTTCAGATTATTGCAAGAAAGGAATTAATTAGATAATTGTTAACATGTTCATATGTATTCACTTTATTTTATTTGCTGACTGACTGATTAATTTCCCAGTTTGGCAATGTAAAGTTCCCCTTGTGAAGCTGTGCATTTATAACACACTCTCTCTGCATCAATATGGATTGATATTACTAACACAGCATAATAAGCCATTTGGCACAAGCACAGAACGTATTTAAAGCATTATCATTTAGGAATCTAGCCTGCAGGTCTGAGGCAAAACGCAGATAAGGTGATCAATAATTTGAGATGTTTTCTCTTAAAATGTTTGATGCGTTTGGAGAACACCTGATCAGAGAATCACATGCAGAATCTCTCCAGATCCTTGTTGGTGCTTCTTCTCTACAGTTCACCTCATTCATATTTTTATTCATGATGCCATGCACAGTGGAGATCGAAAGTTTGGGCACCCCTTGCAGAATCTGTGAAAATATGAGTAATTTTCAAAAAATAAGAGAGATCATACTAAATGCATGCTATTTTTTATTTAGTACTGTCCTGAGTAAGATATTGTACATAAAAGATATTAACATTTAGTCCACACGACAAAGTTTGGGAACCCTTGGTTCTTAGTACTGTGTTCTGTTACCTGATGATCCTCGACTGTCTTTCTGTTTGTGATGGTTGTGCATGAGTCCCTTGTTTGTTCTGAACAGTTAAACTGAGCAGCGTTCTTCAGAAAAATCTTTAAAGTCCTGCAGATTCTTCAGTTTTCTAGCATCTTTGCATATTTGAACCCTTTCCAGCAGTGACTTTATGATTTTGAGATGCATCTTATCACACTGAGGACTATTGAGGGACTCAAACAAAACTATTTAAAAAGATTCAAACATTCACTGATGCTCCAGAAGGAAACAAGATTAATGAGATGCATTAAGAGCTGGGGGGTGAAAACTTTTGGAATTTGAAGATCAAGGTAAATTGTAGAAACATACAAGTATCTTCTGTTGCTTACGAAGGGCAGAACTAAATGGAAAAAAATATATATTTCAACAAAATAAGACAAATTTGGCCATCTTCATCGTGTTCAAAAGTTTTCACCCCCCAGCTCTTAATGCATCTTGTTTCCTTCTGGAGCATCAGTGAATGTTTGAATCTTTTTAAATAGTTGTGTTTGAGTCCCATTAAATGTCCTCAGTGTGATAAGATGCATCTCAAAATCATAAAGTCACTGCTGGAAAGGGTTCAAATATGCAAAGATGCTGGAAAACTGAAGAATCTGCAGGACTTTAAAGATTTTTCTGAAGAACGCTGCTCAGTTTAACTGTTCAGAACAAACAAGGGACTCATGCACAACCATCACAAAACAGAAAGACAGTCAAGGATCATCAGGTGACCACACAGAGTATTAAGAACCAAGGGTTCCCAAACTTTTGAGTGGGGTTATTTTAATAATTTCAGCATTTATTTTGTCTTGTGGACTAAATGTCAATATCTTTTATGTACAATATATTACTCAGGACAGTACTAAATAAAAAATAACATGCATTTAGTATGATCTCTCTTATTTTTTGAAAATTACTCGCATTTTCACAGAACCTGCAAAGGGTGTCCAAACTTTCGATCCCCACTGTATCTAAACAAGATGTCCAAGACCTCTTGCAGAAAAATAGGCCCACAACATTAAAGATCCAGCAGTATATTAAACCGTGGGCAGGTGACTTTTTATCCCTGTTTGCCCCTAACCAATCTGGTGGGTTTGCTGCCAAAAAGCTCTTTTTATAGTCCAACTGACAATAGAAGCCAGTCTCGTTTGAAGATCCAGTCGTGTCTAACAACTGAATATGCTGGAGTTTGTTTCTGGATGAGCGAGGAGAATTTTTCTTGAAACACTTCTGAACAACATGCAGGGATGCAAGGGCTGTTTGATATTTTTTAGGCTTTCTGACCCCAAGAATTCACTAACTCTGCTATTCTCCAGCTGTGATCCTTGAGGAGTCTTTGGCTGCTAAAATTCTCCTTCATTGTGCATTAGGATTATATAAACACCAGTCCTTTTCCAGGAAGATTAGTTAGATCTTTAGTTGATTGGAACTTCTTAATTATTGCCCTGATGGTGGAAAACCATCTCTTTTCTTGCAGCAAACTTCTATTTTGTGAAGCTCAACAATCTTGTTCTGCACATCAGAACTATATTCTTTGTTTTTACTCCTTGTGATAGATGATGAAGGGAATTTGGCCTTTGTGTTCCTCATACAGTATTTATAATCCTGTGGAACAGGAAGTCATGGCTGGACGATTTCCATTCCTAGACATCCTGGTGTGCTAAAAAATGCAAATATGAATGGGAATATACTTCAGAGATATTTTACTTATAAAAAACATCTAGGGTGCCAATAATTGTGGACAACATGCATTGGAGAAAACATTTATTTCATAATGTGAATTCCCTAAAACTTTCAGTTGTTTAACTTCAATGAAAGCTTAGAATTTTGTGCATTTTCTGAAATAAATATCAAAAAGGAATAATGCAGATTTATTTTCACAGCCCCCTTTGCTCATTTTTTTTTTCTTCCTACACGTAAGGTTGAAGTTCCAACTTAAGTGTTTATGGTCAATGAAAATATATATTACACATTTAGATGCCTAATGTATGGAGTAGTTTTTCTCATTAATATTTATACTCTTAAGATAATCCTCCTGGGTTTGAGAGTTTTCATATTTCTTTAAAGCATTTTGCAGTTCTACTACATGCTAATGTATAAAAAAATGATGTAAAACAGTACAGTATATAATAATTGCTATGTGCGCATTTAAAAAGTGATGCATCCAAAACAAAAAACAATTTGTCTTCAATTTGCTGGCTTGGTTTCATCTCTCCGATGATGCAATTACAATAAAGTAATTCATAACACAGTTTGTATAATTGCAAGACCAGTTCTTCTTCAAATGAACCGGGATCCACAGAGAATTCCTCTCTTTCCATGAAGCGTTCCTCTGTGCAACAAGCAAAGAACTTAATTGGCTGAAAACTCATGAGGTTTTTGGAGAATTGAAGAGAGCAAGAGGAAGTATAAGACAAATGGACTGCATGAGCGACAGAGAGAGTGAGCAGGAGGAGAAAATAGCGGGCTAGAACTGCATTCTGCAACATCATCTCTAGCTCCTCATTACTGCCTCTTGAAAGAAATCAGGCGATCCAGAACTTAATTCGAAACAGGAATCTTCGAAGCAACAACAACAAAAAAGAGAGTTTCTTTGGTTTCCCAAGGGCACTGTGAATGCTAATTAAGCCCAGTGGCTGGTACATTAGACTCTGTTTCAACCTTTCTGCAGACTGTATAGAAACACACAAAAATAGATACTAGGGGAAAGAGAGTGATACTAATCTCATGTAGGGATTCTGGATTGAGCGAAGGGAGGAGAGAGATAAATATGAGAGATAGTCTTGCTATGCACATCAATCATGAGACGGGAGACTTGATAAAATGACAAGAGACAGAAAGACAAGACAATAGTATTCATTATTCACACATCAGCATCTACGTCTCTCAGGAAGGGTGGTTTGCAGCTAGTAACTGAGCATCTCGCGTATCCTGCTGTATTGTGCTACCCGACCAGCTGAAACTTCACTCTCATAATTACACAATCATCTCCAGTTTTTCAGAGCTGCCAAAATCTGTGCCTCCCTCCATCAGTCCCATCTGCCTTTAGTTTGTAAATACATGACATCAGTTTAGGCCAAAGACAGGCAGAGACTGAGACCACTGAGCCTCTGATGGACCACAGATTGGCTTACAGCAGGTGGGTTCAGACATCTGATCCAGAGATGCTTTGACATCATACTGCACACTGAGATGGGTTGAAATTAACTGGGGATTTGGGCAAAAATCCCCTAAATCTTTAAAATGTTTCTCGTAATCTACTAACATCTGATATATTGCATAATATTCCTGTTTTCTTTCCTAGCTGTGAGTTGAATACCTCTGCTGACACTTCTGTAGTGACCTGTAGCTGCCAGATGTAAGTTCACACTGTCTCAAAAAAATGTTTTGAATGTTTTCTTAATAATATCAAATCTTTTTTAATAAAAATAAAATAAAACATAATTTTAGAATCACAAACTAGTGTTATTATTTTGTAAAGCAATCAGACTATGCTTCAAGCTTATGGATGATAAAAATGCCATAGACAAAACAGAAGGGTTCCCCACACTTTCCTTACTTTTTCTGTTTACTTGCAATGTTTACTTTAAATGACATGTGACCATTAACCAACATCAGAAAACCATGAATATCCAAATGTGTTGTTAAATTATTGAAATAATAACTTAAAATCTCAGGAGTTACTTCAAATAAACATTTTATGTCTAATGTTTTGGCTGAAAAAGCATTTGGGACTCCCTGGCTTATAGAGACTTGAGAGTAGGCTTTTTTGGGGCCAGAAAAAAAAATCTGGCAACCACCCTCACATAATGGAGTGCTTTTTCACCATTCACATTTTCTACAGATTTCTAATCTATCTCAAAATGCATTGTATTAAGCTTAAATAGTTAGTTTTTTAAGGTCACAGCCACAGCTCTGATTAAATGAAAGTATTTTACTTGAATAGAAAACATTTCTAAAATAACATAAATAATTTATTTGGTTCAAATGTGGCCTGTTAGCCTGAATGGGATTCAACTGAAGAATGCATAGTGATTGTGCCAGGCCTCTAGATGGCCCTTGAACTTAACTTGTCACTGAAGACAACTTTATCCAGCTTAGTTTTCCTCTGTTTTAGTCTTCAGTCAATGTGACTGTCAGATCTTATCTCTAGACAGCTCCCCATGGCGCATCTCTTACTTTCAAATGTGACAAAAAATGTGAGGACTGATAAAGAGCATCTGCTGTCCATCCACAACCATTTGGGCTTCACTTTATCCTGTTTGGAGTGGTTTTAAATATTTTTTGAGGCTAGTTTCAAAACAAAGCTGCACCATCTCAAATGTGCATTGAGATGTTTGAGCTGGGTAAAAATTCTACAAAATGCTCCAAACCTCGTCGTGTTGTTGAACCAATGGAGAAACAACACAAGATAATGAGCAGTGTGAAAAAGAGGAATTATTTCTGTCTACGCCACTCTCTGACAGTTCTCTCCAGCTCTAGAATGACTGCTCCTCTTGAGTTATTCCCTGTGCATTGTTGAACCAGGCTCCTCGGATTCCTCATTGTTATTCCAGTCCTCCCTGTGGCTTTTTCTCCTTCTCTCTGTCTTTATCTGTCCTCTGGCTGTCTGTTTTGCAGTGGTTTACTCCATTATTATTGATCATTTTGGTAAAGAATGCAATTCATGCATCATACAGCATATACACATGCAGCACCTTTGTGGTTGGCAGTGTTGATGCTCTGCTGTTGTAGCTTTTTATCAGACAGCTTTTTTTGATCTCTTTATGCATTAATCTTGTTCTGTGAATGATTGAGAAGACCATAGAATGCTATGGTATGATAGCAGAAGATTTACCCTACTTTAATTGTGAGTCGACTAGAGAAAGAATCTAATCATCACTGTCATTGCTACATAAAGAGTCCTGTATGCTGTAATGCATGGGGACAGCAGATTGTACAACATGCTTGAACTATGCAGCAACCTCTGATTGAAGCTCTATGCTTTCTTATTTGAAGTCACAGCAGCTGTTCCAGAGAGAGTTCTTCATCCAGGCTTACTACAGGGCAGCTGAGGTACAATATAAATTATAAAAAACAATTACAAATGCAGCTCCAGTACATATGGCTGAGACTACAAGGAATTGTGTAAATGCATATACTGTACATGCATATCCATATGCATATCAGCTTGCAAAGCTCCTATGTGCAGCATAAAAATCAAGAGACAAATGCCTACTGCTAACAATCACTAAGTTTTTTTTTATTTTTTATTTTTTTATAAATTAATACATTATTAATACTTAAATTTTCACAGTTTTCACAAAAATATTGACCATAACACTTGTTTTTAACATTGATAATAATAAAAGATGTTTCTTGAGTGGCAAATCAGTATGGAATCAGAAGGATTTCATAAGGATCATGTGGCACACAGTAGACTACTTTATTTTCTGATAAACTTAGGTTGTGAAAATCATTCCTAATAATGATTCTATGATTGTTTTTAGTATTATGTAAATGAAGATCACACCACATTATATGAGCTACTCATGTAGACATGAGATCCTGATAAATACAAGCAGTTAAAAATCTTGTTTTATTCACAACTAAGAAAAAGTTGTGAAGGTCTAAAGCAGCAGAAAGTGCGTGTGAAGTGACCATGTGACTGATTTAGAATTGTAAACACACTGCATTTATAATCTGCAACAACATCAGACAGATTCCTTTATGCTTAGCAGAAGATCTGGAAACAAGCATAAACAGGGTGATGACAAGCCAGAAATCCTAACACACTTCCCAGTATTTCCATGACAACAGCAGACTGCTCTCTTACCACCACTGAAATAATATAAACACTGGATAGCAATGACACTAGCAAGGGATCATTTTTACGTGCATCCATGCATCATCAACTTCTGTCAGACTCTACACTCTCAGAGTTATGCATTTACTCAAATCTTTTTCTACGCATAACATCGATGGCAATTCCACTGCTGGATAGAAAAATGAATCTTAAAGACAGTGAGGAGATACCTGTGCACATTTTCAGTTACTCTACAGGACACTTTCCAAAATCGCTGCTATAAATATTTCTCTTTATTACAGAACGAATAGTTTATGAGCACGCACCCCCCCCCGATCCCCCCCCAAACAACCATGTGCACTCTTTAATCTCATTAGATGTCTATGCCTCATATGCTGCTTCAGCTACACACATTTTAATTGGCTTGCATAAAATTGACATTACGAGAAATATTTTAAGCTCACACGACAGATAAATAATAATGAAAGTCAGTATGAATGCAGGCCGCACAGTAATTGAAGGTCCATTCGGAATGCTGACTGCAGTAGTCAGGAGAGAAGAGACAAATTACAGGCTATAAATTGTAGTGGGCTTGGTATGCGATTGGATGGAGTGTGAGTGTGTTTTCAGATTCATCTGATCACTTGCAAGCATTATTATCATGATAAAACCTTATAATGTATGTTATTGCTAGAATTAGCTAATGCACTAAATGAGTACTCATTTTCTACATCATGTCCTGCATGCACCTATCCTACCATGCTCCAAAAAAAAGGTTTTCCTTTATGACAGGTGCATACAGGACTGTTGGGAGCACTACAGTACACTCTGCATCTTTCCCCCCATTGCCGTCCCCTATATTGTAGTTGTACAGTCTGTCTCTCACATTCTAAATATAGCAGACGGGTCTTACAGTGTCAGCTGGCAAAGACTGCTCCATCTGCATTACAACTACATGAACAAATGCACAGAAATCTCCTCATATTCTGTTCTATTCTATTCACTCCACTTCTCTAACCAGCTTTGATGTTTAGTTTAATAGTGTACAGTATAATAAGATGAACTGTGTTCATTTCCTGCTGAGCTTCCACTTTGAATTGAAGTCCCCATTTGTGCCATTATAAAGGGAAATCAATAATATGACTAATCAATGGCTATTCTGCATTATTCAGGGGTGACTGCACTCTCATTTGCCCCACTCAATATGCACCAATAATACTTCTCAGCCTATCAAGCATAAAGGGCCTTTTTGACTGAAACAGATCATTACAGAAATATCATTTTCATTAAGAAATGTTTCTTACAACAAGTGTCATGCTCTCAGCAAAGGCACCTCTGCAGAGTTTATTTATTGCTCCAAGTTGGAATACAATAATGCCTTTTACCTTACATTGAATATATACTAATCTTTTCTTATATTTTCCACATGTGTAGTCATCATCATTTTAGAAAAAGTAACCCTGATTTGTTTTACTCAGCTGGAAATAAAAAAACAATGAGACCCATGAAGCAATGGTGGTAACAGATGTTGACTCCATAGAGGTGACAAGAAACAACTCACAGCAGTCACTGTTTTAACACTAATGCATTCTGCACTACAAGATAAAGTTTCAAACTACACAAAAAGGCAAATCACCATTGCTTGGGGAGTAATAGTCCCTTTTCACAGTTTGAAGGCATCAGTTTGATTGCCTGCACAATGAAGAGTGTACTAAAGGATTGTGGAAGCAAATAGACTATTGTGTGTAGAAGAAACTGTTTATATTAGTTGCATAAGTATTACTTCCCATTTAGAGGCACGGATGGTTGATAAAATACAATGGATGGTGCCCGCTTGCTATTATGAGATCTTTGCAATAACTTTCTGTCAATTAAAAGACATTGTATTGTATTTACTGGTAAAGGGTATTTTTATGACAAGAAAATCAGACTTTTGACAGCACTGGTGAGAATATGCTGCAGCATAAAGTCACTGCACTAGCTGAGCTTTTACTGATTTGATTTGATTTGAGGTATTGCCTATGGGTTTAAGAAAATATCAATACATGTATCACAATATTTTGTTTGGCAATACTGTATAGATAAAAAAAAAAAAAAAAAACTGAATGTCAGTATTAAAAAAAATATAATAATTCATACAAGATTCATGGCAGTTGTTTCGTTTTGAGTTCTTATCCCGACCACTAGATAGCAGTCTTCATCTCTGAACTTAAACAGTGACATGAAATACTAGCATTAAGGCACGCCACTATCGTTAGCGTTAATATAGTTTACTATATTTGCAGAGTAATTTTGCAATCCATGCCACATTTACATCCCCCCACTCTCAAAGAGAGCAGGAGTCAGGCTCACATGATAACTGGCAGTGCTCTTAATTAACAGTTTGTTGACTTTTTCCCTTCAACAAGAGATGAAGGAGCCATCTGCTATTTTCCTTATTTTAATCTTGAAAGCACTGCCTTGTAGCTTTCATTCCTATTTCTCTTCATGTGGTGTAAACCCATCTCTTCTCAGAAGAGTGCAGTGGGTAGAGATGAAATGCTCATTAAGACTTACTTAGGATCAGTATTATGAATCGATGGAAGACAGTCATAATGCAGTTGCTGCATGGCTGATGCTGTTTAGGTCTTTGGTGTCCAGTCACAAGGGAAAGCTAGCACCATCTTCACGCAGAGCATGTTCCAGGACTAAAAACTCTAAATGGAAATATTACTTTACAGGATTTGCTCACAGATTTCTTGTGCTTGGTATATGCTGCATGGGTCTTTGATGTTTAATCAAACAGGAAACAAGATACGTTCGTTTTGCAGAGTAGAACTCAGTAGTAAGCAGTTTAACAGACAGATTTTAAACTTGAACAGACAAAACTGGCCCCACAGTATTTAATATTTATATCTCTAGGCCTAACTTCTACAAAACATTGTCTGAGTACTTTGAAGACTACAAAATATGCTGACATAATCAAGAACTATAATGCATATTTAATTATTTTTATAAACACATTTTGTCTCTGAGCAAACGAGTTTTAAAAGAAAAAAAGTCAATCTTTGCTAGATAGCAAAAATTGAATAAATAAAAGTTTACTTCTAAAACAGCACAGTAAATGAATGCAGTAAATTTAATTTTGGAAAAAGACACATTTCCTGAGGCAAATTATGTATGGCAAGCATAAAAGGATTCATTCAAGCTTTTTAGATATATTGAAAAAATATTGTTGTTCATAAATATATAGAATACTAATCTCTGAGGCAATGCATTACGTGACACTTGGTCTTATAAACAGAAAATTAATCCTATAAACATAATGTCTCCAAAAAATACAAAATCACTTGAGAAAATGTCTTTGATTCACAAAGCAAGATGTCATTTCAAGCTATATTTGTCAGTAACACTGTGACTTACATAATGGAGGGAAAAAATATGTGGGCTTTGCTGAAAAAAAAAAAAGGCGAAGAGAGAGTTCAGGGGCAACAAACAGCAAAAATAATATTTGCCAATAGAACAGAGAATACTGAGCAATGAACAATACAAATAATCTTCATATGGCACGGTATGGAAAAGTAGATTATTAAATAATCTAGAAATATCTCCAAGTTACCCGCTGCAGACATGAATGCAGAAATTGTAACAAAAACTGCCAACTGGGGCATATTAGCTTGAATTAGACAGAATCACCACATGCTCTCAACAGATGTCATTGTGAACCCTATGAGGATATAGAATGACTTTCAGTACAAAACATGATTTATTTGGTTCATGTTCATCTTTTGAGTTCCCATCTCAAGCTATTTAGTGTCTTAATATGACTAATTTCTGCATCCATCAGCTTTGGACTTGAGTCTCTCTCTGTCCATGCCTCTGAGTGTTCATCTTTGAACATCACAGAGTGCTGGAACATGCTGTAATTAGATTGGAAGCAACCCACAAACGCATTACGACTCAGAAAGACAGCCAAAGACTGAAATTTGCAACAGTTACTTGGGCCTTTATGTTTCCTCGTGGTCTGATTATTTCAGTGGTGTTATCACTGTACTGGCAACCAATAATTTTGTTACTCTTCGCTGCCATCCAGACATGCTGTTGCTTAAATCTCTTTTCACCTTCAGATATGATAGAGCTTAAACTGATGTTAATTAATAAGAAAATAGACAATAAGATTGCTTTGATGTACAGATGAGAGCTTACAGTACGTGGCAACAGAAATAACTACAGATGAATATGTGTCGTTATGTTAAAATGTGCAACAGATGTTCTGTATTACTGACACTATTATAGTTTTTCTTAACATTTTAAATTGTTTTACTTTTATATATTTTTTTAAATATATTTTTATAGTTTTCATTTTGTTGTCATTTTTATTAGTCTAGTAGTTCTAGTTTAAATGGTTATTGTTATTTTAGTAATTTAACTTAAACAAAAATGAGAAACAATTTCTTGGCAAGTTTACATTTTTATGTTATATAATTTCAGTTAATGTTTTCAAGTTTTTTATGGTTTTAGTTTTCATTTTATTTCCAGATATTTCTAGTTTTCTACCCCATACCTAAACATATCTACTACAACAACTACCTTACTACTATGAATAAGCAGCAAATGGGGAGTTTATAGTTTTAGTTTTATTTCTATAATGATAATAACCCTGTACTGCCCTGTTTTGTTGTGTTTAAATGCACGCACTCACACACACATACAAAGTGCTCTGGGAACTGAAGCATGTCTCGCACATCCTGTCTGCAAAAAATCTGTCCTGGACACGCATAAAGGCGACTGCCAGCTCTTACCCGAGAACAGCAGGGCCTTCCTCTCTCTCTCTCTGTCTCTCTCTCTCTATCTCCTATTCACTTTCGCCTAATCAGTTAAGCCTTGAGGAAATAGATTAAGCAACACGTGAAAATGAACCTGTCATTTTTATTACCATAAACAAATCCTTTTTTACAAAAAAAAAAAAAACACTCTGTCATGCCCACAGACTCATTACTGTATGTTGTGATTTCTCTCTATGTGTTCCATTACCGATGTGCCCCAATATGACCTGGTTTCTGTCTTCCCTTCATTGTCAACGTTCCCCTTATAAGTTGTATTTTGTTCAGTCGTTGGTTGTCCGGTATTGAGTTGAGTTGACATTTCTGTGGATAACCTTCTCTGTGGATTACCCTCTTTGTGGATTATTAAAGACTTCGTTTTTTTCATCTTCATCTTTTTTCATTCTTATTGTTCCCTCGTGCTCCATATTGTGACAGAATATCGGACTTAAAACAGTTGCCTCCTTTTGTCTACCCTACGTTTTGTCTTTTTCTTTCCGTTGCGTTTTATGGATCCCCCCCTTTGCACCAAATTCCTCCTCCTCCACCTGCTGGAGAAGGAAGGACAGTGTCTCAAGGACCATACCAGACAGTTTCTGTTGCTAGATAACATCAGCAGCTACCTGGACGATGTGCTTGACACTAGCCTGAACGGTGTGTGCAGCGCGTTGTCGTCCGAAGATGGTCCTTGGGTGGAATTCGCTGCTTCGTGGAGTGGACTTTGACGAGAAATGGGTCGTCATTTACCATCTGCTCCATGGAGGATCTCGCCAGGCCCACTCCAGACCCAGAGCCCAGCCCACCATCGCCCCGATGTGTGGAGTGCATGCCCAACCCCGCCGCTGACGGACCGCAGAGCTCGCCACATAGAGTGACAGAGCTGAGGATCGCGGCAGAGCCAGACGCCATGACGTCAGACCAGGTTTGTGAGCCGGCAACATCGCCTGCCACGAGGGAGAAGGACACGGACAGGGAGAGCGCGGAGAGGAGCCATCATTATGGCTGTGGCCTGGGTCCAGCTGTGCTCTTCCTGCTCTGGGTCCCTCCTGTCTCCTCCCTGGCTCCTTCCTCTGTGGTCTCTGTCTGCCCGGCCCCTTCCCGGGGGTTTGTCCTCTACCAGAACCTCCTCCTTGGTTCCCATCCAGTTCCACCCTTCTGTTCTACAGGTCGCACCTTCCAGGAGGGGGGAGTAATGTCATGACCCTGGACTCATTATGTTGTGTTTTCTCTCCATCTGTTCTTATAAATTGTATTCTGTTCAGTCGTTGGTTGTCCAGTATTGAGTTGAGTTGACGTTTCTGTAGATTACCCTCTTTTTGGATTATTAAAGACTTTATTGTTTTGTTCCCTCGTGCTCCATATCTTGACACAGGCATGGCGAGTGTGTTGCTGTGGACCCAAGGCAGTGACACGTTCAGAATAAATCAACTTTTAATAAACTACAGAACAGCCCAAACCGGAAGTGGTCATTGTGGAAGTTAGTCATTGCCTTGGTAATGCAACTGTAATATAAACAGCAATATAGGACTCTTTTTTTTTTATCTGACATTTACTTCATTCAATAACAGAAAAAAAACACAACTAGACAATAAAAAAATAAAATAAATCGAAGGCGACAATGGGTATAATGTAAATAAAACAAACTGTCCCAGACATTTTTTTATATATATATTGAATGTAGCGTAGCTGTTAACTTGGCTATTTGATCAGTTTGCGTGCTTCTGCTTAGTCATCTATGGAGAAACTTGTGGCCAGGCAACAGTGTGGTGACATCATGCACACGCACTCTTAACAGCACGGCTAAGCACAGTTTTCTAACTAGGCCGAGAACAGTTTGTAATTGTGCCGCGCTGTACAAGGCTCACATGGAAATACTACTGTAACCATACCAGTGCCTAGTTCCGTTTGGCCCAATAGTGAAAAAGTGGCTACATTTAAGCGCGAATGAAGACGATTTCGCAGGGGATGCCAGGTGTTAAAAAAATAAATAAAATAATTCAAATCTCAAAATTGAAAATTGGATTCCAAAACCACCTAACTAGTTTTCGAATAATCAAATATTCTGGTCCAGCCCTAATATATATATATAGTAATGCTTTAGAAAAGGAACACTTATTCACTATTAACTATGACTTTTCCCTCAATAAATTCCTAATTTGCTGCTTATTAATAGTTAGTTTGATAGTTGTTAAGTTTTGGTATTGTTGTGGATGTAGAATAATTGCATGCAGAATAAGGCATTAATATGTGCTTAATAAGTACTTATTAATGGCTAATATTCTAGTAATATGCAACCTAATAAGCAACTAGTTAAAAGACCTTAAAATAAAGTGTTATCATATATATATATATATATATATATATATATATATATATATATATATATATATATATGTGTATATATATATATATATATATATATATATATATATATATATATATATATATATATATATATATATATATATATATACTCATAAATTGGATTCACATACTGTACATTTTGTATGCTTTCCCCCAACTAAGACATTGTGTAATGTGAAAATGTGCATGCACTGAACCTTTTGTCCACTTTATTGCATTATAAGGTGCTATATTTAATAGCAAGACAGTTTAAGGCAGTCATAGCCAGAGTGAAAGATGAAAGAACAACTGCTGCTCTTATAAGATTTCAGACCAACATTGTGAGCCAAAAAAATGCCCTCTGCCACATATGTTAATAGAGCTGAAAGCCGTTTCACTGCTCAAAACAGCCCCACCAGGCTTTACAAAGGATGAAATCCAGCATCCTCACACCCACATGGGTGAAAGAGCCCTCCTCGCTCGATTATCTCTCCCAGTCAATTGCGTGTAAGAGCTTTTTTTCTTTCCCGTGGCCTAAATATAAATGGAGGTGCATTGCTGTAGTGTTGGTCTGAACTGGACAGTGACTAGTCTGTCTTTTTATGTCAGTATATAGTGTGATTGGATAGAACAGCTCTGCAGAGAGAGAGAGAGAGAGGAAGAGAGAGATGAGTCACTGAACGGATGACAGAGGTCAGCATGGTGGGAGGATGAGGAGTGCTGAGTGATGAAGGTGAGAAACAGCTTGGTTAATAGAGGACTTACACCCCCGTTAATCGTGCCATGCTAATACCAGCAGAGATTGTGTGTGTGCATTTGTTTGACTGCGCTCCAGCTGATGCAGCTCACTGTGTGCAGTCTGACAGCATTTATTTTTTGCTTTTACTGTTGCTATTGAAAAAAATATCCTCCTTTGAAATGGTTGGTTAGCTTATTAGACTCGCAGTGCAGGAAGTCTGCCAAACCTGTCCAACACTTATCCAAACACCCCATCCAGAACACATCGCAAACATTTCCAAGAGGAAAGACAGTCACAAATAAAACCCCTTTAATATTGCAGTTGTTTCTCCAAGATAGGAATAGGGTTTAATAGATATCAAATTGAGACTTTTGTCTTCTCATTTAACTCCAGTGAAAAAGATCACAGTATTCTCATGTCTCTTAAAAGAGATTTCAAAACTGTCACACAGATTATAGCAAAAACAAAAAAGATTTTGATTTGAGCTTAAACTTTGCTGTTTAGATGGCACTGGATGTCAACAACTGTATAATTTGATGTTGATATCTAAATGAAACATAAATCCATTACTCCATTAAATCTCTTGAGCTTTGAAAAACAACCTCTAAGCAGTAACATTTTCCTCTTGGTTACAACATACCCAATTATCTACAACACAATATCAACAGCCTACAGAGCTATTCACACAGGACATGTTCTACTAAAATAAAACTCTGTTGCAAATGAGTTTCTTTAACTACACTGTCTAATATTGAATCTTAAGTACTAGGGGTGTGACAAGATCTCGTGGCACAAGATCTTGCAAGATCTTATTGGTATCGCGAGAACGTGACGATATCCTTTCAAATATATTTCATAACTATCATAACTCTTAAATCAAAACACGATATGTATCTGTAAATATAAAGCCACAAAAGCCGATTTAAACATAAATCCTGAAGCGCGTGTGACGCTTGCAGTAATTTCAGCGACTGAGGACATAAACACATCCTCTATGTCCCACCTTTCTGAAACATGTTGATTTTTACAAAGCTCATTGTTCTGAAAAGCGAGGTGTACGCTGATTGGCCAGCTATCCATGTGATGAAAGGGTTATTATGCCCCTAACCATATTGTGATACTGTGTCCTGACATGATGCGACAAAACCAATAAAACCCATTACAAACTAAGCATTTGTTGCATCCAGTGGGAAGATAATTATGGATTAAAATGACTTTTACTGTCTTTTAACGTGTTGCGTTGCATATCACGCCACTCTAACATTAAACCGTGTCTGCATTTGTAATCAGAGAAATGACAAACAACAAGCGCTACTATACATGTTTAAATGAGGCATTTTAGGAGGGCATTATCTATGCACGAACAGCTTGTAATGTTTCAAAGAGAAAGGAAAACTTGAAGTTGTATCATATGACCCCTTTTAAAAATTCAGAAAACAAAGATGACCTGCATCTCGGTGAGTCAAATTCAGCGAGTTATGACTGATTCAGTGAGTTTAATCGGTCCAGGAATTATAATTTGTGAGTTTGTGAATCTGTTTGACAATGTGTCCTTTAGAGGACAACTTCATTTGAAGGAGGTTTTTTTTTTTTTTTTTTTTTTTTTTTTTTTGACTATAAGCTCTTTTTCTGTCGTACTGTAGATTCAGTAATGTCAGAAAATCCAGGGTAGAAAACAATGGTCCATGAACACAGTGTGAAGCATCATGACAAACAAAGATTTCTATCTACTGCATGTTCACATAAAATGCTCATCCTTGTGTTGGTACAAGGCAGTGTCATTATTGTATTACAGATTTGTGTTTACTGCTACAGAAAGATGTTTTGTTGTAAAATAGCTCCACTGGAAACGAGGTATGGCAATCATTTCACAACATGGATCAAACCATATAGAAAAAAAATCTCAAGTTTAAGCCCCACTCCTCACACACTAATCTGACCATTCTGCACCACTATTGTTTGTTGCCTTGGTTACAAAGTCCCTCAATGGCATTTCCCTCTACAGTACCAGTAAATCAGCGAGCAAAAAAAAAAAGAAAACGCACATGGTTTGGGAGCATGATGTTATACAAGGCTAAATTTAGGAGCCGCCTGTTCTAGCACTCATCGCTCAGAATTAGGAGGGAAAAAAAGGAAATGTCCCGCTTTTTATCTAAGATCAGGCAGTTAAAATAGAACATTTACATGGACAGGAACATGGAGATGAGGTCTTTGTGTGGGTAAATGGAAGTACAGCGAACCACATGAATGAAAGCCTTCTGAATTAGAGCTTTCAAATACGCTTGGAAGTATTTGACAACATATCCCACGCACACTCAATTCATCTGTTGGATATGTTCTGCCTGACAAAGTCGACTACATTTTTATAAATCAATGAAGCTGCTCCTTCTCACTACATGCTCTGTCTCATCCCTCTCCGAATTAATCAGCTGGTATACAAATACAGAATTGATCAACAATAATAGCCAATCTCCAATCAACAGTCCAGTCACCACTTACATTTCTCAGCATCTCTGTTGGTTCCCACCTGCACTTAATCAGCCATCATCTCACCTGCCGTTGACCATCACCTCATCTAGACACACATATACTGTAGGTACTCATCTTATACCCTCAGTGCCTGGTCTCATTGTGCACTATATTGTTTGAACTTACCTGAATACTTATCTGTGGATTGTTGTCTTCAAGTAATCTTATGTCTTCATTGTTACCTGTTTTTCCAGCCATTGCTTGCATGAGAAACTGACTTTTATTTTAGTTGCAATTCTGTGAATTACACTACACACCCGCTGCAATAAACCACTGTTTTGGAGGTTACCATTGTGTATCCTCTACTGTCGTGAAAGAAGACCAGACCACTTAACAAGTGATTGAGTATAGATAGCCGATCTGCTGAAACTGAATCTGTAGAAGAAATTCTGTGCTCCATCAATCAAAATGGATGCAGTACGGAGATGTATATTAAGGAATTTATCCATTATTGTCATTTTGTAACCTAGAAGGACCAATATCTCATTGACTTGTTTTGGATTGGATAACACCATCACCTACTGTAGCACAACTAATACCACCAGGCAATCCCATCCAGACAGCTACTATATTTAGACTGGGTGTTGTGAATTTGTGGCTCTCCCTTTAAAGATTGAGGTGAATCAGTAAGGTGGAGGATTTTTCCATCAGGTTCGTCTGCAAGGCAAGGACATCAAAACAAGCAGTTCTAAGTCAGCCCTTATCGAATAAGTAACTTAGTTCTGTGCCAGTCCATAAGGCTGCTCCAGTCTTACATTCTGTTCTTGTCAATGCCCTGTTAGATTTTGCTTCAGCCCAGAAGTCAGCTCAGAAGCCCATGCCAGCCTTGGTACTCCATCAAATACCCGCTCAATCCACAGAGCAACCTCACTCTGCTCCAGCAGTCCACTCCAGTGTCTGCTCCAGGGCCAGCTTCACACTCACAATTAGGGCCTTTTTATTCCTGCTCACTCATGCATTTTGCAGATTGGATATATATATATATATATATATATATATATATATATATATATATATATATATATATATATATATATATATATATATATATATATATATATATATATATATATATATATGATTTGTTAAAAGTTTCCATTTACATTTGGCCACATAAATGTGTCGACAAAAATGATAGAAATCCCACGCTATATTTAAATTTAAATAGAGTTCATGTCAACGAATGCAACAAATAAGTTCCTGCATTTTATTTATTATCAGCTCACTTCCAGATTACAGACTGCAACAGGAAAGAGTGCAGCATTAACACAGAATTATCTTTTAAATGAAGATGATTTTGTGTTGAGCATCTGCTTCTTACTTTTCAGTTTTATCTGCGGCAATTTGCGTGTCGGCTTGCTGAACTCAGTTCATCTGCAGTGATGTGTGTTGCATTAGCTCTGGCATATTTTATCTTAATTTGGCTCAGACCACCTCCTGAAGTGATTTAAAGGGGTCTTATTATGCTTTTGAATTTTAGTTTATTTTCGGTGTGTAGTGTTTATGTTTGGGCATAAAATAGATCTACAAAGTCACAAATCTCAAAGTCCATCTAAACCCATCTAAAAAGCAATTTGAAAAGGAGTCTTTTTCATATCTATTCATATTTTGCTGTTATCTTGTGCATGCTACATGTTCACATGGATGTGGCACAATTGTTTTCTGGTGCATTTTGACTGAAGATGAACATGGAATTGCCTTTGACTTGTCAAGTGCAGAGAGGCTTCTTAAATAGTTCCAAGAGTGAATATCAGGCAACACATTCAGCTTTTACACACAAGGGTGGATTGTGACTCCATCAACCGTGTACAAATACGCTACCTGTCAGAGCTCGAGGAGATTGCTCTTTATTGATCTCTACATAGACATTCATGCAAACACAGGCCAAATACTCGATCCTGGCAGTTTTAATGAAAATGGATTTTACCCGTCCTTCACCTGAAAGTGTGACTCTGTCCACTGGATCATCCAGTGCTGTTGCACGGCGTCCCTCTGCAAATATAATTAAATCACCACATTTGTTGACAGCCAACTTAAAAAAATAAAAAAATAAAAAATTAATAAGGACAGGCAATAACTTACATGGACATTTTAATGTGTTGGTTGCTGTCAATCAAATAATGTTTCTATTGGGGCGCAAACAGAGAAAGAGCATGCAGGAAACCCTGAGTGCAGTATAAATCTACTGTCAAAAATGCTGCAGAATAAAAAGGAGTGTGCCCTTGAGATGGCATGAGGGGGGGGCATCCAAAATATAAGTGGATTAAACAGACTTTATGTTTCATAAAAACAACTGTTTGCATATCAAAAACAGCCATTATAGCTTGTCTTATTATTCATTTATTTTGCTGTAGTTCTCTGACATAAATTGACAATGATGGATGTGTTAACATAACGAAATGTTAAACTGCACAATAAAAGAAGTTTAAAAAGCATGTGAGAAAAGATGTGATGCTCAGATGATGTCATGCATCATGGGAATAAAGTCATCATAATTCCTCAACGATTCAGAGAGATGAAAATGTCTTCAGTGACAGCATGAATCAATGTGGAGGTGAAATATTAATAAATTTTTGATTTAAAATTCCCCTTCAAATTCGCTATTTATGGGCGCTATCAGCTGGAGTGGAGCTTTGAAGTTGCCTCATGCCACAAGTAACCCTTTCAGCAGAGAGCTGAGCTTCAGCTATGATTTACTATCCTTTTGTCTCTGAGAAAGTCTTGGCGTCATCGTATACTATGTTTACATGAAAATAAAGGAACTCATTCCCTTCAGTCAATGTAACTGAGTGTCTAGACATATTTCTTTCTTTCTTTTTACTATTGGATAAAGAATGGTTTGCCAAAAGATGATTGACACACATGTGGTGATGGAACATTTTGGACACATCACTCTGTCCCCAAGAAGCAGCAAAAAGCCTGCAGCCTAAAAAAAAAACTTTTCCAGCTGGGACATTTTCAGTAGTATCAAATCTTAAATCTGAAATTTTGGTTGGTAGGTGGTGCAGAGCTGAACAGGATCATTCTCTTAATAAAAACGGCCATACATATAATGTAGAATAATTTGTCACAATGATTATGCTAAAGTAAAATCTCCTTTTATAATTTCTCCCCAAGAGACATAGTGCTGCCAGTGATGATGACTCCTTACATCATAAAGATCAAGAAAATGGAATAATCTAACCTCTATTTGTCGCCACACAACCAAGGATGGTGCACTTTGTTTCAGTCAGTTTTATGCATGTGACTCAGTGTAGCTTTAACCAAAATACTACTTTATTCCCAACACCATTAACATATTATGCTGATAAGTCACTGCTTTCTGTGAATAAGAAATTCACTAAATACCAGTAAGGTAAGGATTTCTGGGATTGTGCTAAAGCTAACATGCTCCTGGCCAACACAAATTACTTTAAACACAATCATTCAGTGAGACAAAATATGGCTGCTTCCTCCACTTTTGCTGATGGGGTGGCATTTTCAGCTTGTGTGATTTTTTTAGCACCTCCACCAGATTAATATACTCTTAGATACACAAAGAGAGGCTCACCCTTATTGTTATCTCTAAGGAAAGGTCAAAGGAATGCAAACATAGTGCCCCAGGGGTCAGTTACCTATTGATTGTGGTCTTCAACACTAATGACCTACAAATAAATATACAAATGAGCATCCTGGTTCCTGACAGAAGATGCTAAAATAAATATTAGCTTTTATTGAATGAAATCTAATAGTTATATTTTAATTATTTATCGCAAGGTCTGAAGCGCATGGCACAGGTGCACTTAGGGCATGTCTCAATCCACTTTTGCTAGTTTGCTGGTAGAAAAATATGGTCAGCATTAGAGGTCGACCAATAGTGGATTTTGCCAATACTGATAGCTAGGTTGGACCACACTGGCCGATACCGATTAATTAACCGATAGTTTTAAAATGGATTAAAAAAAAACTGTTACTGAACCATACTAGTATTAGTAGTAATAAGTATAATAATAAAAGTACCATATTTTCTATAAGTCACACCTGAGTATAAGTCGCATCAGTCCAAAAATACGTCATGATGAGGAAAAAAACATGTTGTGAATATTGACCCTTATCTTTAATTTTTTTTTCTTTCCCATATATATATATATATATATATATATATATATATATATATATATATATATATATATATATATATATATATATATATATATATAATATTTGTACTACATACCCCACAATTCCAAGTAGACTACAATACCCATGCAAGTGCACTACATTACCCATACACTTCCTGGTCAAGGTCTATAAGTAGACCTCACTTCCTTTCATTGTTTCTCTTCCTTTGGTAAGGTGTGGGTTTTTGAATGGACACCCAACTATGTCCTTTGAGTCCTTTCCTTAAGATGCGTTAAGTAAGTTTGTTTGCCAATTTATTGTTTGGATCGAGTATATATATGTGTTTGTTGATGAATTGAGTTGATTTATTTTATTCTACTGTTTGTAGTGACTTAAGACCATCTTGTACATCCTGCACATCTTGTACATGTTGCCCATCCAGTTCATCCTGTCCATCCCCATGTTATGGGAACTGTCTATGAATAATCATCTTGAACTTAAAATAAAAGAGAGCAAAGGACTGGTATCTCTCCGGTGTTTTAATCAGACACACCATCAAGTTTCTACACCTCCGATGAACTTTGGATATATTAACATCTGATATCCAACAAAACATATATAAGTCCCACTGGACTATAAGTCGCATTTATTTAGATCCAAGAACCAAAAGAAAACATTACCGTCTACAGCCGCGAGAGGGCGCTCTATGCTGCTCAGTGTAGACTACAGGAGCACTGAGCAGCATAGAGCGCCCTCTCGCGGCTGTAGACGGAAATATTTTCTCTTGGTTCATGTCAATTTAATTTTGATAAATAAGTCGCACCTGATTATAAGTAGCAGGACAAGCCAAACTATGAAAAAAAGTGTGACTTATAGTCTGGAAAATACTAATAAAAATAAAAATAATACTAATAACAGTAATCGTAATAGTAATAGTAAATGTTGAAATTACCACACTCTAATAGGACCCTATGAAATCTGTTCATTTTTTCCTAAATTCCATCTTATTTATAATTTATTTTCAATAGTTAAATACTTTTCAATAGTTCAATAGTTAAATGAAAGTTTATTAATCATAAAGCAAGTCTAATTAATTGAAATCAAGAAACTTTTACATTTTCACATCAATTTTTTAAAAGTTTAACAAAAATTACATGTTTAGGGCCCTATGAAATGTTTTATTTTTTCTCACCATATTTTTTATTGTTCCCAAATTCTGTTTTAGCATGTATAATTGTTGAGATGTTGTGTTCCTTAAAAAATAATGTTTGTTTCATTTTAGTAGTAGTAATAGGCTACGTACATTCTACTGTAAAATAGACCAGACTTTTATTTTGACGAGCTTCTGTGAATATCTTTACAATTCTGTGCATGTAATATAATGCTTTTGCTCAAATCAAATGGTCTAATGCTCATGAAGTGCCTCTCAGAGCAGTTCTGGAGATGTTCTTTATGTGTTTCATCCTCATTTAGTGAGACGGCAGATGCTGAAATCACAGCGTAATGCGTGCTAAACTGTGGATTTTGTGTTCATGAATGGATTCCGCGATCCTTTCTAACCAGCACAATGTATACTCTCACACTTTAACTGCTTCTATCCTTGAACACGTAATGATTATCTTATCAAAATAAAAGAGCAGCGCTGAGTCTAAGAGAACTCACCTGTGTCACACACACTCCCAACACGTCACGTTCAACTCGAGCAGCGGTCTAAAACTGTTTATTTATTCACCAAAACGAGACAAGTTTACCTCAAGAATAAATAATGAGTTCAGTGTTTAAAAAATGGAGAGAGAAAAAGAGTGAATGGAAAGAGAGATCTATATTATAGCTTTATAAATTAAGCATATAAACTTTTTTAGAGCCACAGGAAAAAACTGGAAAAAGCTAATGCATTGTCACGCTGAATAATACACTTTGTGGTGTTGAGATTAAAGGCGGTCGCACACTGGACGAAAAGCGCTGCGTCGCGTCGCGCCACATGTAGGAGAACTCGAGGTATCGCACACCGGAAGCGCACATTCTATATGCGTGAGCTCAATTTCGCAGCAAGATGGGAGAGTTTTAACTTCATCTATTATTTTAATTTTAAATATATGATTTTAATTGATAAAAGCTGAGTTTTGAACGTTAATTAATGAAAAGAATATGTGTTATAATAAGTCTGTTATTGTTTTGTTGTATCTGTTGTCTGGGCAAGCTGTGCAGCTGAAAACGTAACCAAACACTTTGTAATGTTTTATTTGAATGAAACAAGTGTGCTGTACTTTAATTTCAGTTTCAGTTTATAACATCTGGGTTTTTTAATATAAAACTATGCGGATGGCGCTCTGTGGCGTGGCAGAAATTTGAACAGCGTTCTGAGTCATAGCTGGGCGCCGCGGACAGACGCCGAATGGCGCCGCCGGTGTGTGTACACCCATAGAGAATAATGTGTTCGAATTTTAAAGACGTGGCGCGACACGACGTGGCGCTGCGCTTCTCGTCCGGTGTGCGACCCCCTTAAGGGGGAAAATCCCACAAAATTTAAACTTTAGGTTTCATTTGTTTGGTTCTTTTTTGCATCTCAATCCCTTGTTATTTTTATCAAGAGTTAACTGTAAACTGTGCAAACATGACATTTTGCTGAAAATAAATGCCTTGCTTTGCTTTCTTTGGTTTACACTGGAAGTTATCTGTTAGCTGCTAAACTATAATTACTATAACTATAACTGAAACTAAATAAAATAAAAACTAAATAGAAATTTGTTTGCAAAATAAAAACTAAACTAACTAAACCATTCATGAAACTAACTAAAACTAAATTTACATTTAAAGCTAAATTGAAAACGATATGAAAATAAAAACTGATTTAAAAAAGCAAAACTATAATAACCTTGCTAGCAACGGACGCAACCTGGAAAGCTATCGGCATGGATTTTCGCCGATAACCAATTGTACCAGCAATCAACTATTTGCTGCAAAATCTATAAATCGGTCGACCTCTAGTCAGCACACCATGCATATCATCAAAAAGGGTTGTACCTATCTTAATGAGTCATGGGTGTGTTTTGGGCATAACATACGATAAACCAATCAGAGTCTCATCTCCCACTCCTTATTCACTATTTATATGGTGGAATTTGCAAGAGCAAAGGATGAATGCTTCTCCAGAGGGGAAACATATCTGCTCATATGTGAGGTTAAAGCAGACACAATAACAATCTTTTACGTTTTAGTTGGTCAACTGTCTTTAAATAGCAACATGCGAACAATGAACCCACCTTGTTTTCAGTCCAGCATGCCCGTGGGCAAATAGATGGGCACAAGTGCATTTGCTATTTAAACAACTTGGTGCAAAACACTAATTTAAGCCCCGTGTCAGGCTTAAATTAGCAAAACACTTGCATTGCACCTAGTGTTGAATTGGGCCGGGTGTATGATTGGATCCTAAGTGACAGTTTGAAGCTGATGGCATCAAGACTGTCTTTTCTTTTTTCTGATTTGACTACTGCATTAAAATTTATGGTTAAATATAAAGTTCATTTTAAGGCTGCTTAGTGACTTTTAATGTTTTATGTAAAGGATCAATGCTACATAAAAGCAGTAGTAAAATACGCCAGCTGTGGCCCACCTCAGAAGCTGTTCACAACACCGTTCAGAGTTCAACTCCTCAACAGTGAGGCGATGTCAACCATCTACATTGCGAGAATATCACTCGCATATGCGTCTAAATTTTACTCTGGGTGACTAAATGATGTCTATCGTTAGCCATTGGCTAATAAATACTTAGATTTTCTTGCCAGTGTGTGTGTGTTCAAGGCTTTTATAAGATTAGCACATTTTCACTAGCGGAACACTGACTAAGCGCTTGAGAGTTTCTCTCTCCATCAAGCGATCTGTACTTTTTCAGTTAATCTCAATGGATGCACAGCGTACCTGTATTTGCTGAACTATAAACTGTGTACTGTAAAAGACTCGCCGTTGCTTTTATAATAGTGCTGTTGCTCACACATGCAAAGAGAGAGAGAACAAGAGTCTTACCACAGTGAATCGACACACTACATGTAAACTATATTCTTTGTTGTATTTCCTGTCAAAATAATGGAGTTCATTAGAGCTCGTTTTGAATTATTCAGCTTTTAAAAACAAGCAGAAGATATGCCGGTTTCTCCGGTAGTGGGTGGGGCTTATGCAAAAATGGCCAATTTCATTGGCTGGCGCTGAACTACAGTATCACTGCCCCTGTTTTGATTTCAGCAAATCAGTTCGACCGAACACAGACAATGTGATTAATATTCTGTGGCATTTTACAATGTGATTAGTAAGCTGTGGCATTTTACAAAGATAAATTGATTGGAATCACATGATATAAATATATAATATATATTTGTGCATGTGTGTGTAAAATAGTATATCAGTCTGGTGAGTAAACTGAAAAATTTACTAGCCAATGACGATTATATTGCCAAGGTGTGTGTGCCAACGGGTTGTGCTGTGTAGCAGAATTGAACAGAACGATGACAAGCCAAACTTCTTTTAACCTGAAAATGCTGCTTAAGGCACAAGACATCCATATAGCATGTTTATTTTTTATTTTATTTATTTATTTCCATAAAAAATAGTGCAGGTGGATGGCAGAACACATTCTGTGTGAACAGCCCTGTAATAATGCAGCAACAGAGCAGCCTTTTGCAAATGCCATTGCCAGTATTTAATTATCATCAATTATAATTTATTTCTATACTCATAATTTCTGCAGTTAAAATGTCTATACACATTTCTCTGAACAGCAAAAGAAAGAATGAATAAAGGAACTTTTTTGTGGTAATACAGATTAAGGTTCTGTGCTGCATTTGCAGTGTAAAGACGTCATTAGGCTTTTCTGTCTGGATCATTTTGCACCAGGTAAAACATTATGTGCATAACATGTTCATATCTTCATCTTAACAAAAAAAGATATGTTCTTATACCTTGATACCGTCCAATGTTTTAGAGACTGAGTGCAATGTACTTCTACCTACTGTATGTGTTAAAAATAAAGCAATGGAGAATATGCATGGCATTCTAAATTTGAATTCCTTAGAGATGAAAAGCAAGGTCAGACCTTATTCAGAGAACTGATTAATTAAGCAAAGTTTCTGAGTGTTACTGCTTTTTTATAAAGCATCAGCATTTCAATAAATCGGCCAAGTTTCCAACTGAATGTCTTTTTTTTTTTGGTACAATCATAACTGAAGAACCTTCTTGTGCAAAATAAACAATAAATAAATGATTCCCAGCACAAATTCCTGCAAACATTTACAGTACTATAATGGTCAAGTTGATTGCTTTAATCTGCTATCCAATTTATTATAACATTTGTCTAGATCTACTTACTGGAATACAGTCTATAAAACTCACTCAGGAGTCTTGGCATAGCAGGCAACGTGAATCTTGCAGCTTTTCCTGATCCCTTTGACTTGTTCAATATCAATATCATTCCTATCAATAAAAGTGGCAGCGTTTAATTTACTTGAAGGCAGTGTTCACAGTACGCTAGTCCTACACAATCTTTAAATACTGATTATACAACTTCTCAGCATTTACAGTCCCATAATTCAATCTGCAAATTTCCTTCAAAAGTGTGATAATATTTATATCATATTTTAAAAGTTATAGTCCATCTCTTCGGGGTAAATAATAGAAAACATCATAAAGAGGCAGGGATCTGCAAGAAAAAGACATGGGACCTCACTTCATGACCAGTGAATTTAAAGGAATAGTTCACCAAAAAAATTAAAATCTGCTAAAAAAAATTCCTCACCTGCAGACCATCCAAGATGAGTTTGTTTCTTCATTGAAAGAGATTTGGAAGTATTTAGCATTACATCACTTGCTCACCAGTGAATCCTCTGCAGTGAATGGGTGCCATCATAATAAGAGTCCAAACAGCAGATATAAACATCACAATAACCCACACCACTCCAGTACACCAACATCTTGTGAAGTGAAAGCTGTGTGTTTGTATGAAACAAATCCATCACTGAGGCATTTTAACTTTAAACCATCGCTTCTGGCTAAAGAAAAAAAAAAAAAAACATTCCATAATCCATAATAACATTTCCTCCAGTGGAAAAGTCCCTGTTGTCCACTCACATCAAAATCCACAACATTTTTGTTTAAAACTGTTAATGAACGGTGCTTGATCTGTGCATATTTATCTCCTGATTCACAAAAGATTATTATTATTTATTTATTTTTACTGGTGAAAGAAATATTATGAATAGAGAAACGGTTTGTTCAGAATGTCTTGGAGGATTTATTACATTACCGTACATTCATTTCATTAGTTGATGGACTTGAATCATGTGGATTACTTGAGGATTATTGTGATGTTTTTATCAGTGGCACCCACTGTAGAGGATCCAATGGTGAGCAATAGATGCAATCCTAACTTCATTCATAAAACATTGAATACTGATATTTAAAATTACAAAAAGAATAATAATAATAATAATAATAATAATACTTTGTGAAATTAAAACCGCCAGTAGGTGACATCAAGTCACTGTTAAGAAGTGAGTTATTGCGATTGAACAGAATCATTTAAATGGTTGATTCATTCAGGAACGAAACACAGTCATGTTGCTCAGAGACGTAAAACAGTGCTGTGGCTGTGTTTGGAATTATTTCTGTTGGCAAAAACAGACAATATGGTGTCTAAAACATAAGTCTCTTAATAATCACTTTGTTTTGCTGAACTGTTGTATAAAATAAAATGGAAAAAAAATGGTGCTCGGTCTTCGTGTGACATTTAACTAACTTTATGCTATATAAAATTGTATAAATAAATACATTTTCTGCCCCCATATCTTGAATTTTCTGATCATTATTCATGTGTTTTAATACTGAATCATGCAGTGAAAGAACACACACATGCACTAGGCTAACCTACTATACTTCTTTATGTAGGCCTAATGTATGCGGGCAGTCTGTAGGTGTGTGTGTGTGTGTGTTTTTTTTTTTTTTTTTGAAATATACTTGATAATGACAATTTGCACATCATTAAAACAATATTTACGATATTATCGCAAATTATATATATCACACACCCAAGGCAATATCACAAATAAATTCAGTTGTTATTGTTTTTGGTATTGACACCTTCAAGTTACTAGTCCAATTGGGCAAGAAAATGTATCTTTCATTTGCCAGTCCAAAAGCATTCACTTGTCCCGGACAAGCGGACAAACTTTAATATCTAGCCCTGAAATGGATCAATAGTTTTCCCAAGAGTGCTTGCAAAAGACCACCTGAGACACAAAGATATGCCCCATATGCCCCATACTCATATGCCCCATACTCTCCTGAAATTAACAATGTAATTTCTGATTAGTTTGATGCGCTGGCAGCAGAACAGCTTATGTTATGCATGGACACAAGAGGATGTCTGCAAAACGTTGGTTCAACTATCCAGAGGCAGTATGGACAGTATTGTTCACATTATGGACTTCAGTTCTCAGCTCATGGTCCAACAGTGTGGAGGAACTCTGGTGTTTATCACTGGAGTAGTACTGTATTGTGAGATAGCTGGTTTTATGCTGCCAGTCATGTTTCAGCACCACGGACAGCAACACTATCTGCACAGCCCACAAGAAGCAATTAAAGCATTACTCCACCCCAAAATGGAAATTTTGTCATTAATCACATGTCATTCCAAACCCGTAAAAGCTTTGTTCAGCTTCAAAAAAAAAAAAAAAAAAAAAAAAAAAAAAATTCAGTAGTTCAACTATAACATTATGTAGTGACGAGAATACTTTTTGAAAACAAAAATAACGATAAATTAATTCAACAATTTGTCTCCTCTGTATTTCTGCATCAACGTAGCACCATTTTGTTGGCAGATGGACTATCCTGACGATGTCTTTCATACTTTTCTAGACCTTGATGGTATAATTTACTTGGCAGTTAATGGGACAGTCACAAGCCTCTTGATTTCCATCCAAAATATATCTCAAATTGTGTTCTGAAGATGAACAAAGCTTTTACAGGTTTGGAACAACATGAGGTAAGTGATTAATGACAAAATTTTCATTTTGGGGTGGACTAACCCTTTAATTTAAGTACTACAAACTTCAAGAAAGCAAGTTATAAGTTATACAAACCATATTAGACAACTGACTACTGAATAAACTATGGTGAGTTGGCTAAGTAAAATATATTTGCATTAACACAATATTGCTTTATGTAACTGTTTGTTAAAAGTGAAAAATTTGATTTGTGGGAGGGGTGTTTTTGTGTTAACAACTGATCATGCAGCAGGAGATGGTCAACTTTTATACTTCATCTTCATAAAGATGAAATGGGTTTAAGGTATTCCCTCTCAAAACAAATGAAAATAAAACAAGTTCTTAGGCACAGATCATTTGGGGCTAGTGACTTTATTATGAATGAATGCATGTGTCTATCATTCCCTAATGATGGCTATCCTTTCAACAAGTAGCTCATCATTTATCAATTATTAATTTGCATAATTTGTTTTAATAAGCAATTTGGTTTATATTAATCACATCAAAACGTCTAATAGGCTAAAGACTCTCAGATTAAGCTATAAAAGATGTTACATTATATTACTTTTCAGTATAATTGTTATTTAATATAAATAGATTATACTACTGTACATTATTTATCATATAGACTTTTTTTTTCATTTTAGGATTACCAGAAAACCATTTTGTTTTAAACAGGTTTAGACGCATCACATTAAAAAGTCTTCAGCAGCAGTGCGTTTTTCATGCAGCGCGTCACATAAAATAAATAAATAAATAAATAATTATATATATATATATATATATATATATATATATATATATATATATATATATATATATATATATATATATATATATATATATATATATATATAACAGATTTCTTAAGTTTAGTGTCTATTTTAAATCTATTTTGGGATTACTCCGTACTTATGTAATCACACTGCTCTGCAACATTCATTCAACACTCGTGTAAAGTGTGACCAAACCAGTGTAGGCTATACTGAGTAACGTTCAGCATCGATCTGCTTTTAAAGTTATTATTTGTCGAATATAGCCTACAAAAATATTTTCTTCGACGGATTTTGCGTACTAATCCACTCCACAGACTTAGGTTCTGTTCAACACAGTGTCATTAATGTAAAACTTACTTTTCCAGTCGTAAACAGACGTGAAATGTCCTCAGGTTTTCAGTCCAGAAGTCTTCTGGACAAATTGAACTTCTTTTCGCTGTCCGTTAAGTTCTGACGGCTATTCTCTTCTCGGTAACGGTCGCAAATTCCGCGGGTGCCTTCCCATCTGTTTCGCGCTGGCGGGTTTTTTTTTCTCAGTAGCGAGAGGATGATGGAGATGAGCGCGCGAGCGAGAGGGAGAGAGAGAGAGATGGTGAGAGTTGCGCGCGTGAGAGAAGTAATGCGCGCTAATGTGACAGGCGTTTGTAGGGGTGTGGCCATCTAATGTCATAAGAGCAAATATTAAGAACATAACGTGTGATTTTGACTTGGTCTGTTGCTGCTCATAATAATAAAAAATAAAGCTCGATACTCGTATCTTTTAATTAGTTAATGAGGCAAATCACACTTTTATAAAACTGGGCAAAACAGAAAGAGAGAAACCGTTTATAAAACCACTTTATGAGATAAGATGAAAGAAAAATCATCCTTTATATCTTCAATGTTCAAATGGATAAAACGGTATAGTTTGTATAAGAAATTATTAGATTTGCAGCATATGAAGAACAGCATTAAAAATGAGCAGCTTGTGCATCATTATAAAGACAAATTATGATTAATGTATATTAAGGAATAATAAATAGGAAACACCAAACTGTTTTTTTTTTCCATTATCAATAAGCATGATAATCTCTCAACCTCACTAAATAATTACAGCAAAATAACTGTTATCATTAACATTATCTGTCCAATGCACCATTAAAATAACTAAGGAATTAATATTGATTATCATTTCTCCATAAGTGTTCATTCAACTAATGACTGAATACATGGCTGGTTAAGTATATTTATTACAAAGTCAAAGAAAAGAAGGGTGAATTACAATAAAACAGTCTTTTTTATAAATATGTCTAATCGTAAAACTGGTCTATACAAGTGTCTAATTTGGGGAAAACAGGAATTCACTGTCAACACCTGATCATGCATCACAGGAAAGACTTTTACACATCATCATAAGAAGAAAGTGTGATTAAGGTCTGGCACCGTCAACTTGAAACAAATTCACAAAGTAACTGCATCCAAAGACAATCCTTTAAGCACACAAATTGAATGTCTGACTGTTTTCTTTATGAATGAATTCATGTAATTCCCTGGTGATGACTGTTGATCTTTACTGGATGACAATTCCCATATAATATATGCACAAAGGTGCACTATAGAGTCACTGTATGATTGAAAGAAATTTTCTCCTACTCATTTCAATGTACATTTTGTAGAATTGAGTTTGAATTGTTCAGAAGGATATATTTTAAATCACTATCTTACAGAGACCAATTCACACTTCCTCATCTTCAGTGGAACAACTGACCAGAAGGGGTTGAACTCAGCCACAATGGGGATTGTTTTGTTTCAAGCTATGTTCTTGCGATACTATTCTGCCCCAAGGGTCTCAATGTCTAAAAGAATTAGTTGAAGCATAACTGCAGCATATCTGCTTGAGTGGCTACTCGTGTGCACCGATATTCACCTCACATAGAAAATATAATGAAACCAAGAAATGAGATTCAAGCATGTGAAGGCTATCTTGAATGAATCAATGTATGATTTAATTCTTATCTATGCCATAAAAAAAGTCTCTTATGACTAAAAAAAAAAAAAATGTTTTGATTGTTGATTATGCACTAGAAGCTGAGCAATTGTAAGGCATGGACAGAAGAGGATCTCCTGAAATAAATCTGAATGTTTGTACTATCCAGAAGTGGTATGGACATTTTGCAGAAGCTCTTATCTTTCAAATGTATTGTATTTTGAGAGCCATCTCCATGATACCAGGCAGCAACACTTCAAGAACCAAGTGTTGACAAATAAACAGCTTGCATAAATTGCCATGCTGCAGGGGACAGCCTCTAAAACTGTCAGAGCTCACACCAAAATCCACCATTGACCACACTAATCTGCACATAATCATATTCATTTGACACATTTTAATGTTACAGACAGTACTGTGAACTCAAGCAAAAAGCAAACACACACACACACACACACACACACACACATAAATATATATATATATATATATATATATATATATATATATATATATATATATATATATATATATATACACACACACACTTTTTTTTCCAGCACAAAACAGAAATGCCTTTTATAATCAAAAGGGTGAAATGGAACATAATTGTTGGTTGTTGAATCACTGTTGCATCACATTTACATTGTATGTAAAATGTAAAAACGTTTTATGAAAACATATAATCATAAATCCTCTGATTTTGCCAGAATTTTCATCACCATTATCACCACATTTAATCAGTCTAATTTAAAGGAATAGTTCACTCAAAAATGACAATTTGTTGACAATTTACTCACCCTTAGGCCATTTAAGATTGAGTTTGTTTCTTCATCAGAACAGATTTAGAGAAATTTTCATTACATGACTTGCTCACCAGTGGATCGTCTGCAGTGAATGGGTGCCGTCAGAATGAGAGTCCAAATTTCTGATAAAAACGCCACAAAGATCCACACAACTACAGCCCATTGATTAGTGTTTTGTGAAAAGTGTGTTTGTAACAAACATTCTGATGGCTACCATTCACAGCAGGTGATCCATTGGTGAGCAAGTGATGTAATGCTAAATTTCTCCAAATCTGCTCTGATGAAGAAACAAACTCATCTACATCTTGGATGACCTAAGGGTGACTACATTTTCTGCAAATTTTCATTTTTAGGTGAACTATGCTTTTAATGTTAAAACAAAAAAATGACCCATTTAATTCCATTAATTTATTAATTACACCATGATGGATTTGAAAATATGGTCTTTAGAGCTGTTTAAACATAAAAACCATTATATTAGTGAAGCTTATCTATATTTAAGTGTCTATCCATACCACCTGTATTACCTCCACTGAGGTGGTCCTCCTTTTTACTGGTATTTAATATATAAAAATTGCCAGTCAAAATGACCTTTAAAACTCAAAAGGCCAGAAGTTTATTTATCTTTTTATTTTTTTTTTATTCCTTGTCTCTCCCCCATATTAAAAATACTAAACTGAACTAAGGCTTCACTCGCTGTTTTTGAATATAGGGTACTGCTCATCTGTGGTATCAGTGTGGTATCAGTGCTCATGCACTGTTAACATCACCACATTACACAAGCCTGTGTTACTATGGTTACAGATTATCACAGGCAAAAATGCACAGCATGGATTTCATGACTGGTGAAATGGGGGGTGGGGGGTGATGCTTTACATCTTCAAAATATACTGAGATGGATCTATGAAATTTACTAAAAGATAAAAGCGCATTTACCTACATTTGTAAAACACATTCACATAATGATACAATCATGGAATGCATATGCTTTTTAAAAGACGTGCTGCAGTACAGTCAACTCAAATGATGCATAATGGCTTCAGAATGAGCATTTACAGTATGCTGTGCTGAGCATTCATAAATTCTGAAGACCTAGAACTGCTGAGATGTGACACACTGTTCTACAAATCCACATAATATGTCCCCTAACAACCTAATGATTTATAACGCATCCAGTAATGATTTTTTTATTATAGGGTCACATCATATAGCAACCCAATACGTCAGAGGCTCATATTAGAAAACTTAAGTAAGAAACAGGATTTGTGAGGGGATTTATGAAAGAACCCTGGGGTTTGCAAGTTGATGTAGATCTGATTGGATCTCCTTCTTACCATAACATATCTCTCAGCTGAGTACGTAGCAAGGAATTACTAATCACTGTGATGCCTCCTCTGAATTACTACATATAATCAACAACAAACTTAAACTGACACATTTCATTTTCTTATTTTCTTAATAAGAATTATTCATCAGAGTGTGGTATCAAGACAAAATTGGTTTGTCTTCCTTAATCAAAAGATAACTTAGTCCACCTCTGAAAAGAAATTTCCACATGGATGATTTTTCCTATTCACAAACTTGTATTCCTTATATTCCAAAATATCCTTCATTTTTAAAAGTATATGTTGACTTCATGTTGCAGTCATCTTGAGTTTTAACATATATTGAAGTCAACTTAAAATCTCTAAAGGCTGAATTAAACAATATTGCCATTAGTGAGTCCACGCCATTTGAAAGTGCAGCTGCAAATGCTGCCTCGGGGAGCTGCTCTGTCGTCGCATGTGCGCAGCTCCTAAGGTATATTTCACATATGTACTGATTTCTCTGTTCTGACACACAATGTGTGCAATGTGATAGCATTCCCTGGAGATTGCTGTGTGGAAACATTCTCAAGATCATGGTAGAAAACACACCTTTTAAAAAGCAGCCAGTTCATCTATTTAGTTTACTGTTGTGACAATGTGTTGCAATGCCTCCACTGAACGTGACACATAAGCAATCTACCAAATAACATTATGACTGCAAGAGACCGAAATTAACCAGAGCTTGCTAAAATGCAGTTGGATAAAGCTAAAGGAAAAATATCTGTTGGGCCAATACATGAAATATAAATGAAGCTTTCCTATCACATAGCCTGCACAAATGAAAATGACTGCTTCGTGGCATCCACGGTTTCCTAAAATAAGTCATGCGTGAGTAAAGTCATACAGTATACAGTATAAGTCAAACATGATTTGCAACAGCGTTCTCACATTGAAAATAAAATGCTGATCTTAAAATGGGGTGATAACATTTTAGTGAATTGATTTTTATTTAAGTCAAAAAAGGATTTAAAATCACTGAGCCAAAAGCTTTTTCTTATATAGATGCAGACCTTCAATAGAAAAATGTATAAGGCACTGGTGATTTTCCGCCACAACATTATCCATTGAGTTTACAAACATTTCCTTTAACCCTGCAGTAAAACGCAACACAATGCAATATGTTATATAAAATATAGGTAAACCACCTGTGGAAAATCAATGTGTAAAATTCCTTCATATTATTAAAGCAGTACATTGTACGCTAATTTTTTAGGGACTTTTCTTAAAGTGTAAGATGGGCAATACAGCAATACAGTTTTTGAGTGTATAACATTTTGTTAACAAACATTCCCAAAAGAATTACTGTGATTTTAGATGTTATTTCCATTCAACTAAAATATCACAAATCAACCTAAATACATAGGTTACACCAACAAAACTAAATCAATTGGAAATATCTCCTTAAGATAACTACTGCAGGTTACCACTTTTCTCTTTAGAGTTAAAGCTTGCAGGTTAAGAGTTGTGTGAGACACAATGTCTAAAGCATTTCATAAAATAAAAAAAAAATAAAAAAAGTTAGTCTTGATACATGCTAAATTGGCCTTCCGTGGCACTATTTGCTGTGCTCATGTGTGTTGAAGCTCTGACGCAAGTAATGTGAAAGGAACTTAACACCTCCCTAATTGTGTCTCCAGAGCGAAGCTTTTCAACTATCTTTGAACGCTTCACTACAAAACAGAACAAATGAGAGCTGAGAGGTGACTATGAGCTTTCTAAAGCATTTCAAATCAGTTCAAATGTTTTGCAATCCTCCCATTTTAGAAATCCTATATCAGAAAATATTCTCCCTCTATCATCTGAATTATTGTGCTAAACCCTTACCTTAGTGTGGGCAAATGTTAATTTTCTTTGTCTCTGAGAGATCTGATCTGGAAATATAATTAAATTCCAAGGGAAGCATTGTCTTCACAGATTTTCCTTTAACACTTTCATTGTACAATACATGGACACTGGGTAGGAAGACAAAGCGGTTAACCTGAAAATACTGTAACTGAATCAAAACAATGTCTTTATTGCATCTTAAAGCTAAAGTGTGCTATGTTGCACCACTAGCATCCTAAAACACAAATGAAAAAAAAAAAATGATAATGTATTCAGTTGGTTGGACAAACATAGAGTCCAAACTCACATCACTAGTTGAGCCAAGCTTGTTGAAGTGTTTACATTATGCAGGAAATCAACCTACTAATAACTTACTTACAGTTCTCTCTGCATAATAAACTGTGGCAAGAGAAAGCATTTAAACAACAGAAAAAAATTACGCACTTCACCTTCATAGGTGTTAGGAAAATGGATAAAATGATTATGTCCTGCAACAAACAGCACAGACTAACCATTATCATCATCCAAAGCCATTTTCTCAGATTATACCTCTGATTAGGCCTCGTCAGGAAGAAAAAAAAGAGCCTTTATGTCAGTCACCTTTTAAAGGTCTCGTTCTCTGCCTCTTTTCTGACATGCTATAATTAGAGAGATTTTCCGCAGAAAGATGTTTAGAGGTACAGATCAACAGTTCACTGATGGATGTGACCTGAGCCACACTCTGTATAGGAATAATTGACAACTGGCCATTGAATTACTGAAACATAATGCCAACCTGAGGTGGTAATAAGGGTACAACTTGAAACACTTCGGGTGTACATTATTTTTCAATAATTCAAACAGCTCAGAGTCAATTATTCTGTTTATACCATGGTTATATGACAACAGCAATGTTGTCATATATATTATCAAACTATATTTCAGAAAAAGTCAATTGTGGGACAGTCTCTGTGCATGTCTGTGTCTTTACTGTATGTGTGTATGTGTGTGTGTGCAGAGAGAAAGAGAAAGAGAGTAGGAGAAAGACTAAGTTAAACTAAATAAAACTTTCTCAATATTACCTTTTTCCATCCAAATCTTTTTTGTTATCATTTTAACTAACAAATAGGCCTAATCAGAAATGACATAAATCTGCATTATAATATCAACATTTGGTGTTAAAAAATATAAAAACTGACTGACGGTCCTCCAGTTAGCTAAGTCAATTCTAGCAATGGCATCACATTTAATTTACATCTTTTTTGGTATCCTGTTCATTCAGTTGTAATAATCAGGCTATAATTGATTATGTTTAAGGCCTATTTTATTTAGATTTCAGACGGTACAGCAGAACAGGATGACCAGCTAGGTGTGCATCAAGCTTCTTAGAATTGTACTCACTATGTGCAAAAAGCAACTTTGAAATACTGTATGTCAACAGTTTGATTTCTAGTGAGCAACAACAAAATATCAAAGTCGAAATGGCTGGCTTTGATATGATCTTGTGAAAACTATGCCTGAAAGCTGTTCATGTTACATAGCACAGCATGTTAACAAAACCTGAATATAAAAACTCAAAACTCAGAACCATACAACACCAAGAGTAAATCCACTTCATTCTTTCAGACAAGTGACACAACATGTCAAAAAGACATCTATCTGCTCAGATTTCAAAATCGCACATGCTACTTTTATTTCTTTGAAATGGTAAAATACAGAGTAAAAACCAGTGAGAATAGAAAAAGAGTGCATTGCAGCAGATTTGCAGAAGATCTCTGCTGGCAGGCTTTCTCAAGTTTCCAGCATCATCCCAGTGATGCTGATTTAATTTCTGCAGATTTGCTTATTTGTCTCGGTCATAAAAATGATACAGTTCATAAGGTTCAATCCTGACAACCTTGCACCACGTAGCACAAACCCTCAAACAAATCATTTAAACCTGTCAGTGTATATAGGGTCATCTCAGCTGTTATAATCTCCTGCATATAAAATTTTATTTAATTTTCATTTCATTTGGAAATCAATGTCTGAGTCTGGAGGAAGGCTGGATTGGCACAGAATCCAAGCTGCTTGAAGTCCAGTGTGAAGTTTCTGAAGTCAGTGATGATTTGGGGAGCTGTGACGTCTGCTGGTGTTGGTCCATTGTGTTTCATCAAGTCCGAAGTCAATGCAGCCATCTACCAGGAGATTCTGAAGCACTTTATGCTTTCATCTGCTAACAAGCTTTAGAGAGATGCTGATTTCCTTTTCCAGCAGAACTTTTGGCACCTCCCCACAGTGCCAAAACCACTTCCAAAAGGTTTGCTGACCATGATATTACTGTGCTTGATTGGCCAGCAAACATGTCTGACCTGAACCCCATGTGGAATCTATGTCATATTTTCAAGAGAAAGATGAGAAACAGTTGATCCAACAATACAGACGGGCTGAAAGCTCAATAGTGCCTCAGCAGTGCCACAGTACATTTTGTGCTAAAGGAGCCCAAGTATTGACCGCATAAATGAACATACCTTAAAGAACTTGAACTTTTCTGTTTTCCAAATTTATTTATTTATAATTATTATTATTTTATTTATTTTATTTTTATCTTAGGAAATATTCTAAAGTTTTGAGATACTGGATTTTTTTTTACTTTTGCTGTAAACTCTAATAGTAATAAAAACTATTCTGAATATGTTTTGTTTTCTTTGTATGCATGGATTACTTGGGTTACTGACATCTGGTGAAAATGTCATTGGCATCCTTAAAAATATATTTACTGAGAAAAATTATGACGTGTTCAATACAATTAATCTCAATAAATTAGAATGTCATGGAAAAATTCATTTATTTCAGTAATTTAACTCAAACTCCTTGACACGTCTGTATGCCTTGACCCCAGCCTCAGTCCATTCCTTGTGAAGTTAACTCAAATTCTTGAATCAATTTTGCTTGACAGTCCTCATAAAGCTGTTTTTTTTTCGGTTGTTTGTGCATCTTCCACACTTTTTTCCTTCCACTCAACTTTCTGTTAACCTGCTTGGATACAGCACTCTGTGAACAGCCAGCTTCTTTGGCAAAGAATGTTTGTGGCTTACGCTCCTTGTGAAGGGTTTCACTGATTGTCTTCTCGACAATTGTCAGATCAGCAGTCTTCCCCATGATTGTGTAGCCTAGTGAACCAAACTGAGAGACCATTTTGAAGGCTCAGGAAACCCCTGCAGGTGTTTTGAGTTAATTAACTGATATGTTACCATATTCTAATTTGTTGAGATGTTGGTTAAAGGGGGGGTGAAATGCTCGTTTTCACTCAATATCATGTTAATCTTGAGTACCTATAGAGTAGTACTGCATCCTTCATAACTCCAAAAAGTATTTATTTTTATTATATTCATAAGAGAAAGATAGTCTGTGCCGATTTTTCCCGGAAAAACACGAGCGCCTGGAGGCGTGACGTGTGGGCGGAGCTAAAGAATCACGAGCGCCAGTTGCGTTGAGAGCGTTTGGAAGCTGTGACAGCTGTGAAGGCTGAAACTGAACGAGAGCAGCAGCAGCAAGGACTCGCTCCGAGCGGGACTCGAACCCGGGTCTCCGATGGGAGGCGGACGCACTAACAAGGAGGCAGAGATATTTTAAGCAGTTTTACTCACCGCCTGTGGTTCCAGCACACAATCGTGACCCTTTTTCGTTGGGATTGCATCATCCTTAAGAAATAAACAATACTTGCACAACTCCGTTGATGCTCTGTAAAAATAAACTCCATCCACTGGTCCCTTAATGCTGTTTTTTCTTTGGTAATCTGTGCAGGGTTGTCTTGTGACAAACCGGAAGGAGTATTTTTGGAACAGAAATTCTCCTTCAAACGTACAACTTCATTTTTGAAACTTTGTCCATGTTTAGCATGGGAATCCAACTCTTTAACAGTGTAAAAACTCAGTATGCATGAAATAGCATTTCACCCCCCCCTTTAAATGACCTTGGTGTTGGTGTGATTGACTGGCCAGCAAACTCACCAGACCTGAAGAGAATCTATGGGGTATTGTCAAGAGTAAAATGAGAAACAAGAAACCAAAAAAAGCAGATGATCTGAAGGGCACTGTCAAAGAAACCTTGCTTTCCATAACACCTCAGCAGCGTCACAAACTGATCACCTCCATGCCACGCTGAATTGAGGCAGTAATCAAAGCAAAAGTAGCCCCTACCAAGTATTGAGTACATATTGATGAACATATTTCCAGAAGGCCAACAATTCACTAAAAATGTTTTTTTTTTGTTTTTGTTTTTTTTTTTTGATCTCATGAAGTATTCTAATTTTGTTGAGATAGTGAATTGCTGGGGTTTTGTTAAATGTGAGCCAAAATCATCACAATTAAACCTATATATATATGTATATATATATATATATATATATATATATATATATATATATATATATATATATATATATATATATATATATATATATATATATATATATATATATATATATATATATATAACAATGTCATTATACATTTCATACTTGCTAAGAAATCTCAGAATCCTTGAAGATATTCTGCTCTGTTCCTGGAAGCAACTGTAAAGCTTTGAAGGAGAGTAATCATCTGGGCAAAGAATACATGATGACTGAGTGGCAATGCTTTCTGCTCACCAGCATGCTGCTGTTTTCCATTGTTGGTGAGAACAGAAGATCCATTACATTGAACGGTTACTGAAAGCCTTAGTGATCTACAGTAACATGTCCACAGCGTCATTGTCTCTGACTGCAGGTGGTACGGTTAGCACAAACTTTCCTTCCAAAGGGGTCCAGTATATTTTTTATCTTGTTGGATCATTTGCTGAGTATGGCTTCTCACACCAGCACTGACTGAATCATCATAATTAAAACTGATACAAAGTAACGAACAGATACATTCTGAAAATGAAGGGCCACTTATAAAGGACAGATTTATGACAGAGATCTTAGCCTCATTAAAAGAGTGGGGGAAATGTGAGCAAAAAGGCACTTTTTTTACCCGCAGCCTGCCAACGCAACTCTCCAGAGAGACCCCTCAACTGCTAGAAAATCACAGCACCGTAATGAACCCCACAGGAATAACCCCCACTCTGATATAGACAGCTAAATAAAGCCTTAGAAATTTCTAACATAACCACATTCCTTGAATAGCCTGGAAAAAAAAGTAGTATCCACAGATTTGATTTATTACATACAAGATCTTCCACATATAAAATACAAAACCTCACACACACACACACACACACACACACACACACACACATATATATATATATATATATATATATATATATATATATATATATATATATATATATATATATATATATATATATATATATATATATATAAATCTGTGTCATGTTCATTAAAATAATAAAACATTTTAATGTAACAAGAATAGTAATAATAGTAATATTGTATATGCACAATAATATTATACATACATTATATGGACAAAAGTATTGTCACACCTGACCATTAACAGGAACTTCAATGATATTGCATTCTAAACGTAAAAATGGCCTTCCCCAAACTGTTCTCACAAAGTTGGAAGCATAGCATTATCAAAAATGCCTAGGCATGCTGAACCATTAAGATTTCTAGTCAAACCCCTGAAAAACAGCTCCATACCATTATCCCTCCTACACCAAACATTTCAGTTGACACAATGCAGTCAGACAGGTTACAATGTTCTCCTGGCATCCACCAAATCCAGACCTGCCCATGTGACTGCCAAACAGAGAAGCGTGGTTTGTCACTCCACTGAAGAGGTTTCCACTGCTCCAGAACCCACTGTGGCATGCTTTACACAGCTACATTCAACTCTTTGCGTTGTACTTAATGTGATGGTTGCATGCAGATGCTCAGCCACGGAAACCTTTTCCATTTAGCTCTTGCCACTTTTCTGATTTTATGTGGTCTTCCAAGTATCTGTATTTTAGTAATTTCCACCAAAGTCAAAAGCGTTCGGTGTTCTGTATTTTATATTCAACATTGTACATTGTACATTCGTTGCTGCTGATGCCTCAGACAGATATGTGCCTTCCTTCACAGCATTAACATTTCATGTCACTTTGACAACTTAAGTTAAGATGGCCGTCTCAAGGTACATCACTGTCAAAATGGAGAAATAATTTTCCTACAACCACCCATTAAAAAAGCAAATCAAATCTCAACAAGAACAGCATGAACAAGAACAAAAATATCCTATAGGGTTCAGTGAATCATTGCAGCACAGGGCCAAGCAGGATATTCATTATTTATTGGAAGATCACTTGAGGAACAAACTAAGTTAAATAATCCATACTGCAACCATTTTCAAGTATTTCTAGGAGAATCACAACTCACAACTTTTTTAGGTAAATGTTTGAATTCATTCACACACTCTGTAAAACATACACAGTCTGGGTAAAAGTGAGGGTGTAAGTGTGAAACCATGTAGAAATCTCTCCAGATGTTCAGTCAGGGCTTTGCCATTAGTGTTTGGGTGGCATTTAACATCTTAACATCTTGTGGTAGAAAAAAAAAAACAGAATCTGTCCCTGACACCTTGATAGAGAGCTAAACAGTGCTATCTATAACCTAACATTCAGCATCCCGAACATACTCATATCATAGGCATCATTCAGCAACAGTATTAAGCAAGGGGCCAGTATTTGTCTTTATATCCATCATGTTAGATGTGTTACAGGGTTTGCCCAATAATGGTATCTTAATCATAATTTATTCACTTTCATGAGACTTCTTTCTTCCTTGTACCTATGAATCATGTAACAATGAAACAGTTAAAGTTAAAGGCAGTTCATCAAAAAATTATGAAGCCAAAGTAATAGACGACCATTGCTCACCAAAATTACTGAGCATTTTGGCCCACAATTATTTTTGATATGACAACACTCTTTGCATTCTTACATTATAAAGTATATCCAAAACAGTGAGATATTCTTGGGCAGCAGATCAGCATTTGCATAACCAAACAGCCACTTATCTGCCTTCTGTCGCTCAGGCAGGGGTCCAGAAAAACAGTGCGTTTGTCATTGATGCCATTCGGCCCCAGAGGAATAACGTCATTGGTTCAGTACCAGACCTGGCCTTCCGTTACAGACGACACCAATTTATCATGCAGATGACGTCAAATGTTTTTTATTTGCTTTTTTTTATTTTTTTATTTTGTGCATATGATTGCGTAGGATGAGGCACTGATGAGATCAGCTAATAAAAGTACAGCTGCATTCATTATACTGTTTATTAGCTGGACAACCCCTTGAAAAAAAAGATATGAATTTGCGTATTTTGTTCTTTCTGAATGTTTCCAGGATATTTTAATTTACATAAACATTGTCATGAATGTCCTAGGAATGGAACCCATGGCAATTGTTAGAGCCATGCATTTTAAAGAATTATTATAATTTTTAATAAAATATTTCATGTTCTTTATGGACTGTTGTGGATTAAAATAAAATCATAAACTTACATCACTCCCAAACTATGTCTCATGCCACACACTAGTTCACACACTTCACATCCACAATGTACCTGGATTTATGTTTTAATATGGTCATCTTGTCATCATAGATAGAGGAACATTAGCATTTTTTGATGTGTATATCTGCATTTTTAAAAATAGCTCAAGATGCAAAAAATAAAAAAAACCTCATCATGTCAAAGTCATTGTACTTAAAACCATCTTATTTTTCTCCTAAAAGCTAGAGTCTCTAGTGACAGCAGTGCTACGTCTATACGGAGATCTCTCGACCAAAATGACATTATTCAAAGCACAGCAGTTAATGCACTAGAGCTCTGAAAACAAGCAATCCACATTAGTGCAAGGCATGATGCGATGACAGATTTCGGTTTAAACTCAAGAACACTTTTAATCTCCTCACTGTCTGTAAGGCTTTTGAATAGCACTACACTTGTTTTAGATACAAGCAGCCCCAATCTACACATTTCATTGTTCATTATTGTTCACAGCTAATTAACATTAATATTAACTAACATTATTTGAAAGAGATTTTAAGGGCAAAGGATAGATGTCTAAATGAGATTTCAGCTCCCCTGGGGCTACACTTTAAGCCTGTTGAGAGAACGCTGCAAAGAGATCTATCAGAATAATTTCTTTTTTTATATCTGTTGCTTATCCACATGCAAAGCGCAATTCAGTAATTCAGATTGTATTACAGAACTTGCCTCTGTCTCACAGGTTTCAATGGGCTTTGAGCAGAGTAGATTATGCTAGCAATATGTTTGCTCATTTTTATGCAACCCTAGGATTCGTTAGAGCACTGCTTTTGAACTGTTCACATTTTACTTTTAGATACAATCAGCATTTTAATGTCACGTGACAAATTATACAGGTAACAAATACTTTTCTGTCAGTGTCTTATACTATTCAGAAGGAATTCATCTTTCGGAACATTTAGAACTTAATATGACTGCTGAGAACCACCCATAACACTCTAAATACCTACCAGCCACCGACCTAAGCAACAGCATTGCAATGTCATGTATGTTGTTCCAGCTGCAAATTCACGGCTAGTTAGGACAAAACTCTGATTAACATGGAAAAGATACCTTTATCCCATGTTGCAGCATTGTGTGTAGTTAGGACTAGAGATGTTCCGATACCCTTTTTCTCTTCCCGATACCGATTCCGATGCCTGGGCTCAGGGTATCGGCTGACACAAGTACTGATCCGATACCTGGGTGTGGATCTGTATATACAACTGTATATACTACTAGCCCTGTGTAAATTGCTAGAATTATTTTATTATGTGCTTCAGACTTATCCCTTGATAAAACATGAACAAATACATGGTGAACTACTGTATTTATTACAGTATTATCTGACATGAATTTGACAGTAATATTATTTATTTTCTTAAGCGAAAAAGAACTTCAAATGCAGCTAAAAATCTAACACCGCAAACTAAAAAAGGTATTTTAGTTCTACGATATAACTGTATAAAAAAAAAAAAAACTGCAACAAATAAGACTAGGAATATAAAAAATTCTATATTGATCAGATAATATCTTTACAGCAAAACAAGTAAAAAACAAGCAACTTGTCACGGAGACGAACCCCGTGATTCCCGCTACTGGCCAGCAGAGGGCTCCATCTCCTGAATATTGACTCTCACACTCACTTATACTGATTCGCACTACACTACCCATCATCCCCGTGCCTCGGACTCTGATCATCACACAGGTGCAGCTCATTGGCACGGGTATATAAGCTGCACTACTCCTTCAGTCAAACGCGAAGTCTTGTTTTGCTCCGGCTGACATTTCCAAGCGTTATTTCCCGTGTTTGATTTCCTGTTTACCAGTTCTGTTTGCCTACCGTCTCTTGAACCATTGCTGCCTGCCTCTTGACCTTGGATTGTTTATTGGACTCTGTATATTGCCTGCTACCCCGATCTTCTGCCTGTGTTTGACGACGATTCTGGTTATCTCTACTATTGTGTTTGCTGGTACTGATCCCTGCCTGTACGACCACGAGCTATTCAATAAAGCCTGCAAAATGGATTCCCCGTCTAGTGATGAACTGTTACAGAAGACTTTGCCACAACCGAATCCAGCGGCTTACGATCATCTGTGTGCTACTATGGCAGCTCAGGCAAGTCAAATCGCTGCTAACCAGCATCAATTGAATCGTCTGACTTCAATCACTGAGGAACTGGTAAAGGCTGTTCAAAACCTCCACAGCACTGCCGTGACGTCACCTCCACCTGCAGCGGTCGCCATTTCCCACGCGGCAGGAACGCCAGCGCAAGTTAATCCACGACTGGCTTACCCGGAGAAATTTGACGGGGACTCTATCAAGTGTAAGGGCTTCCTACTACAGTGTTCGCTGTTCGTTGAACAACAACCCACCCTTTACACCACTGATGCTGGTAAGATCGCCTTCGTTTGCTCATTATTAACGGGAAGAGCTTTGGAATGGATAACGGTGGTATGGCGCGAGGATGGAACGGCGTTCACCACTTTCGCTGACTTTCTGGTGCGATTCCGTGAGGTGTTTGATCACCCCCGAGAGGGGAAAGGAGCGGGTGAGCGTTTGCTTGAGTTATCGCAGGGAGGATTAACAGCAGCGGAATATGCCTTGAACTTTCGTACACTGGCTGCTCAGACGTCATGGGTGAATGACACGCTGAAGGTATTGTTTCGCAAGGGGCTTAATCACGAACTGCAAACCGAACTCGCTTGCCGTGATGAGGGGAGAACTCTGAGTGATCTCATTTCGCTAACCATAACCATTGATAACCTGCAACGCTCTCGCCATGTCAGTACTCAACGCCTCTTCCCCGCTGCGGCAACGCAATCCGCAGAAACTACAGAACCCATGCAAGTCAACTCCTATCATCTGACGGATGAGGAACGTCACCGCCGCAGGTCTAACCGACTCTGTCTCTACTGTGGCGCTCCGGGACATCAACGAATTACTTGCCCATCACGTCGCTCTTCTTACACTCCGAAATCGGTGAGTGCATCTCTTAACTGTGTTTCAGTCCCTCTGGTAATCAAGACCAACAACGTTCGAGTGGCTTCCACTGCTCTACTTGACTCAGGAGCAGCTGGGAACTTTATCTCTGAGGAATTTGCCAGAAGGAATAACATTTTTCTAATTTCATGCACTGATTCTCTGTCTGTAGCCACAATAGATGGACGCCCTTTGGGGTCTGGAGTGATTACTCACCGCACTCAAGATCTACAAATGTTAACCGGTCTGTTACACCAAGAAACCATTCAATTCTACGTGCTCCCTGTATCTAACACCCCTGTTATTCTGGGCTTGCCCTGGCTCAGAATGCATGATCCTCAGGTGTCGTGGAGAGAGGGACAAATTCTTAGATGGAGCACCCAGTGTCAGAAATCATGCCTCTCGACCATCTCTCCCATGACTGTGCAAGTTGTCACGTTAGACTCGGAGTTCACCAGCATTCCCAATCTGCCCAAGGAGTATCACGATCTCGCCACCGCCTTCAGCAAGGTACAAGCAAACACATTACCACCACACAGCAGTCATGATTGTGCCATTGATCTAATTCCAGGCTCATCACCACCCCGGGGTCGAGTATTTCCATTATCATTACCCGAGTCAGAAGCTATGGCCAAGTACATCAAGGAGGAGTTGGAGAAGGGGTTCATTCGTCCATCCACCTCTCCTGCTTCAGCTGGCTTCTTCTTTGTCCGTAAGAAGGATGGAGGTTTGCGCCCTTGCATCGATTATCGTGGACTCAATGAGATAACAGTAAAGTTTCGCTATCCACTGCCACTGGTGCCCTCGGCATTAGAACAGCTACGAACTGCACAATACTACACCAAATTGGATTTGCGCTGCGCATACAACCTCATCCGCATTAGGGAGGGGGACGAGTGGAAGACACCTTTCTCTACCACCAATGGGCACTACGAATACCGGGTGATGCCGTTCGGACTGGTCAATAGTCCTTCGGTTTTCCAATCCTTTGTCAATGACATCTTCAGAGACTTGCTCAATAGAACTGTTATCATATACATTGACGATATCTTGATCTATTCAGATACCCTGGAGGAACATATCCAACATGTGAGAACCGTGCTGCAACGACTCATTGAACACCAACTCTATGCTAAGGCGGAGAAGTGTGAATTCCATACCACCTCCACCACCTTCCTGGGGTACGTCATCAGCCCAGAGGGGGTCGCCATGGATGAGAGCAAAGTCAATGCCGTTCTCAAGTGGTCAGTACCTCAAACACTAAAGGAGCTCCAACGCTTTCTGGGGTTCGCTAATTTCTACCGCCGTTTCATTAGGAACTTCAGCTCTGTGGTCAGTCGCCTCACGTCAATGGTCAAGAAAGGAACCCATCGGCTACACTGGGCTGAGGCTGCTCTTCAAGCTTTCCAAGAACTAAAGAGACGGTTTGTGATCGCACCAATACTCCACCATCCTGACCCATCTCTTCAGTTTCTTGTTGAAGTGGACGCCTCCAACACTGGTATCGGGGCCATTCTATCTCAACGCCAGAGTTCTACCGCTAAACTCCACCCTTGTGCCTTTTACTCCCGCAAACTCAATGCTGCTGAACGTAACTACGACGTAGGAGACCGTGAACTCCTCGCTATGAAGGCGGCCTTCGAGGAGTGGAGACACTGGCTGGAGGGGGCTAACTTTCCTTTCACCGTACTAACCGATCATAAGAACCTTGAATATCTGCGCTCAGTCAAGCGCCTCAATCCACGGCAGGCCAGATGGTCACTGTTCTTCTCCCGATTTGACTTCTCAGTTACCTACCGTCCAGGCTCCAAGAACACTAAGGCAGATGCGCTATCCCGTATTCACGAAGATGAACAGATCCCATCCGAACCTGAATCTATACTTCCTTTCAAAGTAATCATGGCACCTGTACAATGGGACATCATGACATTTATCCAGCAACACAACTCTCAACATGAACCTCGGACAACTTGTCCTCCCGATAAGGTTTACGTACCACCCACTCTACGCGATCAAGTACTCAACCACACGCATCCCGCATCCGGTCATCCAGGTATCACGGTTACCATTCATCTGCTTCAGAACCGGTTCTGGTGGGAATCATTACCCAAGGACACCATAGCCTTCATCCAACAATGCCAAACCTGTAATGCACACAAGACTCCCCGCCAATTACCAGCCGGATTACTCCAACCACTCCCTATCCCACAACGACCTTGGTCCCACCTAGCAGTAGACTTTATCACTGATCTACCTGTCTCTCAGGGAAACACTGTTGTTCTGACTGTGATTGATCGATTCTCCAAAGCCTGTCGCCTTATTCTCTGGTCAAGCCAGCTACTGGAATAACCCCCTTTAAGTGCATCCTTGGTTATCAACCTCCCATGTTTCCCTGGTCCGGGGAACCCACCGACGTACCCGCCGTCACAGACTGGTTGCAACGCAGTGAGGAGACTTGGAATCAAGCTCACGTACACCTTCAACGAGCCATCCGCCATCAAAGGGAACATGCTGACCACCGTCGGCGTCCTGGGCCTGTATACCAACCCGGACAATGGGTGTGGCTCTCTACCCGAGATCTCCGTCTCCGACTACCCTGCAAGAAGTTGAGTCCAAGGTACGTGGGTCCATTCAAGATTACACACCAGATCAGTCCTGTTTCATTCCGTCTTGCATTACCTGACACCTATCGCATCTCTCCCACCTTTCATGTATCTCTGCTCAAGCCCGCTGTGGCCCCTGGAGAAGCGGGAGAGGGGAGGTCCCGTGAGCAGAGTCCCCAGCCCGTCCAGATTGAGACTGAGGAAACTTACCAGGTGCGAGAACTTCTTAACTCCAGGCGTCGTGGACGCATCCTGCAGTACCTGGTCGACTGGGAGGGGTACGGTCCGGAGGAACAATCCTGGGTCAATGCTGACGACATATTAGACCCCAACCTCATCACTGAGTTCCATCGGTTACATCCGGAGAGACCGGCCCCTCGACCACGCGGTAGACCCCGACGTCGTCTACCATCTCGCGCCAGGAGTCGCTCGCAGGGGGGGGGGCTCTGTCACGGAGACGAACCCCGTGATTCCCGCTACTGGCCAGCAGAGGGCTCCATCTCCTGAATATTGACTCTCACACTCACTTATACTGATTCGCACTACACTACCCATCATCCCCGTGCCTCGGACTCTGATCATCACACAGGTGCAGCTCATTGGCACGGGTATATAAGCTGCACTACTCCTTCAGTCAAACGCGAAGTCTTTTTTTGCTCCGGCTGACATTTCCAAGCGTTATTTCCCGTGTTTGATTTCCTGTTTACCAGTTCTGTTTGCCTACTGCCTCTTGACCTTGGATTGTTTATTGGACTCTGTATATTGCCTGCTACCCCGATCTTCTGCCTGTGTTTGACGACGATTCTGGTTATCTCTACTATTGTGTTTGCTGGTACTGATCCCTGCCTGTACGACCACGAGCTATTCAATAAAGCCTGCAAAATGGATTCCCCGTCTAGTGATGAATTGTTACACAACCATCTAGGCATAATTATTATTATTAATAGAGACGTATTATTACTACATAGAGACGTAGCTAAATCTACTGTATGCTACAACAGTAGCTTAATATATTGTCAATTTACTCGCCATGAAGATCTTTGAGTGTCTGTGTTTATGATATGACAGTTTTCTCAAATGAAACAGTAAATTCTCATGAAGTGACAGTTTATGCGTTCGTGTCCTCATATAGTGACACACGGCAGAGACTACAAAACAGCGAGCTCCCGCGCATCTGCGCCCGTCACCCACAGAGATGTAGAATTTGCAGGAGTAATATTTAAATAGTATTTTGCAGTCTAATATTCACAGACACTAGTATATATTCGGCTACAGTATGGAGCCCTGCGCTTTGACTAACACGGAAACAAATTAACGCAGCTGCGGGGACCGAATATACTCGGGAGTTGGTAATTTACTACCGGTACTATAGAGACGCTGGTATCATCACATTTTTAAATTTTCAGCACCGTCTTGGTAGTGAAGAGCCAGTACTTGTGCTATCCCTAGTCGCCGTTTTACTGTCTGGTTGGTCCAGTCTGACACACTGCTAAACAGCGAACATACTGCTAACCACTGATCTATAATATAGAAGCGGCTTCACTGTCTGTTGGCAGTTTAGAATGCGATGAGCGATCCAGTCACATATAGATCAGTGCTGCTAACGCATTTTCATTTCTTCTTCGCTGCTCTAAACGGGTTGCTTGCGGCAACACAGCACAACTTCCTGTGTGTGCAATGCATTCTGAGCAGCGAAGAAGAACCTTGCAGCGGTTAGGCAAAGCTAGCGGTCATAACTATGTCTTGAAAATGGTATTGGATAGGTATATGGGTTCATGTACTTGTCGATGCCGATGCCAGAATTTGTTGTGGTATTGGTGATATTTCCAATACTAGTATCGGAATCGGAACAACTCTAGTTAGGACACGGTGTAAGGAAGTTAAAATAGCATGGTTGCATCAACAAATGCGTTTTATATCACTTTTGCATTTGTTAAAACTATTGGGTATGTTTAAGGTTGAATTTGGTGTAGGGGATATTTCCAACACGATAGAGCATTAACCTTTAGAGACACTCCTCGGATATTTGAATTCTGAACAGCCACAATATATATGTCAAGTAGCGTGATAAAAACTGCAGCTGCATGTGCCTGTATTAATGCAATAAAAACGTGCCACGGTCACGTATTGAACGTGTGTTTTAGCACCACTCTCTAGACATTTCAATTTGAAACTGCTGCGAAACGTATTTCCAATGTCTACTAGCAGCAACAGTTTTGTTTAATTGACTAGTCTTGAACATCCCTTGTAATGATAGAATATAAGATTATCATGGCAGTGAGTTTTTCACAGGTCAGCACTCTTTTTACAAAATCACTGTAATCATCCAGTTTTCATTAGGGTTGGAGGTGCAAATGGCTGTCGGCAGGCTTTCAGTACAGTCCAATCAGCATAAATATGGTCCAGCTACTAATGACCCTCTTTACTGCCGTTCATTTACTCCTCCTTTCACATTCCTGCATATGTCTCTCTTTCTTTTCCTGTTCCCTGTAGACTGTCCTCTTGCTGCTCTGTTATCTAGGGAAGTGTGAGCTTGTGAAAACACGTGACAGCTGTAGGGATGGCAGCGAAAGGTCCAATTAAGACTCTGCACTCCCAGAGGTCTGTGCTTTCAATGGTTTGTATCCTCAGTAGAATCAGGAGGGGCACAGTGCGGGCAGAACTGCCAACCTCAGAGGGAGCCTGCAGAGGTGGCAAGGGTTGTGCACCATTCAGAATTTAATTGAGATTGTCTTTGAAATTCCAATTCAACCCTTGGAGGTGCCAAACTCGGATATGGAATTCCAAGTTGTAATTTAATGAAGTTGAAATAAAATGAGGGAAATAAAATATCTCTCAGAATATACACATAAATAAAGCCTGTTTCCTCTACTGAATAAATAATAATTGGAACGTTTCATCTCACAGGTTTTTTTCTCACAACTTTAAAGTAAGAATTGCATGATTTAGACATGCAGCTGTAAGTAATAAAGTCAAAATTGAGAGAGAAATAAAAAAAATGTCTTTCTCAGAACTGTGAGCTTATATCTTGAAAATCTGTCAATTATAACAGATTATAACTATAATAACTATCTATAACACACAATTGCATCTTTATATCGTGCAATTCTGGCTTTATAACTGTCTCATTATAACTGACTTTATAACTCATAATTTCAATTTTATATCTTGCAACTCTGAGAAACAAAACCCAGAACTGCGAGATGCAAACTCGCAACTGTTGGATTTTTTATTTATTTAAATATGTGTACATTTAATAATAAAATATTATAATTCTCAAAATTTATGCTTTTTGTTTTAGGCTACTTCCATTTCCTTAATTAAATTAAATAAATGTGACTACTATAGGTTTAATTATTTAATACTGCTATTCATAAAGTGTTTTTCTTCTGCTTTAATTGAACATCTGGTTGTATGGTCAATTAAATTCAGATCCACACTCATTATCAGAAAAGAAGCCAATTCTCCAATACCTTGTCATTCAGTCTGTGTAAACAAGAAAGAGATAGAAAACAGAGGGAGAGTAGAGGCCTTATTGCAAAGCAGTCCCCTCACGCTCCAGTCATTTTGCTGCTTAGCTCCTTTATGAAGTCATAAAACAAATCCATCATCCCTTCTTTTCCCCACTGAGTTAAGAAATCCGTGATCCCAATTTCTCCAAGTGGAAGACGAGCTATGAATATCTGAGATGCAGGTGATTACCAAGAGCTGCAGGCACTCCGGTGACAGAGAGATAGAACAAGCTGTTTCAGCACTTCCTGACACATCCTTAAATGCTATCATCTGGAAGCAGCATGGCGGTCCCACCTTGGATTGAGCGGCATCAACACCTACGTACTCCGTCTTACAAAGCAGTTTAATGGATTCAAAACTAAGCTGGCATTTTGAAATGAAAGCACAGAAATATGTTTAGCGTGCTGTACTTTCACTTAGATTCCAATTCAACTTTATGCCAACAACTGAGTCGAAAGGGGGTAGGTGAGGAATATGTTTTTAGTTTAGCGAGCACTTTGCTAAAACATTTATTAAAGATGGAACGGCGTGAGAATTAATTTAAGCCGACTGTGCTGTTGACTGCACATTTATTTGCTGAGTTCCTTGTGGAAAATGCAGGAATAGGAAGCAGCGAGTGCTTCAGATCTGACAACTCGTTTATTCAATGTCATGCATACATTTCCATAGACTATCCTACAGATTGGGCCTGTGGAGGAAATGTCAAGTCCTTTGAACTACCCAAATTCATTTCCATGCCTGATGTCAAACAACTGATATTGTTCTATTAAAACTCATATAGTCTTGGAAGAAAGTTTTTGGTTTTATTGGAGAGTTTACAATAAGGGTATACATTTTCCATAAATGAGGCAAGCAGGACTAAAAAGCGCTATAAGATAGTTAAAGTCATATATATATATTTTAAAGTAGACTCTTATTGGTAATAAGTATCTGAGACAAGCAACATTGATGGGCTCTTTAAATCAGTTTTTAGAGATAAATACTTTAGTGGCTTTCCAAATAACAAATCTTACAATTTTCTTGACACCAGGGAAAACATCATATTTAGCTAAAAGCCTTTTAAATTTAATTAAACACAGTCTACCACTCCAAAGTCTAGAGAAGTGTGTGGTGTTTGTAACAAGGTTGCTTGATAACAACCCTTATGGTTGTTGGTTGTGATTGCTTACTGACCCAGATCAAAAGACCCCATTCACTAGTCTATATTAACAGGAATATTTTATATGATGGTATTTGGTGGACATAATACTGGTTTTGCTCGTTTGTTCAATTAAATCTGATTACAGTAATTAATGATTTTAACACACTAGGCCATAATCAATGTACTGTATAGGCTCCAATAAATGTACTGCTGTATCCTCTACAAAATCTCTTCATGTGGAAAGAATGAAAATGTTTTTTACTTAATACATTTCGCCTTGTAATACTATAATATTACTTGTAATATAATGGTTACCAAATAACTTAGCCCAGTCATGAAAATGCATGGACAGCTCTTTGAAATTTTCCATGCAATCCTTTGATAAATTGCTCTAATATAAGCAAAGAGTGTGAGCCATTCTCCCAGGCATTTTAGCACACTCACTTGTGGAGAAGCTCTGGAGGAGCACAGAAACACTTAGCCTTGAGAGGAAATGATGTATGCCTGATAACAGTACCTGAGACCAGAGGGAGCAGCACTCTGGGACTTTCACAGGTTTGGCATCCATTTATAGTCCCTGGAGAAATTGTTCATTTGCCTTTATCCAAGAGAGGTGAGAACAACATGCACAGCCCAAGCTCTAAGAGCCGTTTTATTTTTTTTTTTATATATATATTTTTAAATATATATACAGTATATTCTGTGCAATAAAAATGTTCTATAGATGTTAATGGTTCTTCATGGAAGAAGATTCCAATAATTAACCTTTATATTTAAGAGTGTAGAAACTTACTAAAGCCAACATGTTATTCCCAAATTTGTCAAAGACATTCAAGTTATGTATTTTCTGTAATCTTAAATCAATCAGCATTGCTACAGTACCATTGTGGCTAAGTATTAGCTAGTTAACAAACTTAATTTTGTCACATTTTTCAAAATCAGCTAATCAGTAGCTGTACGGAAGACCAATTATTTCATGAAATGAATAAAAAAGGTAACTGCAACTTAACAAAAAACAGAAATGCTAAAATTCAAGAAAAAGGCTGAAATTCAATTTTGCTCAGAATCTTGCAAAATCTCACTGAATTTTATTTATTTATTTATTTATTTATTTATTTATTTTTGTCCTCGGAATTCTGAGTTTATTTCTTGCAATTATAATTATTATAATTTATTTTTTTGCCAATGAAAAAAAAGTCAATGCAACTTCTTTATCTCACAATTCTGTGTATCTTATATAGCACATTTCTGAGTTATGAAGTGCTGAACTAATTTTCTTTGCAGTTAGTATTTACTGGATTCAATAACTGAATATGACTGTTCCCTTTCAGTTGATCACTCTCGACGCCAAGTCGGTGACCGACGAATATGAGATATCGCTTCGATAGACCAATCTACTTCGAGTGTAACTAAACAAGCCAATGCACATTGGCATGCAATTATTTCATCCAGCTGCCGCTGATCACTGCGTGAGTATAAGAAGGCAGCAGGTGCAATGCATACCAGCTTTTCGCTTCAGAGCCGAGCGTTAGTATCGCTCTGCTCAACTGTGTCTGCTGTGAACTACGAGTTCAGCACGCTCTCGGAAGCTCCGTGTGTTGGCGAGACGGTGCTTCAGCGGCGGTCGTTCCTGTGTTGAGTGTATTGCACACTTCAGGCTGCACTACCACTGTCATGTTTCAAGCGGCCAATTCCCCTGTGCGCCTTAGCACTAAAAGAGTATTTCCTAAAGAGCAAATTTCTCTAAAAGAGCTTCACGTGTGCGTCTTTGTAAAGACGACGGATTGTCCTTATAAGGATGCCGTTTCACCCGTGCGTTTCTGGGTGCGGTCGAACCAACCCTCTGGGACCACCACTCCTCTTGCACCTCCGATCCAGTGGAGCAACCCACGGAATGCGCTGGGCCCTCTTCAAGGAGCGTACAAGCGTTATCCAGTGGGACTCCCCCCGACCAGATGTCGATCTCAGCATCGGAGGGAGAGCTGTCGTATGACGATTCGGCTGCGCTGCCGCCCCCTGGGATGGTGGCAATGCCTGAGTCGGATCCCGAAGTGGCAGCTAGTGTTCACAGAGGAACATGCGCGGTCGGTGCTAGCCTGCTTGAATACGTTCAAGAGCAGGACAGCGGTCCCACTGAAACTCTTACAGAGGCTCCTGGGGCATATGGCTATTACATATGAGACCTCTCCAGCACTGGCTTTATGGCAGAGTCCCGAGGTGGGCATGGAAGCATGGCACTCACCAGGTCCAAGTTACACCAGCATGTCGCCAAACCCTCACTCTGTGGTCAGATCTTGCATTTCTCTGGGCAGGGGTGCCCCTAGAGCAGAACTCCAGGCATGCTGTGGTTTACACGGATGCCTCCACCACCGGCTGGGGGGCCAAGTACAACGGGCATGCAGTCTCAGGGATTTGGATGGGCCTGCAGCTGCATTGGCACATCAATTGCCTAGAGTTGTTATAAGCACACCTTGCCTTGAACTGTCAAAGGTCTCTTACGAGGCAAGCATGTGCTGGTCCGAATGGACAATTATATATCAACCGACAAGGTGGTCTGCTCTCTCGTTGCATGTCACAACTCACCCGCCACCTCCTCCTTTGGAGTCAGAAGGTTCTGAGGTCACTTCTTGCCATTCACATTCCAGGCCTGCTCAGTCGTACAGCCGACGAGCTGTCTCGAGCAATGCTCCCGCAAGAAAGGCGACTCCATCCCCTGACAGTCCAGCTGATTTGGAGGCACTTCAGAGCCGCTCAGGTAGACCTATTTGCTTCTCCAGAGACCTCTCACTGCCAGTTGTTCAACTCCCTGACCGAGGGAACTCTCGGCACAGAAGTACTGGCACAGAGCTGGCCACGGGACCTATGCAAGTATGCGTTTCCCCCAGTGAGCCTTCTCGCACTGTGCAAAGTCCGAGAGGATCAAGTCTTGCTAGTAGCACCGTATTGGCCCATGTGGACTTGGTTCCCCAAACTAGTGCTCCTTGCGACAGCCCCTCCTTGGCCAGTCCCTCTGAGGAAGGATCTACTGACTCAGAGATGGGTCACCATTTGGCACCCGTGTCCAGACCTTCGGAAACTCCATGTCTGGTCCCTGGACGGGACGCGGAGGTTCTATGTGACCTACCCCAAGAGGTAGCGAACACCATCACTTCGGCAAGAGCGCCGTCTACGAGACACGCTGATGCCTTGAAGTGGAACCTGTTTGGCGAGTGGTGTTCTTCTCGCCAAGAAGACCCCCAAAGATGCCCGATTGCAGTCGTACTGTCCTTTCTGCAGCAAGGGCTGGAGCAAAGGCTGTCTCCCTCCACCCTCAAAGTCCAGGTTGCTGCTATTGCTGCGTACCATGACCCTGTGAATGGGAAGTCTTTGGGTAAGTATGACCTCATCGTCAGGTTCCTTAGAGGGGCCAGGAGGTTAAATCCTTCCCGGCCCCCTTGTATACCCTCTTGGGACCTGTCTCTAGTGCTTAAATCACTACAGCAGGACCCATTCGAGCCTTTGCATTCATTCGAGCTAAAGTTTCTTTCATTGAAAACTCTGCTCCTGCTTGCACTGGCCTCCATCAAGAGGGTAGGGGACCTGCACGCATTTTCAGTCGATGATTCGTGCCTAGAATTCAGGCCGGCTGACTCCCACGTAATCCTGAGGCCCCAGCCTGGCTACGTGCCCAAGGTTCCCACTACACCCTTCAAAGACCAAGTGGTAAACCTGCAAGCGCTGCCCCTGGAGGAGGCAGACCCAGCCCTGGCTTTGCTTTGTCCCGTCCGAGCATTAAGGTGTGACGTAGACCGGACACAAAGCTTCAGGCCCTCAGACCAGCTCTTTGTCTGTTACGGAGGCCGGCAGAAGGGGAGTGCCGTCTCTAAGCAGAGGATGGCCCACTGGATTGTGGATGCCATAACCCCGGCTTATCGGGCTCAGGATGTGCCCTGCCCATTCAGGTTGCGAGCTCACTCAACTAGAAGTGTTGCATCCTGCTGGGCACTGGCTCGTGGTCCCTCGCTGACAGATATTTGTAGAGCTGCGGGCTGGGCGACCCCTAACATGTTTGCTAGGTTCTATTGCCTTCGTGTAGAGCCGGTATCCACCTGTGTTCTCACCTCAAACGGGTAGTGGCACTGAGAGGCCCCGGTTAGTGTCGGCTTGCTTAAACTGCTCCAGAGTGTCTGTACTGTAGACCCTGTTGAGATCCTCCATCACCCTAAGCTACCTAAGCACCTCTGCTATCCCAAGAAGGTTTTTGAGTGGAGCTACTTGTTCTGAGCCCAGCCTACATCTAATAGGGGCGCAGGCGGCCCGCACAGGGCACTGGAAGGGGCAGCACCCATGGCACTTTGATAGCGATCCCATATTCGTCTGTCACCGACGTGGCGTCGAGAGTGACCGACCGAAAGGGAACGTCTCGGTTACGTATGGTAACCCTCGTTCTCTGAAGGAGGGAACGGAGATGCCACTTCCCATCGCCATAGTTGCTGTACCGCTGCTGAGCTGCCGCGTCCCCGGCTCGTCTCCTCAGCAAAAACTGGTATGCATTGCACCTTCTGCCTTCTTATATTCACTCAGTGATCAGCGGCGGCTGGATGCAATAATTGCATGCCAATGTGCATTGGCTCGTTTAGTTTACACTCTAAGTAGATTGGTCTATCGAAGTGATATCCCATATTCGTCTGTCACCGACGTGGCATCTCCATTCCCTCCTTCAGGGAACAAGGGTTACCATACGTAACCGAGACGTTCTGCAGCATGCAGGTTTCAGGCTGTTTATTGCCCACCATTTGCTTTGCACTGGTTTCAGGTCTGAAGATATGTTTGAATAAGTCAGCCATAAACTCAGCGCTACATCATTCATAATGCAATGCTGTTTAGATCAAAGGTGAGAAGTTTTAAGAACTGCAACATCCATCATCTGGTCCTCTCTTTATTATTCACTGCCTCTATCATTCTGCACTTTGCAGAGAAGTCGACCACAGCTTTGGTTAGAAAACAGTTCAGCTGTTACTAAAAGTCTTTTCTCTGAAAGATTCCCATCAGTTTCCTTCTTAAATGCAGCATCCCATATATCTCCAATGCACTTTTAATTGCTCTATTCATCACTGTGATTACATTCAACATGGTTTCAAAATTTATCTTTACTTTCTTACTACACGCTCGGTGCATGTATGTCTTCTTTCATCAAAATGTAATAACTTGCTCCACCTGAAATTACTTTGGTTGATGTCACAAAGCCCTAGTGTTTTTCAGTCTCCTCTTTAAAGCTGTTTTATAGAGACTTTTTACCATATAATACATTTTTGAGTCAATACAGTGTCACAGAAGACTGGAGTAATGATGATGAAAGTGTAGTTTTACCATCAATGTAAATAAATTACATATTAAAATATTAAAATAAAGCAGAGTTATTTTAAATCATAATAATATTTTGTAATTTTTGTGTTTTTACTGTATCTGATCAAATAAATGCAGCCAAGCTGAGTATAGTACAACGCTATTGTTAAATTGAATATCACATAACAGTTTCAAAAACCTGAATCCATGATTTTCTCAATGAATAGTAAAAAACACTGTTGTTTTGCCTCTAGCCACCCACCCAACAAATGTGAAACTTTGATATGCTCATAAATTCAAATGGGATACCTTAAAAAACGTCTGTAACATTGAAGGATGACCTACTAATTCTGACTAAAGAATATTACACTGCAATACCTCTGCAATGCCAATGAAAAGTATATGCCTGCTTTACAGAAAGTCATTCCTTTTACAATGCACAGGAAAACAAGACAACAGCTACACTCTTACAAATGGTCACAGCTCACCAGAGCCTGTATTAAAATGGGTGATTATATGTAGTAAGATCAGCCGAGAGACACCCACGATAGATGCATTACATTAATCATTCAGAACCAAGAGGCTTTTCACATGATTCAGCCTGGGTAGATAATAAGGTAGCATTAAAAAGCAGGTAGAGCTATATTTGCATCATTTTACCATGGGTGCAGACTTCAAGCAATCTCTGCGGGTCTGTTGCAGTCGATGACCATGTTTTAAATTGACAGTGTAGAGAGAACTATACCAACATACAGAGGCAGGCCATGAAATTTTAATGTTCTACAGATATCTGCAGATACCAAACCTCTGCATTCAACTGAGTAAGTTAAGAAAAAGAGAGTGAATGACCCAAAGTGTTTCTAAAATGCTGTAGGTTTGGTACTAATGCCAGCTTTAATTGTTTTAATATGAATAAGGCCTTATTGCATATACATACACCTCTACATAATTATAGAAATTGTTCTGTCAAAAAGAAATATTCTTTCATTTGCTCATCAGAAATAAATTATGACAGAATTTTCATATAATACATATAATTTTTATATAATATACTGTATATAATTCCTCATTTGTAAGTCACTTTGCATAAAAGCATCTGCTAAATGAATAAATGTAAATTTGTACGTCACTATTACAGTACACTATAGACAGTTGAAAGTGAGAGTTGCCTGCAGAATAAACTAATAGTTGGTGACAAATGGCACATTTCTACAATGTTACTGATAAATGAAAACATCTGCTTTTGCATCACTCAGCTTCCACACCACGAGCTGTCAGTGTGAATCAAAACGACTGATGCAACAGGAGTCAAAAAAAAAAAAAAATAATGAGTGCACTTTTAAACTAAGATAGTAGAAGGTATTTTAGCATTAAAAAAAAAAAAAAAAAAACATTACCAACATACTGATTTTCAATCCTGCAGGCCTTGTACAATTTTACAGTGGAAACAATCTAATTTCATCCACTGCTGCTGTCAGGGAAATAATAAGCCGTATGACAATGTGGAAAGCTGCTTGGGGTTATGTAAGAGCATAACTACACAAGATTAATGTGTTTTTTACTCATCCACGATATGTACAAGACTGGAGCGAATGATTAGCCTGCAGACATAACTCATTCACCGCAGCTGGATTACAGGAGGGACGCAGACCTATTTAATCAGACACTGATAAGACTAATCTGAAATAAAACCAAAAGAATGGTTGTGTTTGTTCTGTTGATTCTTTTGCTATAAAGAGAGCAATAACTGCCTCTGTATTTCTTAACGTCTCCTTTATAATCTGTCAAAACTAATTCCTGCCTAAATGACGCTGCTTTTCAGTTTTAACAAACATGGAACGGCATATGGCTGTTTTTTTCTTCCCCTGTACGTGTTCTTCGCAGAGGAAACAAAAAATGTCATGTACTAGAGTTAAAAGAGGTAGACCTCCATCAGGTCTATGGATGTTGGTGTCTGAACAGATGCTGCACTCCTGTCCTCAGGGTGCATGGTTGGGATTGTAAATCACGAGGGGATATGTTGCCAGTTCCTTCGGGTGTAGCATCATTAGATTTCCTCACCTCCCACGACCACTGGGACCTCAGATGTGCGTCGAACAGTAAATGTTAAGACCTGCAGGCCTCCAGCTTCACTGCTCCAAATGATGTTCTTCAACAAAGTAGAGATGGACTAATGTACTAAAATTAGTTTGTGTGTGTGTGTGTGTGTGTGTATGAAACAAATACATCTCAGTTTTCAGAAAAATATTAGGCAGGACAACTGTTTTCAGCATTGATAATAAGAAATGTTTCTTGAGCAGCAAATCAGCATATTAGAATGATTTCTGGAGGATACTGAACACTAGAGTAATGTTGCTGAAAATTCAGCAAAGCCATCACAGGAATAATTACATTTTATAATAGAAAACAAGTTATTTTAAACTATAATAATTTTTCACCTTTTTTTCATAAATCTACAATCCCTGAATGGTAATGTATATTTGTTCTAAACACCGATGTCTGACCATGTCTTGCTTCAAAAACTTGCCAGTCCACCTTTCCTTGAATCTGGATATGCAAAAGTGTCAAAATTGTCAGTCATCGATTGAAAGCCTGTCATTCTATGGCCACTGCTACAGAAACAATGCAACATCTTCACATTTTTGCATCATCACAGTTGCAACCCTTCCTCCAGTATGGTACCAAATCACTGCTTGAAGCACCTGTCAAAGGTCATGCAGTGTCATGAAAAATTAACTATGAGACTGTGCCTTCTCATGGGATGACAATAATCAGTCTCTTCCTACATAGATGAAGACTGCAGGGCACATACATCACATCCAGTGATATGAAAGAATCTGGAATCTCAAATTACTTAAAAACACTTTTGTAAACATACAAAAAGGTGTGACAGGGAATTAGAGGAACTGATGAAATTTTTGATTAGATTAACACAAATATATATTTTTTTCATTGTATGTGGAGCATGCTGAGCATATAAAGACTATAAAGGTTAAATATTCAAAGATTAATAATAATAATAATATCTCAATTTTTAAAAACTCCCCAGTGTACCTGAATTTAGTCCCAATATATTGGTAATGTGGTTCCTAAAAGTGGACTAAAGACTCCCTGAAAAGCACTGCCTGCTACCATAAGGTTCATTTTATTAATATAAGATGTTTGAAGTAGAGAGGGGGGAAAAGCCACATGCTTACTTTTTCCAGGAACTCCAAAAACAAAAATTGCACAAAAATATTTCACACTTTACAATCATTTCATGGTGATATACAGTTAAGTTAAGATGCCCTGACCAAGCAAGACCACAAAACAATAATGAAAACATTAGTTATGGATACACAAAACTGTTTGCTTTATAGGTTCCAAAAGCAGATTATATAATAGTAACTCATATTTGGCAAAAAAAAAAAAAAAATCCCAACTTACTAAAAATATGTCTAATCTGTGCTTAAAAGGTCTATTCTATTAAAGATGCACATGGAGCTGATATAAAACATAGTCTGCCAAAATATGATTAAATCATCTTGTCATATTTTCTTACATAGAACACTGCTGCAATAGTTACCACATAGTTGCATGTGTTACATTATATTTAAATTCCAAATGCTGCAGTAACTCACTGTTCATTATTGGAAATTTGTATATGCGGAGATGCACTCTCCAGCCGTACATAAACACAAAAACATGTGCAATGTGCAACATGCATTAATTCAGGGGTGTGCTTCCCAAACACTGTTAGCAAACCATGGTCGCTATTTCTGTCATTTTTGACAGAATTATCCCTTTAAAACCATTTAGACTAACAACTACTGCGATCTTGAAAATATGCCATTTTGCACATCACAACTAATTAACCAGCCTGCTGCAGACACCAGCATCCCGTGCTGAGAAGCAGCGTTTAAATCACAGCATACATGCATGACCAGCCATCCTGAGTCATGCTTTTTTCTTTCATGCTGAGTAATGACCAACCAAGAGCAACATGTAGATGAACTTGGATAGAGAAACAGAGGAAGGAATAGTACACTACAGACTTCCAAGCATGTACGCTTCCCTCTTCTCCCACACACACTGTCTGCATTACAAGCAGCTGGTAGGTGGTGAGGTGCCGTTGACGTCTACCCGTGGGTTGCTCGTCTGTACGGCGTTTTTAACCTCTCTCTTTTTTCTTTCTCTCTGACTGTCCATTGACGGGGAAAATGCTAAGATGAAGAAATGGCAAGAGATGGTCTATATCTTTATGATGCCAAAAGTCAGTTTTTGATATCTGTTTGTTTTTTTTTGTTTTTTTTTACTATAGTCCCAGATATCTGACTCATCAGGGTTGCCATAGTTATGGAGAGGCAATGGAACAATACAGCAGTGGGGGAAGTGAAAATCATCTCACACAGGACAGGAGAAAAGATCAGTGTGGCTGTTTAGAATGCAGCAATGAGAAATAAAGGAAATACACCCATTTAACAGATGTCAAGACATGCTTTGTTATTTTGAGAAACTGAGAGTGGTGCATTTGTTCGGAAGGCAATATATGAATGGAAAAATGATTAATGTGTAAACATACAAAAAAAAAAAAATGTTCATTACTATACTAATGCCATTCCTGTTTGACTCTTTTTCTTCTGTGGAACACAAAAGAATATGTTTCAAAAAATCTTCCCGTGTTTTTTACTATACAATGAATGTCAATGTGGTCCGATGTTGAAAATATCCTCTTTCAAGCCAGAAAGTAAGTCCGACATCAGGGTGAGAACTGATGTTTCAAAGAATGGCTTTCTTTTGTGAAACACAAAAGGTGAATTTTAGGTAAAATCCTGCCTATTTCTTTCCATTTAATAAAAGCAAATGAGAAGCGTCGCTGTCAAGTCTAAAAATGAGTGAAATGTACTAAGTGGAATAAAGACAGAAGATAACTTGTGTAAAGAATAGACACTTATTTACTAATAATCGCCCCCTTCGAGGTGAGCTGTTAAAAGGACACAGTAGTTCATCCAAAAAATGGAAATTCCAGTGCTATCTCAAGACAAATTTTATACACATTTTACAATGTGGCTAATTAGTAAGAAATCATATGAACGCACTCATATGATTTTGTACGATTTGTCTAGACCCCAGTGTAAGGTAGGTTTAGGGCCGGGGTTAGGTGTAGGTCATTTGTACAAATTCATACATATTGTCCACCTCTTAAAATATGTACGAATTGCCGTGAGATCATTAGTTAATAACCTTTACATCATTCCAAACCTGTAAGACCTTCGTAAACAAGTGGCAGCACATCCGGGTTATATGTCAGAACTCCAGTTCCTGCACCAGCAGTATCACACACATGTGTTGTGGTATACTCTCATAAATGTGTTTCGAAGACTGACATGGAAGAGAAGAAATTGATCCATTGTAGGGAGCTTAATTGACAGGCAATCTGACCAATCATAATGCCGATTCCAACATTTTGTCTGACAAACAAATAAGACAGTAGAGTATTTACAAATAAGACAGTAGAATGTTTTTTTTTTTTTTTTTTTTTTTGTCCTTCAGGTAAATTTGAAGGGATGATCAGTTCACATTCCACTTGATGCGCTACAGTGATCTGCCATGACACATTAAAGCAGTGTTTCCTCAAACTTTTTTCTGCCACTTTTGGTAAAAATAAATAAATAAATAAAATCCCACAGCACACAGCTTTTTCCCCCAATAATTATACAATATATCATCACCGTTGGTATTTCGACTTTATATAAGATCAGGCACTTGCGCTCAAACTTTTCTGAAAATCATTCTCAAATGGAGTTAAAGGGATCGTTCACCCAAAAATGAAAATTCTGTCATTAATTACTCACCCTCATTTCATTCCAAACCCATAAGACTCATAAGAAGAATAATTGCTGAATACATTATATTATTACTGTATACTTTGTGCACAAAAAAAGTATTCACATTGAACACTTGATGTTACATGGACTGTTTAACCAATGTCCTTGCTATGTTTCTGTGACTTGTTCATGGTAATGTCCTTGCTGTCTATGGAGGGTCAGAGAGCTCTCAGATTCCATCAAAAACATCTGAATTTATGTTTTGAAGATGAAGGAATGTCTTACAGGTTTGGAACAACGTGAGGGTGTGTTATCAATGACAACATTTTGGGGTGAACTAACCCTTTAAAATGGTTGTTGCATTGCTGTCTATGCAAGGTCAGAAAGCTCTTGGATTTCATCAAAATAACTTAATTTGTGTTCTAAAGATGAACACATGTCTTATGGGTTTGGAACGACATGAGGGTAAGTAGCCTAGTTATTAACAAAACTTTCATTTTAGGGTGAACTATCCCTTGAACCAATGCAGCATTTTGTGTTCATTGGAAAGCAAAAGTCAAATACAGTGTTATTTTATTATATTATTTTCATATTGTTTTACTATTTTGAATCAGCTTTTATTTTTATATTTTAACTATAAAAAGTTTCGGTAAAGGGTTAGTAAATAATAGAATTTTTAATTTTGGGTGAATTATTATTTTAATTAAAGTTAAATCTTTATTTAATTTAAATGTATTTATTTTAAATTTTTAAGCTACTAGCTAGCATCAATGCACTAGAAAGCACAAATAACAAGTTTTGCATAACCACTAAAAATCAATGTTTTATTCATTTTAATTTCTTGTTAATAATTATTTAAAATGACTCTATTTAAACAACATGATGGTTTTTACAATGATGTACCTTTTCCAACAATCCTTATATATATATGGATTCTTTGCAGCCCTGTAGTTTATTTATGGACTGCCAACAAGGTTGTCACGTTAGCTGCCTGAAAATAGCCTGTGTTCTGAAGAATGTCCCTTCGGTTCAACACAGCTCTTAAGTTGATTTCTGTGTAATGAAGTGTCTACTGCATGAACTCAAGAGTTCAGGGCTCTTATAACCTGTGAAGATGACAGTGATGAAAGACCAGCACATTCATCTCCACAACAAATCACCATGGGAACTACATCACACATCCATCGGCACAGCAACTGCCGATGCGTATGGGGTCCTCCATGCTCGAGGAAGCAGGAGTGGTTTGGATGGAGGAGTGATGGATGGAGTGTTGATAATCAGAGAGCTGAGAAAGAGTGCTTTATCGCTCTCCCACCATTTTGATGATCCTCCCCTGATTACTCATTTAGCCAATGAAACTGGTTATGTAACAATATACCCTTTCACTATATATATATATATATATGTGTGTGTGTGTGTGTGTGTGTGTGTGTTGTGTTTTATGGTTGAATCAACACCAGACTTCAAGCTTTGGCGTAATAAATGCTTTGACCATGTCCATGTACCCTTCTGTTCAGAAGTTGATTAAAAATGTTATTGAAAGTCTCTTATGCTTAAAAAGGCTTCATTTATTTGATACAGATTTATTATTATTATTATCTATTTGAATACATTTTACAATTTATTCCCGTAATGACAAAACATTTTTAAGAAGAATTTTTGAAGAGGAAAGACTGACAGTATTTCCTTTCAAAACATACTTTAATAATATTTTAAAAAATAATTTGTTATAAGTCTCAAGTCAGATAGAGAAGTTTGTGAAATGATTATCATTTTGTGCAATACTTTTTTTTTTTATTATTGCTACTCCGTATTATGGTCTCAAAGATCTCAAAGACACAGTTTTCGATGCCAATTCAAACTATTATCTTCAAACAGTCCTCCAAAACATCCACTGACCCAAGGGCATTTCCATCTCTAACAAGGCACTACTATCAGGCTCTGAGGAGGACCTCTTCTTCTACAGGCCTCTTACAAAACAGGAAGAGAGGATGGGGATTTTCCCAGGTACAGGAGGCGCAGGTCGATATGTGATCTTTAATTAAAACGCACTGCTGGACAGGAAGGCACAATTATATTGCCCCCTCTGTAGAGTGAACCGTAGGGGAAGGAGGGGTCCCTCTCCAGCAGGGCCAGGGGAGGTATGAATAATTCACAGGCCTTACTGGAATTCATTGGCTGTATAATCACTGTCATCCGATCCAAATAAAATAACATCCTCAGTCATGACTATTATTCACTGGAAAATACATAGGGATGTTCTTCAGAAAAACAGAAAAACAAAATTTTCAGTCACCTCACAAAGATGGAAACCTCTACACTGGTTCTTAAAGGGATATACCATAATTAAAAAAATAAAAAAAAAATAAAAACAGTTTAATTCATTCAAATAAATGTAATCTTACTGCACTACTTAATATATTTGTCTGCTCTGTCTGTGTAGAATGCTACATATAACAAGTTTTAAATGACAAAAATAATAAGTCATTTTTATTGTTCCGGTCCTCCGCTGCATGTCGGGTGGTTCTTCGCCTCCACGTTGTGCATTAAAATCATTTAATGAAATGCTAGCCATTGATTATCCCTTACATAACCTATACTTTATTTATAATGTGGAACACAAAACAAGATAAATTGTTGCTTAAAGAAAGTTATTTTAAATTATCAAACATTAATCACAGTCATGCATTTCCTCCGAAAAACAGTTGCTGAATTACTTAAAGCACCCTAAAATAAACTCTCTTTCATCATGTACTCGTGCCATTCCAAACTTACGTATATGACTTATTCCTCCACTGGAACACAAAAGGAGACCTTCTTAAGTAATACTGCTTCTTTTCATTAAGAGAAATCAGTGACCACTGGCTGTCCAAAAAAAAAAAAAATCTCTTTTTTTTTAAGGTTTCCTTAATCTGAGTGGTACGAGACTTGTCTACTTTTCCTCAGTTTCTATACTGAACAAACACAAAGAAATTGACTCAAAAAAAAAAAAAAAACTCCTTAATTTTGTCATTTATCGACAAAAATGTGCCCCCATAAGAAATCAATGGGAAATATTAAAATTAAGTTTGTGTATGTTTGACAGCTTACATTCCTCATGGACGGACACTGCTGTGATTTAGGTCAAAAATACATAAATACTCAGCACATATCAAAGGATCTGTAATAACATACAAAGCAATAGTGACCACATAATAAAAATAGTTACTCACACTTGTGTTGCGTCATGACTCTCAGGTGTAATATAGTCAGAAGAGCATCATTGTCTTTTAGTTGAAATTTCTCTGAAATTCCCACATTGAATTGTAATTGTTTGTAAACAAATCTGCAGTTAAATGAACTGAACAAAGGACCAAGTTCTTACTGACATAGTCTGGAACTTACTTTAAAATGAAGTTCATCCACTCTTTTCTAACGTTGGGATCATAAGGAAAGAAATGCAAAGACTGCACAGCATCTTGTTGTCTTCTGGTTATTGTTTGGTTTCTACACAGAACTGCGTTCACCTCTATTTACACTACATGCACAAATCAGTGGGCGGGGCTAAACAAGCAGTGATGTAGAAGCAGGCGTTGATCTTCTTCTGCAGAGGTAGTATCCACACTATTACGTCATAGTGTGCCACTATGCACAAGCAGGAGGTTTTTATAGTACAATGACATCTTACATGTCAAAGTATCAAGGCAATTTTGCTTTCTCAGTTAGTGACCCCTTTAAATCAATAAATAACTGAAAACATGTATGCATTTTGCATGTTCATCCATCATCCTGTTTGGACTTTGCTGGATCAAGTTCTGAGAGATTTCTCACTTTCTCAAGTGCTCAGACTAGACTTACTGTTTGCCAATGTCTATTATATCGCTCTGACCGCACCATTCAGATTCACACACACACACACACAACAGCACACAGTCAGACAAGGCGAAAAATCCAGCGAGAGCATTACGCCTCCTTATAGTGCCTCTATCTACCCTTTATGTATTTTTTCTATTCCTGAAAAAAAAAGTAAGCTTCATGGCCCAACAAATCTTATATAATATAAACATTTCAGGCAAAAAAAAAAAAAAAAAAAAAATGGTAGACTTTTGCCTGGAGTTCAGATTGTTCAAGGCAAGCATACACACATATTTTGCTCTTCATGCTGAACTTAATCCATTATTCACTACATCTGCAGCCTTCAAAGAAGCACAAGCAAGGCCATTTGATGTGGTTTGGAGGTGCATCGCAAACACGACTCCAGTTTTACGCTCTTATGGCAGCAAAATGTAGGGAGCTTAAGAGAGAGAGTGATATTTTATAAAACAGTTGTGAATAATTCTATTTTAAATAAAAGTCTATCAGAAAAAGCTGCAAATGCATGTGTAAAGCAAACGCAGACCTGTTAATCTATAAACCGAAATTCTGGCTTTGCCTTTGACAACCTACACATCCTCATTGTCAAAAAATCTGTTACCTAGGCAACAGGATCACGACAATAAGGCCATGCTAGGGTAGAAACAAACGTAGTGATAGCAGAGAGCGGAGGCTGGATCCGTGAGACACATTTACGTAATCAGAAACGCTTCTACTGTACTGGTCCTCAGTGCCATCTCCGCAGAAACACTCCAAAAAGTGCAGCTGCAGTTCCTTCTGTCCAGTGCCATGTACAAATTACATATGGAACATTTGGAGTTTTCTGTTGTCCCTGAAAATAGAACCAGGAAGATTTTGTAGTTCTCAAAATAGACATTGTGGTGAATGGTACGTCAGCTGCTATTCCTGGTAATCAACAAGAGATCTGATGCAGTAAACAGCATTTTTTCATGCTTTCAAACAGTGTTATTATCATTAACTAAAACTAAAACCACGAGAAAACAATTTTCAGTACTGAAAAACAAAATAAAATTAACTGAAAAAATATTCATTTTATTTCAGCTATAGTATTTCTCAGTTTTATTTACTTAATTATTTTTAAAAACACACATCAAAAACTTTAACATAAATTAAAATGGTAAGAGAAAATGTAAAATTAAAATATATATTTTTTTAATATTAACAAAAACTATAATCATACACAATGCTAAAATAACACTTCTTTCAACAAGAGATAGATTTTCAAATTTATGTTTGCCTTTAAACTGTACTTTCATACAAGAAAACTAAAAGAATGAAGAATGAAAAAAATACAACTTAAAAAAATGCAGTCATGTAAACACAAGTATGATCTTTTATTATTATTTCTTAGAAAAAAATATCAGTTATAAAGCTTTTGTCTACCAAATCAAATTCCTTGAAATTATATAATAAAGAAATATCATGTCAATAAATAATGCAATTTTTTTATGAAGGTTATTTCAAAATATTTTTTACATTTTTCTACATATTTCTATAATAGATATTTTAATTAAAAAATACTTTATCACAGACAGCGGCAAGAAAAGAAAAACTGTCATGAAAAGTCAGAAATCAACATTTCTCTTCAAATTATTTCAAAAATCAAATGACATGAGCTATGCTTTATTGTTATAGCTCAATATGATTCCTGTATGTTTTATATATTTTTGTTTCACATAAGGCGTTTTAGAAACATCATCTGAGACAAAGCTGATACTTAAATGATGCGTAACTGAGAACTCCATTAAAAGCTTTGAGCATCTGACAAACAAATAAATAAAATCTTCCTCTGGGTAAAACAATGCTGTTATAGCACAACTGTAGTACTGAAGTTTTTACAGATATGTTTATGTGACTAGCAGTCAGATTTAATCTTTATAGGACCTGCAGTGTCGTGTCTCAAGCTACAGAGACGGTGTAAACAGGACCGGTTCAAATCCTCTCCTCAAAAGGGTGAGACTTTTGTGGTCGACCTACATTTCTCATGCCTAGAGGACAGCTTCCATCCAAAATCCAATTACAAGCAAACACTCCAGTCACCCAGAGAGGACAGTGTATCGCAAAAATACATTTAATGAATCTGAGTCATGAACAGATGTATCCGTTTAAAAATCAAAACGTGGCAAGATTTGAGAGACATGGTTGTTAATTGTAGCATAATCCCTTTGAGGTTAAGTCAGTTCACTCAGTGACCAGAATGATCCAAGAGTCAAGGTTTAGCTGTTTAGCATGATTCAATAAAACCTCAGTGACATATTCATGTTTGCAAGTTACATGAAAGCAACAAATATTTCACTATATAATACTAAATTAAGCAGCTAATCTACTGCTAGAGATGAATGAGAATGCTAATGCATTTTAATCATTTTGGTCAAAATGTGTACCTTTTTTGCTTCATTTATTATTATTATTATCATTATTATTTTATTTCTTTCTAGTGCAAAATACTGCACACAGCTGTATATTAAACAAAAAATAAGTTCTAATTGGTTCCAGTATTAGAATGTTCAGCATTTTGGTCATAGATTCCAATTTTTTTCCTTTAGACTATGAATCTATCCAGTCTGTGTATTTAACATGTTTGTCGGTAACTGTATGATGCCTTACGTTTTAAAATCTCTTCAGATTTTAAAAGTTGTGTAGTGTATTCCAGCCTTAAGCTTACTGAAATCTTCAACTATTTGCTTCCGTTCCACTGCAGTTTCCTTCTGGAAATGCAAATCTATCAACATAAATGAAATTTGTTATGTAGTGTCAGAAAAATTGCATATCATAATTTGTTTTGTAAATACATAAAAGTAAATACTTGAACAACAATAAAACGTCCTCTAAAGTGCTTTAGGCTCTCGCTGTGGTGAGTGGGGTCGAGGCTTGGAGTCAAGAGTGAGTGTTGTGTTGGGTTATTTTGGTGTTTATAGTGTTCTATAAAGCCCTGGTGCGTAATTATTACCGAGAGTTGTCTGAGTTATACATTACAGTTGTGAATTTCAAATTTCTGTTATTGACTTCTATGTGCGTTATTGTTTTAATGACCTTTCTGTGTCTGACTTCACCCTCTCAGGGTTCTAGCCCTTGTTCGCTTTCACTCGGTGCCTCTCCAGATCTCTCATCAAACAAAAACTTTTACGTCAGAAACTTTCCATCTCACAGCCAGCTAAAGTTTCCAGCGTCAAACAGCCTCAGCACTGTGCGGAACTGAATATTTGATTGAACATTCAGCTCGAGAAGCAGACCGTATACCTCAAAAATAATGATCACTATTTTCATTTTTAATAGTTCTTTGACAATCTCTAGACGGGCGAGAAGACTCCATCATTGATTTAAACAAGCACTCTGTCTCTGTATGGGTGTGGATAACTGTAGCTAAGTATAAAATGGCTTTCTGCACTGCTGGCTAATGGCTTTACAAGCCTAAAATATTGGGCCATATTTCAAATGGAGAGTAATTTCTGATGTTATTGTGTGTAATTGGGAGAGGTGGTGGCTGGAGTCAGCACTAATACATTTGTTCCATCAATAGAAGCATTATGCTGCTGACAGAGAGATACAGACTTTTATAGAAGCTTCTGTATACAGTAACTGTACTGAAGTTCACAGGTCAGAACATGGAATTATATTCTTAACTGCCAGAAAAATTGTACAAGGTTCATGGTACAAGAGCACGTCACACTTAAAAGGACAACTTTCTCTTTTTCTCTTAGGGTCTACTTACTTCTAAAAGGTGCATATTTGTACCTTATATGTACTGGAATTGAACAAGATTCATAATTGAACTTTGCAACACTGACACAGCTACTAAACTGCGCTGAAAACTGACACTATTATTTTCTGTATAGAGCTGCTTTATTAGCGTGTATATTATTATTTGCTGCTAATTAACGTGAAGCTGCTTTGAAACTATGCTATATGAAGATACAAGAACATAATGAAATTTTAAAGAAAAATAGGAAGAAACCTAAAGATTTTCTGAAACATATAAGTTCATTTGCCTACAACAGCAGTCCTCAGCGATCATACATATTTTATACACTCAAATAAATGCAGCATATTTATTTATTTATTTGAAAGTGCAAAATTGTTAACAAAATAATGAGCTAATTTATGCCTTACTGTAATGTTTGCTTTGTTTTAAAAAACGGACCAGATGAAATTATTTTCTGTGTTTGATATTATTCCCAGACTCTGGAAAAGGCTTTCTGAGACGTTCGGGGTTCAGACACACTCTCTCTGTTTAAATCTTGATTAAAGACACATCTCTTTCGCCAAGCATTCAAATAATGCATCTCATAATCTTGTACTTCTGTTATATCTGATCAGATGCATATTATTATTTCTTAGCTTTAGTTGAACAAATAAATTTTGCTTGGTTGGAACAGCAGCTATGCTAATTATTTCTTTATTTGTTTTTCTGTTTCTGCCCAAGCTTCAGGCTGGATCCAGCCCTTATAAAGACCTGAGATGACCGAACACCTGAGAAGAGATGTTGTCTTTTTTCTGTCATTTTTTTTTTGTTTTTGTTTTTTTACTGAATGTTGTACACGTCTTGGTCTCTACTCACATGGTCATTGGTCTCTGTGAACAAAACTACATACTGGTGTAGGAGTAGATCCTTCCTTAGACATACAATTTCAACAACATGCCAGCAAATGCTACGACCTTGCGACCTTGTTTACAGCACAATCCCGTTTATTGGAGGTGTACGATCAAATATAGAGAGACAGAAACTGAGCAAAATTCAGTATGATGGTGTCTATCTAGAAGATATGATGGGTTACAGCAGCTCTCCATGTGAGTGTCACACTGGATTTCTAATGAGTCCTTGGCTGCCTCATAGATTTTGACACCAACAGCCTCTAGTCCGCATAAATTCTGATTCCCATCAGCCATAGCAGGAGTTTGGCCTCTGTTCATCATAAATTGTAAATAAAAAGTGTTCCACACGTTTGCGAGATTCTGTAATCTCCGTGTAGAGCCTGTCCAGCACTTGTGTATGTGCGCAAGGTCAGCCCTTGTGCTGAGCTAGATGCCCGTGTGTAGTTATCCCCCCTTTGGGTTACCCACATGTGTATGCTTCCACAGTACAACCTTCCTCATGTGAGCCCGTGCCTTTCCCTGGCAGAGATTTTCATGCCGTCTCTGCTGTGTATTGATATCACCCCAGGCTGGCTGAGTCTACCACAGGTACTTTCCATATGTAACACTGCCCTATGGCCAGTCCATATGTGTAAATTCCATTAAAAAATACCTTATGCAGGATGTGGCTTCTGTAGCTTTCCCCTACTTGGGTACACTTTCCCAGTATTATCCAGTATCACACTGTATGGAACAGCAGTGGTGGACACCTTGGCATTAGCTCTGTCCTATCTTCTGCCCAAACTGGCATGGGGGAACTTGCCGGCTTTCGATAGGGCACTGGTGTACCACCGCTACATGGCCGAGGCACACATCTCTGATCCTCAGCGAAAATCTGAACGTTCGACAATGTAAAACTCACATGCCAAACATTCACTGGCTTGTTTTGTTAACACTCAACTGTGATTTGGCTCTCTTGCGAGATCCCAAATCCCAATTCATCTGTCACTGCTGACCTAATGTCTCCATTCCATCCTTCAGGGAACGAAGGTTACATACATAACCGAGAAGTTATTTGGATGATATATAAATGTAGATAAAAAAATATATATTAAAAAAACTAGCACAAACTGTAGCAGGTTTATTACTTACTTATTGTGAAAAATGCATGGACCTCTTTCCGTTGATATCACAGATATCCAGACTTTATGACGATTTATTCATTGTTTAAAAAATGTCTGTGTAAACACAGTAGATCATAGTGACAGCAAAAAAAATATATAAAAGCTTTCCTTACTAAAAGTTCTACCCAATATGCATATTCATAAACTGACTTTGTTCATAGACAGATTCCTTTCAGTAAGTGCCATATACCCACCAGCCAGGCTCAGAACTGGCAGCATAACAAACCAAATAAATCAGAGGCAATGGAAGAGGTAGGGGGATGACCAAGGGCACTTTGTAATGACTTCAACCAAAGCAAGAGGACTGACGACAGTCAGTGGCATGCTTCCTCACATTTCAGGGGTTTATATATAGGGAGAGTGACAGATACTAGACTGGATTCTCAGAGGGCAAAGGAATATTCAAGCCTGGATGAGATCTGCTGTCTTAATCCCAAATGAAAGTTAGAAACAGTGTGACAGTCAAGAGTTATATTTCCAACTCACATCAGTTCATTTTCAGTGATGAAATCTGTATTTTGAAAAATATCCTTTTCTAAAAAAAGAAAAAAAATGCAGTCTGGTGACTGACCTACATTTTGAGCATTTCAAACAATGTGCACATAGCTGCAGTTTCTGAAAAATTGTCATTTACTGATAACTTTATCACTGCTTTTAACATCTGTTGCTTCTATTTTAAACTTGGCGCAAGAAAACAAAACACTCTGCATTTCAATAGTAATACAGACCCGTAGGATCTGCCCTGAGATGAACTCTGAATTCAGGCCAAAACTCAACACTACAACAATTTCCTCTGATAATTAGTTTCATAACAATGCTAACATAAGGAGAATATGTGGTAAAGTGGATGGCTTGCAAATGTGCTCTCTGTTACATGATTAATAGTGTTAAATTAATGACTTTGAAATAAATAAAAGCCCATGAAATCAATTACTCAAAAAAAATCTAAGGGAATGTTCTGCAATTCACATTGCTGTTTGCAGTTTAATTTAATGTCAAAGTTAAAGGACTATTAATAAAAAAAAAAAAATATGTGAAGTGCTTGATTACAAAAACGTTCCATAAATGCTTCCTAAGGTGAAACTTTTATGCTTTGGTATCATGAAAGGTACTGTATGTAATCCTTATATCTATTTTTACTGGGAAGACAGGGTTATATTTTCGATCACGGCAGCAGTAATTCACTGAATGATAGAAGAAAGTTTATTTCTTCTTCTAGAATATTTCACCCAAAAGTGAAAGTACAGGTTGAAGTTAGAACGTCTTAATGATTGATTTGTTTCATACAAACATGCAGCTTTTCACTCCATGTTTTAATCCGCCTTTTGGACTCTCATTCTGGCACCCATTCACTGTAGAGGAGCAAGTGGTAAGCAAGTGATGTAATGCTGAATTTCTCCAAATCTGTCCCGATGAAAACAAACTTATCTATCAGTCTTTGATGGCCTGAGGATAAATACATTTTCAGCTCATTTTAATTTTTGGGTTAACTATTCCTTTAAAATTAGCCATAAATCCAGACATGCCGCCCCTGATTACAGTATGCAACTGTATCACAACCAAGCACTCAAAACTGGCCTGCAAATTAAATTGTTGGGGTGTTTGCATAATTCCTTTAGTGGACTGTGTGCTAAAATAACACAGACAATGCAGACAATTAACAATGCTATCATCAGCACAATTCATTCTTAATGAATTCCCCATTTTGAGTCTTGCACATTTTAGTACTTCATTTTGTAAACACATTATGTAACATCATTTTGCTCATGTCAGCAAGACATAGAGGGATTATGAGCTACATTACCAAGTTATCGTTCAACAATCCTGCAGGGAATCAGGTTCGAAGCTCTGATTGTAATGCGAGTGGTTTTTCAGAACATATCATTATATGCATGACTCAACAGACTTCTAATGAGCGACCAGAGTAACCACTGGAACAAAAGAACCCATACTTGCACTGACAGTACTTTATCCCCTTGGCATTATTGTTAAACGAACAGAAGAGGAAGCTAATGTCAGAGCACAGGATTTCATGTGAGAAAGCAGCACTTTTATTTGCATGACATACGGCTAATCAAAACACCATGACATTTTGCTGCTGTCTGCATTCATTTTTGCATTTTGCCGCAGGGTAGGTAAACTGCTCACTTCCAGGATGATCTGAGTCCTTGTTAGGGTGTGCAAAAGTGCAGATTTTTGAAAAACCAACTGCCTGAACGATTAGTTTACTACTCGGGTTGTCTGTAGATTGTTTTCTGTGTTCACCCGACCTTTATTCAAATAAATTTCTTAGGAGTCATTTCAATAGGAATTCGCAAGATAGGAGAGTTTTGCACGTATGTGAAAAAGCTCCCCATGCATTTTTCACTCAAATCAAAAACAAGACACCACAGACTGTTTAAAATCAATTGCTCGTACATGTTTGTTTTCCCTCTAAAGTGATGTCACTTTCTGAATGATGATGTCATTAAAGCCTTTAGTTAAAGAATACTGCAAAAATTTTACGTACTGTACGTAAAATTCATAATTTGTGACGATATGATAAAATATAAAATATACTAAAATATTCTTTAAAAAATGTGAGATTATTGCGACATGCATGATCAGAACAAGAAAATGTGCTGCATATTAGGAATGACTAGCTACACTATACAGGGCCTATTTGAAATGAGAACCTGCAGTGATTTCAACATAGTCAATAACAGCCATTGATTTACAAAGTGCTGTGTCTTTGAAGTCACCCATCAATGTTAGAAAGCTTCAGGTAGTTAAATGCTAAATGTGTTGGTTTACCTTTAGATTTAATAACTTATGTTATACATTAGCTTGAATAATAAGAAATAATGTTATTAATTGTATTATAACTTCTGCAGCAATTTTGAAAGTTGATGCCATCATGCATCACCAATGGCATCTTAAACAGTTAATAATCAGTATGATGAGGCTAGCTAAATAATGCATGTTTTTATTTTTATTTTTTATTTACTTAAACTCATTTGTGAAATAAAAGAATGTAGACTGTTCTTGAGATTGGAGATGAATGTAAAGGCTGTATAGCCTAATAAAGGCTCACAATACTCATAATTATCGGAAACCTTTCCAATATAATATCACATGTAATTTGTTGGTACAATATTTACTATCAATTCTTTGTTGAACAATTACAGTCTGTGCTGTAAAAAGGTTGCATTAGCAATTAAAGAAGAAACACTTAAGCATAGCATGGTCAGGTCAAAGAGTCTGAATATTTTTTGGTCCCAATTTTATATTATTTTTTATCAGTTTCACAGTCCACTGTATGAAGGATTTTGGGATATAATATGTCACAGTTTACTGTATTTTGCTATACTCACTTACATGAAGATATGAAGAATTATATCTGGTGTCTGAATAATAGTTAAAGTTGCCACTATGCGGAAAACATAGTGTATTTCATTTCATTCATCGTCAAGTGCGCTCGTTCTTGTTGGTGTCATCAATCTGGCAACCTGCTTGTGCCTCAAGTCTGAGGAGGAGGGTCTGGGTGAAAAAAAACCCCTCTCCAGTATTTTGAATTTGGACTGCAATACCTAATTCAGCTACTCTGTTTCTCAATGCTGTGTTTGCACAGCAAATATGCTAATAGTAACGTCAACCAGGGCTTTAGGAATGTACAGTGTGAAACGTGATGCAGTATAACCCAGTAGCTATTCCGTTTGTATGAGGTTAACTATTTCAGGTGTGTAAGGCTTGTGAGAATGCATCAAAACATCACTAAGCTAAAACTCTCTGTTTATATTGTATCTCTTTCTTCCACTGCTCATAAGAGACCTCTTCAATCAAAAAATATTCTCTCCAGCATCTGATATGTAATTGAATTTTGGAGGTAAAAGATAAACTATGTTAGATTATGTTTTTGAAGGTGCACAGCTTGTTCATTTTACCTGGAAATAGAAATCTGTATAAAAAATAATAATGATAATAATACACCATTGACGTCATTACTGAACTAATGCATAAAAGTATTCATGCTTATGAGAAGCAGATTGATGGGATTATATAATATAATTCTTGACTGGTACAGAACCAATAGTACCCATGCAACTCTTCCAGCTTCAGTTTGATGCCCACAAGAGCCCTTATCTCCCTCTGCAAACCCACAGGGGTCAGGTGTGTGTGTGTGAGGGGTACTTGACAGGTGGCAGCGCAGCCAGCTCCCCATATTAAATATGGATGTGAATGTGAAGAGCAAACTTGTTGGTGTGATATTGCAGCAAGCCCATCACATAGGGAAGAGTACCGCTGTTGTTTTCCCAGAAGTCATAGACGGTGTCCGTGGGGTCAATAGAGAACATTGGTTAGATGGGCTTAAAAACAGCATGGTCTGTTTGAGTGAAGAAACAACACTGACTAGAGCACACACTAAACATCACGCTACACATAATCACATGTTTTTATGAGACTGTGTAGATTGTATTTGCAAAAGAGAGTGGCTTCTTTAGATCTGTGCAAACAAACACCTTTTGGAAGAAAAAGAAAATGCATTTTGTGTGTTTATTAAGTGATAAGTTCTAACAAAAAATGAAATGTGTGAATTATATAGTGTATGAGCTTTATGGAACCATTTTATGGTGATTCTATGGAGCTTTCACTTTTGTAAAGCTTAAAATCTCTAGTCTCCTTCCATTGCATGGAATTTCCACATTTCTTCTTTTGTGTTCTGTGTTCTTGTGTTTTGGAATTACATTAAAATCAATTGTTTGGACTCTCATCCCGATGGCAGCCATTCACTGCAGAGGATCCATGGGTGAAAAGGTAATACAAAAATTCTTCAAATCTGTCGCAATGAAGAAACAAGGCAATCTACATGTGGTACATTTTCAGTAAATGTTCTTTTTGGGCCCAGCTATTCCTTTAAGTTAGAGAATATCTGCTTGTCTAATGTCATTAGTTAAATGATGTGAGTAAACAAAGTGATTTTGCGTTTAAAACTAAACATTTAAGACCTCTGTAGGTGTTGGCATTGGAAGTTTGGTATTGGTAATGGTTAGTGGAAGTTTCTCCATTTGAAGCTATTTATACAGGCTACTGGAATGATGCCTCAGCTTTTAAGAACAGTAATAAACCCAGTTATTTTAACCTTTCAAAGTTGTAGAATATTGGACAGATTGCATAAACTTCAAGCCAGAAAACATCTTTTCAGCCAGGTGGTTATGCTGTACGCCCTTGTCTTATGTCCTTGTATTTATAATGTGATCCAGTAGTGAATGGCTGCAGAATTAATTTGGCACAAATGATCAAGCCAAGCTGCATCAGCTTTTCTCAGAACTTAACACTAAATAAATACATGCCAATGAAATTTTGATTTGCTTTCAAATTATATTTACAAGCTTGCCTGTATATTATCTTAAAGCTTCTGTTAAGAAACGAACACTTATCTATGAACTAGTGTTATTCTCTAAGGTCATTTTTAGCCTACGTGCAGTGTTGCCATAGACAGTGGTGAATTGGAAATATCTCTCTGCTGGGTTCCTACTCTCCCTTTTGACCTATAAAAATCAAGTATTCCAGGGAACTATGATAAGCAGAAATGTTGTAAAAAAAAAAAAAAAAAGAAAGAAAGAAACAGAAATCATACAAACCTTGAAACCGATAAGCATCCAATATATAATATATAACATACATGTATGTAAATACATCATTTATATATATACAATTGTACAGAACAATGTGCACATCTGTCTAAGTCTTCTACTTGCCTATATCTATGTTCAAGTCTTCTGCTTCTAGATATACAGTATATTACTTTTGTCTTCTTAAAATGTTTTTTTTTTTTTTGCATTGTATATGTATGTAAGCTACTTTAAACCGTAACAAATTCCTTGTATGTTTGTGCACATTTAGCAAATAAAGTAAATTTAGCATCTGGTTCGGATTCAGTAGGAAGAACCAAAAAGAAACAGACTGAATTATATGAATGTATATGTGTGAATAACAACTTGATTTTATAAATGCATTGAGGTGACATCTCTTAAGATGTGTTTTAACCAATGTGCATGCTCGCTATGTAGCGTCACAAAACAATGAATTCCTTCGTATATTTATTGAAGCCAGATCTGTCAGATTTCAATCTGAAAAGAACCGAACTGCACTGGTGACAGTGACAAGAACTACAGTACCTGCGATATTTCACATTTCTATGTTATAAACACCCACACAAACACACATTAAAATGAAGTCTCCTATTCCAAAACAACCTTCAGTAACCTCGAGAGATCTCCCCTTTTCCATCCACTGACACCAGATCCAGCAGACTGGCCAAGACAATGATTTCCTGTCTCTCCAGCTCTTCATCACACCCTAAGAGAGGTGCTAATGCCCCTCTAGATACTGATAAATCTGAGACTGTGATGAGTTCTAATGCCTTAATTCATCTCCAGCAATGACTGCCAGCCAAATGCTTAAAGACACAGGATTTACCATATTTAAACGGTGGATATTTAAATGATGGAAGGGAGTGCTTTATCTACATGATGTTCTATGACATTTTAGTTTTTTTTTTTTTTTTTTTTAATGCCGCTGCATTAAGAATGATATAGGGTTCAAAAGTCCACCAAATACTAAGAAATACAGAAATTCCTTACATAATATATGAAAATTACATACTCGTGTGAATAAATAATTTCACTGCTTGCTACTAAATATTCATTGAGATTGATTTTGCCAATTAGATTTTGTTCCATTAATGCGTTCATGTAATATTCAGTAGTCATGACAAGCTGCATCAGTCCAATTGCTGCTTGGTGGTTGTCTACGAAATGCATGAATGTAATGTCAGACTTAGTGTCCAGAATTGTTCAGAAATGCTTATCACCTGTCTTACTATATATGGTTATGGAGAGAAGAAAAGATGTTGTATAACGATTATTTTAGGATTGAGAATAATACGTTTATTTCTGCAATTCAAATGTGAGTATATTCAAATGAGACTCTCTGTAGATGCGCTTTGGGAGGCGATGCCAATCACTCTCACACAACTAGGCTTGACAATCAGATCGTCTTCTCTATAGTGTCCTCATGCATTGCAAATACAATAACTGCAACCATTCTTTTTCTAAATCAGTTTTGTAATATGGTTGGCTGATGAATTTGAGCATGTAAGAGGTATGTTGCGGTATATGAATGTGCTCTTAATGTTAATGTTAAAAAAAAGCACACTACCAAACTATTATTATTTCTGTATTGTAAAATATCAAAGATTTTAATAGCAGAATATATACATTTAATATGTAGTCTGTAAATTGTAGGTATTGGTGTGAGCCAAAATATGATTTAGTGATGATTTCCCAAATGCATACCACTATTAATTTCTATGATTTTCCTGACTATTTTTTGTTTTTGTTTTGTTTTTTGTTTTTATCCAGCTCGCCCATCAAATTGTATTAACATGCTCAAAAACCTGCTTGCAGCTGATTTTCAGGCAAGTCTTTGAAAACGTTTTCTAATTTGTTAGAGGGGGAAAATTCTGACTCAAACGAGATAGATTTTTTTATGGAACAAATTGTTTTCAAATGATGCTAAAGCAATCCAAATTCAACCTGTTTTTACAGTCATTGTTGCCTATTAAATTGCTCATGTGCTCCAAGACCGTAACTGTACTTGCGTATTTATGTGCATCACATTTCACTTTGTTTTTACAGTGCTATTATATAATGTTATCATTCCAGAATATAAATATAGAAATAAACCGATTGGATATCATGGTATGTATATATACCTGTATATATCCCCCTTCTATCTCCTCTCTAAGAAAAAGAAAGTAAATTATTGATAGCTTCCATTAAACATGCAGGATGCATCTACAGTAGGGAAGGTTTTTTTGAGGAGCTAACAGAAGCTCAAGCAGAGTGAGTCTTGGGGGGGGGGGGGGGGGTTCAGCCTTTCTCTCAGCACCTGTAGAACTTTTGTTTTCGGAGTTCAGTAATGAGTGAGTCAGAGCAACACTGCTGGAACGGATCCCCATGGATCATAACCCAAACCTGGATGTGTTCTCAAGCTCTCACACATGCCGCAACGTCTTTGATTCTCTTCTCCTGCCTCTCTGTCTTTCTCGGTTTGCTCTGGAGCTGTCTTTCTCTTGAACACAACAACCGAAACCAAATTTCTCTCTCTCGCCTTGTTTTTGCATCACTGGCCCCATCGATCTCTCTTTCTAACTCCAGCAGCATGAATCTATCACATCAGCTAATTTAATCAGAGTTGATTTCAATCTTGTGCAATTAAAATCCATCATTAGAATGAAGCATGTATCATCACACAGGCAAAGCATGTGACATTAATGACTCAAATTATGAGCTCTGTTATAAAACCTAGTGAGCTGCCTATCTAGAAAGCATTTTAAGGAGCTTACAACACTGCAAATAACATCACATTCTTAAAGGAGGTTCACCAAAAATGAAAATTGGGAAGCCTGAGGGTGAATACATTTACATAATTGTATTTTATTATTATTATTATTATTCAGTAAGAATAGCAAAAATTCTTACTCTTTTCGGAATGTTCACAGAACAATATGTTAATGTTTACTACGTTCAATTGTTTGCATTTCCAAGAAAGACAAGGTTTTAAAACAGTTACGTAACATTCAGAAATTTCAAAGCCAAATGGGAACATGATGTAAGATAATTAAGACTTAAGAAAAAGTAGTGAGATAAAAAGATGCTATCATTTTTAAAACAGTTTAAGAATCACTCAATTGGCAGTTTTATTAGCAATTGATTTTTGCAGGCATTGAGTCGGAGGGAGTAACATTATACGAGTCTTTAATGATGTCTTAAAAGGTAAACAGCAAGGTAGATGACTGGTTTTTGGAGCTGAAGTATGTGCTTTGTATGTTGGTATATCAGTAATTGACTGTGTGTGCTGTGTTGAGAGCGTGCAGATCTAAATCTGAGCTGTTAGAACATGATGAAAGGGTTCAAGGCTGCAGGTTGTGACTATGCGGCGAGAGCAGCTTGTGTCTGCAGCTCACTATTCATCTCTGCTCACCCAGTAGGAAATACTCTTTCTCTCCCTCACTCTCTCTCTCTCTCACACACACACACTTTTGACACTGGTGCAGATATGAGCTCACAATCAAAGGCTGCATCTTCTGGGAATTTACTTTGGTTCTTTTATCTTGTAACAGAGGAAGTGAGTGAGAGACATGGGAGGGAAAAACAATGTTATGATGTTTGTTTCCTCCTGTTTTATTTGTATCGGTTTCTGTTGTTGGAATAAGACTACCTTCGAAAGTATAGTTCTTTGTGGCTTTAGTTGACTTGGGTCTCTCTTTCTTTCTCTGCACGTCTCTGTCAGCCAATGAGTTTTGTAATTGCATAGATAGTCATTTCAGTATTGCAGGTTTTACAGTATAAATAGTCATAACAGAAAATAATGTATAGTGACTAGGAGTCATTAAAACTGCCATACAGTAACAAGACATGAACTTAAAAAAACACACACAAAAAAAAACATTTTACTTTAAAAACAAATACTGGAATTTACACTGCATAATTACATATAAATTTTCTCTCTCCCTCTCTATTTTGTGGCAAACAATAAGAAAAAGCATCTCATGTAATATTTGCTCATTTATGAAAGGGCTTTTACTGACCCCTGGTGTTCATTTATAGCTCAAGCTCAAATGTACAGTTTGTGTTTTTTTGTGATGTTAAAATACTTATTGCTATCCCAGGTTAATATGCAGGGACAAATATAATGTCAGTCATGACGGAGTTATATTTTACTCCCAAAAATCCTGCCACAGAAATAATGTACAATTTTAACATTTCAATAAAATGTCAATATGTAGATCTGGTGTCATTACATTAGAACAAAACTGATTTAAATGTTTTAGTTTTCAAAAGTCCACCAGATACTAAAAAATACAGAACTTCCTTATATAATATATGAAAATGACATACCCATGTTAATAAATAATTTGATTAATTTCAACTAAATACTAATTGAGACTAATTTTGCCAATTATAATATTTTCCATTAATGCATTAATGTTTTATTCAGAATGACAAGCTACATTAGTCATATTGCTGGTTGGTAGTATTACCCAAGAATATTCAAGCACACAGTGAAACTGGCACCTTTGGAAAAATCGGGATTTATTCAGGGATGCGCGTCACAGATATTACATTCTCACTCATTTCTACAGGCTATAAGTGCAGCACAGTGATTTATTCAGTTCAACACCTTTCAGCATTGACTCATCCCAAACATTGTGCACTGAATCCTTTTTCTATACAAGCATCTGATATAATCACAATACCAAGTATAGGCTCACTGATTACTAATATCTTCAAGTGGTGCAGACCAGGACTTTTCAGTATTATATATATATGCAACACATAAAATGTCATATGAACTACATATGAATAACTCAAATCACAAAGTGGACAAAGTTAGCCTCCTCACAGGGTCAGGGTCCCAACACTGTAACATAATGGTGAATCTACAGATACAGAGGTAATGGTCAGTCACCTCACAGTTGGGTAATCTACTGAAAAGTGACTGGCAATGTCATACTGTGTTCATAAATCAGACATAATGAACTTGAGTCACACACATTCACAGTTTCCATTGCTGAATCTCACCACCGCTCATGTTTCCACATCCTGTTGCTACACCCTGAGTCACTGTGCACTTTTTTTTTTTTTTATGTATTCCAGAGTTTCTAAACCTTTACATAGAAGAAATGTGGAGGTGTCATGATTTATGTTCAAAACAACAGTCTGTGATATCCTGCGATACACCATGGTATGAGTTAATGCATTATTATTTTTTATATGACAGCTGTTGTTTGAGACTTCGAAAACGCAGTAGTTCCCGTTTTAGTTTGAAAACTTCATGTCAATGGACCAAAATGGAAAAATATTTATCATTGCAACAACTCTGGCTAAAAGCTAAAAGCTTGCTTTGTGGTTGATGGAAGTTTCTCAAGGTTTACAAAATTTTGTTGAGTCACTATGTTGGTTTTTAAATGTTTCCAACTGTCTGAGAGAGAATGATGATTAACTTTCTGGGCCGTGCTTGAGGTGTTGGATAATTGAAGGGACATTCACAATAACCTTTCAATTGACCTTTTCCACTGCTCTGAATAGTGAGTAAGCTCTAAACCCTCTGAACCTCAAATGGTGGAAAAACACTTAAAACCATTGCATTTTCAAAAGGCCATGTCCCTCTCTCTGTTCTGCTGTGAAAGAATTTCCAAAAACAAATGAAAGGGAAACCTTCTAGAAAACTGAACCACCCTCTTACAATCAAACAAACTTTCTACTTTCCACTCCATTTGGTTTCCATGCTTTCTACTTTCTGTACTTAGGTCAAGCATTTTGATTTAACTGAGAAGAGTAAGTTGGAGCATAAACACATATTGCAAAAGAAAATACAATAATTTACAATGGATCTGGACAATATTGTGTCTGAGGCACCCGTCGGTCCTTTAGAAGGTAATGTGTGACAGCATATGGGTCAACTTCAGGATAAGGACTGGCTCCTCATGTGAGCATCTCCCACATTAAAACCCCAAAAGACCACTCCAGTAAAAGACAAAATAAAAGAGTGTTGAGAAGATCATATGACGAATCCTACATTTAATCCATTGGTTGAAGAAAACATGTTGCTCACCACATCTGACTTGGCTGTGAACTTCTGTGTCTGCAGGCTTTCAATGGCCATCCATTTGACGGGTAATTTGGCTTTCCTGTGGTCCTGGACACTGTAGTACTCCTTCTCCAACACATCTCCAGCCATTCCAAAGTCTGCCACCTTTACAGTATAGGATTCATCAAGCCTGAGAGAATATTTGGTTCAGCCAGTTCCAAATTCACAATTGATGCACAATTGTCTGTTGAGCTTCAGTGTGTATTTACATACATGAGCAAAGAACAGTTGGTACGTCAATCTGTTCTGACATTCTGCTTTGGAGCCCTAGACTTCCCCGGTAAAGGAGAAGTAAAAATAAGTTTGAAACACCTGAGCAGTGTTATACTATTAGCTAACAAGTAAATATGTGCTGCATGTTTTCCTCTTAGTGACAAAATAATTACTACAAAAATTACAGCAATGAGAAAATAGCAGTTAAGAAAGCATTGGATCATAGCAATGTGGATATGTTGGCATGAGCTCTGCAATTCAGAACTCCAGCCAAATCAATCACGTCTCAATTATTTCTAGCATTGTATACAACAGATTGCTTTACAGATAAACAGATAAAGCAACTTTACAGATAAAGCAACTTTACAGTATTAAACATGGAAAAAAACAGCATCAGTGTAGCTTTAAATTAGAATTGTGACTTCTAATTTCTACTATTAAAAGCTCTCCAGTGTGTTCACATTACGTCTGACCCTGATGGACTAAACAGAGAAATGAATCAGAGAAGGTTTCCACGTCAAAGAAGCCTTAGTTACAAAAATGCAATTTCCACAGACCAATGGTGTCAATGGTGTTTACCAGCTGAACTTTTCTGGAAAATTCGCTTTGACAAGCTGTTCTGAACTGTCAAAACTAATTCCAAACAAACTTAATTTGGCTTGATTTTGTTTGAATTGATGTCACTCTGGTTCACTTCTACAATAATATCAGGGCCTTTAAAAGCCAAATCTTTGTGCATGCAACCCTCACATGCAACTGCTTGCTGCCAGATCACGGTGTACAAGTTTATTTTGTGCTAGATACTCCATTCCTTTAGCAACCTGGAGCCCGAAGCCAATCAAATCCTTAACTGTGGGATTCTAAGGTAAGACGACAAAACTACCGTATTTTCTGGACTATAAGTCGCACTTTTTTTCATAGTTTGGCTGGTCCTGCGACTTATAGTCAGGTGCGACTTATTTATCAAAATTAATTTGACATTAACAGAGAGAAATGAACCAATAGAAAACATTACCGTCTAAAGCTGCGAGAGGGTGCTCATATACTGCCAGAGATGCTGCTCAGTGCTCCTGTAGTCTACACTGAGCAGCATAGAGCGCCCTCTCGCGGCTGTAGACAGTAATGTATTCTATTGGTTCTAAATGAATGCGACTTATAAAGTAGTTAGGGATGGGTACCGAAACCCGGTATTAAAATGGCCCCGGGGCTAAATTATGAAAGACCGTAGTATCAGTAAGATCTGACGGTATCGGTTCTGCTTTCGGTACTGGAGGGGAAAAAAATAATGCACTATGTATTTTTGATTAGTGCACATTTTATCTCACCAAACATTTCTAATGTGCGATCATATTAAGTTTTTTGTCTGTGAGATCTGTGAGATCTCTCATGCGTGCCACGGAGGTTGTCTGTCAGTCACACACACACACAACAAGAACGAGTGCAGCGCATGCACAGACATAACAGTATTAAAACATCCGCTTAATAATAAAGAGTGATGATGGTGGAGAGATTTGCTTAATAATGTTATGGAGCACATTTTATCTTACCAAACATTTCTAATGTGCGATCATATTAAGTTGTTTGTCTGTGAAATCTGTGAGATCTCTAATGCGCGCCACGGAGGCTGTCTGTCAGTCACACACACACACACACACACAACAAGAACGAGCGTGGCGCACACACACGCATAAGGGGCCGTTCACATATCACGTCTTTTGCGCGTCTTAAGTTCGTTATTTCAAATGTAGGCGCGCGGAATGCGCGCTCATAATGGAAGCGACGCGCACGCAGTGCGACTAGCTCATTTTTTCCAGGCGCATCTGCACCGCATTGAGTTAAAAACATCTAAACTTTTCAGAATGCCGCAAGCGCACGGCAGGTCATGTAGCTTCCTCACCTTTTCCGTAACAACGTTGAAAGCTCAGCCAAAATGAAGGAACAGCTTATAGCTGTATGTGGATTGTTAAATTAATTTAGTAGCAGTGCTACTGCAAGCAGTTTTTAGTGATTCAAATCCATTTATCCATTGCTGAAATTTCCACGTCTTCATGGAGAGAGCAGGTCATGGTTGCTTAGCAACGGCAGACTCCTCAGGAGCGCAAGTGCCTGAAGGCTTTGGGGGGAAAAAATCAGAAAGCGGCGTGCCTAGCATTTTCCACACGTTTTTAGACGCGATATGTGAACGGCCCCTTACAATACGAAAACTCCCGCTTAATACAAAAAGTGATGATGGCGAAGAGAGCAAAGCGTTCCAAAGTGTGGTTATACTTCACTAGAGTTGATGCAGACAATGCTGGTTGTCATAAGTGCAACAAAATTTTTGCATTTAAGGGCGGAAACACAAGCCTAACACAACACAAAGTAACACAACACAAAGTACTGATAAGAATACCGTTAAAGTACCGGACCGTTAAGCAGTATGGCAAGAGTAGTAATACCGTTAAAACCTTAACGATACCCATCCCTACTTATAGTCCAGTGCGACTTATATATATGTTTTTTTCCTCATCATGACATATTTTTGGACTGATGCGACTTATACTCAGTTGCGACTTATAGTCTGAAAAATACGGTACATAAGACTCATATATAACAGGCACACATTGAGTATTTATAATTATTGGAAACATCACTGCTGGAGCTTCGGTAAAGGTCATGAACTTGATCATGAACTTGATCATGAACAGGACGTTAAGTTGTGAAACCCATCAACAAATACAAACCTGCTGTGTAAGGCAAAGGTAAAAGGCTGAATATATAACATATCTGATATGTTAAGAGTTCTAGCAACTGACCCTCTTCTCACAGCGAATGATGAAGTCTCTGTATTTCATGTAAGGTAAGACAACCAAGGGAAGTCCCTCTTCAGGAAGCAGGATATCCAGCACAGAGAGGACATTACTGTGATTAAATCCCTTCATCAGAATGCCCTTTTTCAGAAACTGCTCCACTTCTTCCACATCTGTTATTCCTATCAGAGAGACAGAATGGGAGAAAATACAGTTGAAAATATACATTTATATTATTTAAGCTATTGAAGTCTATTTATGTTTAGAGATCAATCTTTAAAAAAATTAAATAAACTATGTCTCAAAATACTGTTTAAAAACTTTTGCATAAACCACTGCTACATTTATGCATACAGACCCTTTTATCTGAAGAAACGTACATGTGACCCTGGACCACAAAACTGTGGAGGTTGTCTTAAGTGTAAATTTTTCAGAATTGAGATTTAAACATCAGATGATAAATAAGCTATTTGACTATTGCTAAAAATATACCTCAGTGACTTAAGACTTTTTCTGTAGTCCAGGTCAGATATTGCATTCAAGGTACATTACACATTTAATCAGTTAATGCATTCCCTGAGAATTGAACCGATGACCTATTGTTGCACTACTGCAAGGCAGCTCATCGTGAGAAATAACTGTTTTTTTTTTTTTGTTTTTTTTTTTTCTATCAGGCAGGTAATCCCGAGAGGGTAGTTCGGTTCTTCATGAGAGTCTTTATGAGCTCTTTTCATTGAGGAGTTTCTTACTGTTAAGAGATTTCACAGCACAATAGATTTCTCTGTCTTTACCTGTGAGGTAACCATTGTAAACTGTCCCAAAGTGTCCTACAAAAAAAAAAAAAAAAAAAAAAAAAACTTAATAACCTGTTTATAACATGACCTTATTCCCTTTTCCAATAACTCTTTGTTTATTTATTTATATTAGTTTGTTGTTGTTGTTGTTGTTGTTTTTGTTTGTTTGTTTGTTTTTTTTTTTTTTGAGAAATGAAGCAATATCATGTTCTAAACCCTGAAGTTTGGGGTCAGTAAGATTTTGGCAATTTTCTTTTCTTTTAAGAAATGACTACTTTTATTCTGCAAAGACCTTAACCAATTAGACATTAACCAAAATACATTTATAATGCTATAAACACAATTATATTTCCACTAAAAAAACAGCACAACTGTTTTCAACTCTGATAATAATAAGAAATGTTTAATGAACAGAAAATCAGCATATTCTAATGATTTCTGAAGGAAGACTGGAGTTATGATGCTGAAAATCAGCTTTGAATTACAGGAGTAAATTATATTTTAAAAGACATTTAAATAGAAAACAGTTACTTCAAATTGTAAAAACATTTTTACAATATTACTGATTTACTGTATTTAATAAAATAAATACAGCAATGGTGAGGACATATAAAAATTGTACAGACCTCTAAACATTTGAGAGGTAGTGTATTAAACTTATTTTCAGCATACAGTATATTTTATTTATAAACACACCTTTTCTGATGATCTGCTGGAGGTGAACCTTGAGCTTGGAGGCTGGGATCAGCACGTCCTTCACCTCCTCCAGCAGCTCAGGACAGAAACTGGTGATGAAGATCTTCTCGGGGAGCATGAGAGGGGTCAGGCGAAGCTGTGGGTAAAGAAGGGTAAAACTGAATAAAACTGCCTTTTTTCATAACAGCTGTGCATGTCAAGATATTACATTTAGGAATGACTGCAAAAGATTTGCATTAGTAATACGTGGAATAATTTGTGTTCACCTGTTTTCTGTTTCCTCAGGTGTTTCAGCATTATAAAGGTCATAACCGCACCCGTGACCAGAGCTGCCAGCTCTTACATTTAGATTACCGTATTTTCCGGACTATAAGTCGCACTTTTTTTCATACTTTGGCTGGTCCTGTGACTTATAGTCAGGTGCGACTTATTTATCAAAATTACTTTGACATGAACCAAGAGAAATGAACTAAGAGACATGAACCAAGAGAAAACATTACCGTCTACCATAGACGGTAATGTTTTCTCTTGATTCTAAATAAATGCGGCTTATAGTCCAGTGCGACTTATATATGTTTTTTTCCTTATCATGAAGTATTTTTGGACTGATGCAACTTATACTCAGGTGCGACTTATAGTCGGAAAAATACGGTATGTAGCATCTGCAAAGCACTAGGTGCTATACAGCCAGAAACTGAACAAAATTTGAAAACTTCTTGTAGTGAATTTTGTCTGTCCTGCTACCTTCTTATTACATTACCATGGGTTGGACTAAATCTCTGTTAATGTTCTGGAGGATTTTAAAACAAAACATTATTTCATCTAACTTTATTTTTCAATTAATATATGTAATAATAAAAACTTTCTATTCATCGGGAAGAAGGGAACCGGCGGACAATCAAAACATTTTAATAATTCAAAAATAAACACAAAACAGCGCACCGGCCCCTCACGGACGACTGGTGCGCACAAAATAAAAAGCAAACATAAAATATTGTCCAGGCCTGGTCCTCTCTCGTCCTTCACTATAGTCGCTCCAGTTGTATATCCTTCCATCTCCTACGTGGGACTCGAGACCGGTGGTGGGGCGCAGGTGTAGCTCATCTCCAATCACTACACCTGGCCTCACTCCTCGTTCCCACGCCTCTCGGCCCGCCCCACTCGCCACATACCCCTATCGCCCCTCAAAGGCCGGGGGGTACCCTCGAGACTGCGCTCTACAGCTTTTTCTGAAAGGCTGTTTTCTGAACTGCCAAAAAGTAAACAACTTATGACTTTCTAAATTCTGAATCTACCTATCAAAGCTGCAATCAGGCAGCACAGCAAGAATCTCAGGGGTCTTATTGTATTGGAAGACTTTATTGGTCTCCACACGGGACTTATCGATGTAGAGTAGACACGGAGCACCACATCTTTCACCTCCATCACAGGCTGAGAGAGACATATGATAGAGGACAGGTTTCCTCTTACCACAGATACACTGTAAGTAGAACAACATTCCCTTTAGAACACAAACACTACATTTATAATCAGAGAAAATTAATAAAAAGAGCTGAAAATGTAAATAGGGGTCACTTCATACATTTTTTAAATGTATTTTCCCCCAAATAAATGAAGCCTGGGTGAGCATAAGAGATTCTTTCAAAAACATAAACAATCTAACCAACCCCAAACTTTTAAACAACAGTGTACATAATTTGAATACAATTACACTACAATTAGCAGACCCTCTGCAGTTTCATCACAGGCCTCCCATTTGAAGAGCATTGATATAATGAATATACACACACCTTTGGATTGGACATGTTTCTCCATCAAGTGTAACTTTCCTGTTCTTCCCAGAGTCCAGACAAGGACCTGTGATAGTGATGAGAGTTCCTCCGTTCACAGGCCCATATGGGCTGGACCTCAGTGATGTTTGGAACCTGGTGTCAAAAAAAAAAAAATGCACAAATGCATTTCCACTGTGGAAACACTTGAATAATCTTTATCATTTCTGCATGTACTGTACAGTAGACTGATTTAATACAAATTAGAGGAGTTGTATATTTGCTGATCATTTTAATAAACACAGCTGCACTTATCTGTTCAAATGTGGTAAATAATATTTCTCAACAAGTGCATCCAAAATGAGTGGTCAGGTGAGTGTCTCTCATTGGAATCTTAACAATGACACTGTCATTTTCTCAGTTCCCACACATTTCCCATAAACACTGACCTCAATGGAAACCCCTATTCTTTTAAGTGCACAAACACACACTCATACACACATACACACTGTAAACCCTGCTTTTATGGCAGCCACCTCGCAATCACACCCCTGAGATTTCCGGGACATTCACATTGTTTAGATGGCCGAAGTAGCTAATCCCCATCTGAACACAATCTGAACCACATTTACACAGCTTGTCACACACAAAAGAGCTCAGTTTGAGAAAAATATTTAGCATTTTTACATAATACATATACTCATGAAAGTTTAAGAATACATACTACAAGCAGTTTCTTTGACACCTTCAGTGGAGCTAAAAAGGGATCTAGCTGCTGCATGACAGAAAATGTTCCTCTAGACCACTTTGCCTTACAAGTGCATGGTTTTTCCATTATCTTTTTTAATGTTCAAATAGCCTACCTTCCTGTAATCCTGTATATTCACAAAACTCAAAATCAGACTTCTAACGCTTGCGTTAATGAAAGAAATCTCATCCTGTAAGTGGCTGAGATTGTTTTTTGAGAATCCTGCTGCAGTACAGAGCAGGGGAACATTAGATTGAATATGAAATTCATAACTGAGGTGGTGTAGCAAAAGCTTCAAAGCTGTTAAACACACACACATAGAACAAACGCACAGGCTGCTTAAAGAACTTGTTCCTGTTAAACTCAAAATGAAGAAAGCATAAAAACAAAATTGTTTTTTAGTGTTGGTATACCAGAGTCAAGCATGGGTGATTCTTTTGCAAGTCTGAGTCAAGTTTTAAACCATTTCCTAGTTATGAGTAAAGTCACACTCATAATTGTCTCAGGCAATCAGACTCAGAACAAGCACAGACTAAAGAAAACATTTTCAACGGCAAGTACTGTATAAAGCAAAAGCAGCTTCATATACCTAAACCTAAATGATAATCACATACTTATATTAAGCCATTCATGTACCCTTAAGGTCTTTTAACGTTTCCAAATACTTAGAAGTCTTCATAACCTCTTTTTTGGGTCACAATGGTTAGACTTTCCTACAGGGATCAAACGGTTTTGCAGCTTTGTTATTCCCAGCTATTCAATTGGACTACAACAGATGCTTTCATTTCCTGCATAAATGTTTTGGTATTTTGGGTGCGTGTGCCACAGGCACTATAAAACCTACTAAGTTTCAGAGTGTTTAGTCTCAGAGTCTCATGTGTTAATGGTTACAAAAGGTTTTTAAATAGTTTCTTCAATCAGACTGTACAGTGACACTTTTACTATCAAATTGAAAGATTTGAAGTCCTAAACACAAGGACAGGGGAACGAATACACAAGGTTTTTGACCCACATTGTGGTCCCTCAAACCATTTTACATCAAAAGAACAAAGAAGCAAAAATCAAGCCAATTAAAATACCTTCAAGCTTTTGTTAAGAGAGCATGGCACCACAGCTCCCACTAGAAAGCTTGGTAAGTCTCAACATAAAAAAAATACCATGCCACATGATAGAGTGAAAAGGGACCAGACAGAACAGTCGAAAAAATAAGGCCAACAAGCAAAGCGAATGATGGACAAGAAATGCAATCCACAAGTTAGATGTTAGAAACAGTGTGGCATTTACATATTTTCAATGTCTGCTAATGGTTCAAAACCATACAGAATATGAACAGATGATTGCAAACAAAAAAAACTAAATAAAACTGAGAGAATGCACCAACCTCATGTGGGCAGCTCTCACAGGGTTGAAAATGGCAAAGACCTCTGGATAGTTGCTGTGGTCCTGACTTGCAACAGTCCTCCACTCCATCATCTATTGCCATGTTTACATTATCCATCGGAAGAGCACCAAGTGCTGAATCATGCTCAGGAGCACCCCAGTCATCGGTTACAGCAGATACACCATATAAGATATCATCCTCTTCTTCAGCACCCAGCTCACCGGCGAGCTCTCATCCAGCCTTACCAAAGTGGGCCGCTTGAACCACATTGTAGACCACATCTTTGAAAGGTGTGCTGCCGTTGCTTCTCCTTCGCCTTTTAGGCTCAAAGCGACATTCTAAAACAATTTCACGGTAGCCTGGCATCTCCCACTCCTGGCGGGGCGGATGGCCTAGTCTTGTCTGAAAGGGCGACGAATCCAAGTCAGTTTTCTCTCGTTGGACAGAAAAGAAGTAGACAAAGTCCTGCGTGTAGAAGCTGTAGATGTACTCAATGCTGTACATCTACCGTAAATCAGGTAACACCGTCAACCCTCTGACATCGGTGTAAAATTTGTATGTTACAGGTCTGTTTAGATACCACTGATTGGGAATCCATGCGTGCTTCTTGTGACTCTTTGGACTCATATACTGACACTGTGTGTTCATATATTTCATTCTGTGAGCAAGCTTGTATTCCCACCAAAACTGTGGTGAAATATAACAACAACAAACCCTGGTTCACAAAATCCCTTAGGCTACTCAGGGAAACCAAACAACAAGCCTACAGAGAAGGAAATGGAGATGAGTACAGGTTGGTCAGACAAAAGTTAAATAAAGTGATTAGGAAAGCAAAAAGTGCCTATAAAGTGAATATGGAGGAACAATTTGGCATTAATGACTCTTCTTCAGCTTGGAGGTCACTGAAGAACTTGACAGGCTATAAAAGTAATAAACAACAAGTCACTCCATCTGCTAAACTGGCCAATGAATTCAATGTTTTTTATACAAGATTTGAGAAATCTCCATGCCCTCACCCTTTTCCTCCCGGGAGTGTTACACTCAGAGAGGGGGAGAACATTGGCCCTCAAGATCAAGTCACCTCTGATATTGACTTTGAAATTGAGGAGAAGGATGTGTATTAGATATTCAGCCGACAAAATGTAAGGAAAGCGAGTGGCCCTGATGGGATTTCACCTGCCACCCTGAAGTACTGTGCTAGTCAGCTAGCCCCAGTTTTTACGGACATTTTTAATCAATCAATTGTTTTATGCAGTGTTCCGAGTTGTTTTAAGTCATCAACCATTATTCCAGTACCAAAGAAAAACAAAGCCGTGGACCTAAACGACTACAGACCGGTGGCCCTTACATCAGTGGTCATGAAATGTTTGGAAAGGTTGGTTTTGTCACATCTTAAACCTATTACAGCTCCATATCTTGATCAACTACAGTTTGCTTACAGGGCAAACCGCTCGGTAGATGATGCGGTCAATTTAGGACTGCATTATGCTCTGGACCATCTTGACTCTCCTGGCTCTTATGTAAGGATGTTGTTCATAGATTTCAGTGCAGCCTTTAACACCATTCTACCAGAGCGACTGTGGGAGAAGCTGTCACTGATGGGAGTGGGACCCTCTATCTGCCGCTGGATTATGGATTTTCTTAGTGACAGACAACAGTATGTGCGGCTTGGCAAGCACATGTCTGATCCTCAGACTACTAACATTGGAGCACCTCAGGGGTGCGTGCTGTCACCATTTCTCTACTCACTGTATACCAATGATTGCACTTCCAATAATGGTTCCATCAAGCTGATTAAATTTGCAGACGATACTACATTAGTTGGTCTTATTAAGGGAAACGACGAGTCTGCTTACAGGCAGGAAGTCTAAATTGGTTGCGTGGTGTGATGAGAACAACTTGGAGCTTAATCAGCAAAAGACTGTGGAAATGGTGATAGATTTTCGTAGAACACCCGCCTCCCTTTCTCCTCTAACTATCAAGAGCTCCGTTGTGAAGAGGGTGGAGTCAATTAAATTTTTAGGAACGGTTATCACAAATGACTTGAAATGGGAGGAAAATAGTTCCTCCATTCTTAAGAGAGCTCATAGTGGAATGTTTTTTTTGAGACAGCTAAATAAATTAAACGTTTCTAGCTCTGTTCGGTCTAAATTTTATAGAGCCACTGTGGAAAGCCTTCTTTCAGCATCCATTACTGTTTGGTTTGCATCCGCATCAGCCCAGGCGAAGGTCAGACTACAGCGTATTGTGCGCACAGCAGAGAGGCTGACTGGACAAAGGCAGCTGTCTCTTAAAGACCTTTATGAGGCCAGAGTCAGGAAGGGGGAAGAGGCTAAAATTGCTGCTGATCAGTCCCATCCAGCAAGTGACATTTTTAGGTTGCTTCCTTCAGGAAGAAGGTACAGAGCAGTGAGGACAAGGACCTCACGCCATCTTAATAGTTTTTTTCCAAGAGCCATTTCCCTTATGAATAGCTGATCTTGCACTATTTTTGGACTATTTTATTATTTGATGGATTGTTTTAGGCATGTTTTTGCAGCTATACGCATATATGTTTGTGTGTTGAGTTTGTGTGTTACTGATGGCCATATCAAATTCCTGTGTATCTGCTGATGCATTTGGCGAATAAAGTGTTTCTTATCTTATCTTATCTTATCTTAAAACCGTTGTCGATTGCAACCAGTGGGCGTATGGAAATGGACACCCAACTGTATTTTTGCGTTGCGCTGTTGTTCACCTTTGCAGCAACAAAGAAGTACTGAACACCATTTGGCCGTATTCCACCATGGAGTCTTACGTTCCCAAAGAACTAGTGATGCAATCTGGACAGAACTGCGGAGAGTTGAACTTCTTCCGGAATAATCACTTTGAAGGACCAGGGGGCTTTCCATTTTCATGGAGTTGATGGAAATTGCAAACTCCATACTGGGAGCTTCCACATGAGTACAAGTACATCAAGAAAGTGTCTAGGAGCAACACCTCATTTTCTGTGTCCTCATGGGGGGGGTCTATTGTGATATCACACAAATTGCATATCCCACACTCCGGACTGCCCACGGGTCCTGTTTGGAGTTCCCAAGGTTTACCTAGAGTGATGATCACCGCCGCAATGACATTCTGAGAGGCCACATAGACATCTTGGAAAAGGGAGTTGATAATTATGTTCTGGATGGGATTGTGGGTCCGGAAGTAAGGCATGGAGTACAGCACTGAGAATTCCACAGCGATGGGAGCCGTTGGGGGACAAGTGTCTAATGCAGAAGACATTAGAGCCTGTATCCAGACACATGGCACCAGATGAGTGGCCCAGTGGACTATGTCCTCTCCAGGGTGAAGAAAATGGCTGTATAGAGTGTTTTGGTTACCTCCAGTTGGCGTCTGTCAGTGAAGATATCCTAAGAACAGGAAGCCCTGAGACAACATCCACAAAATAAACTTTTCATTTTAAAATGGTTAATGAATAGACAAACAAAAAAATGACAATTCCATGATCATTTAGTCAAAACCCAAAACCCACCAGCCCAACTTTTAGGAGATTGGTAAGTGGCCATACTATTGTAAAAGAAAGGTTTCATATTTAAACTTATGTGAATCAGTGATGACATAATGAGTGCTTTAATGTAATCGAGGGGGATAATAATGTTTTATTTGTCTTAAATGACAAAAGGACATGTTTGTGTATATTTAAGGCCTATAGGAAAGAATGGTTGGCTTCTTGTGATATTGTTTGGTTCTTATCAGAGTTATTTAAAAAGTGAAGTGACATTCAGCCAAGTATGGTGACCCATACTCAGAATTTGTGTTCTGCATTTAACCCATCCGAAATGCACACACACAGAGCAGTGAAAACACACACACACACACTGTGAGCACACACCCGGAGCAGTGGGTTTGCAACATTCTATTTATTTATTCTATTTATTAACAGCCTATTTATTAACATATCATGATCCTGGCTCTTTGCTTCTCTTTTTTTCATCCCTTGCCTCCCTCTGCTGGTTGTTTTATGTCCTACTTTCACTCTTACCCTCTATCAACCCCTCATTACCGTCAGCTGGATTTCATTCTCTCATCATCACACTTGTTCTCTATCTGCCTCTTTTGCCTTCGGTATATCTAGCTCTCTATCTCGTGTCTGTGTTGTCGGATTATTGTTTAACCTAGACGCACAGAGCTGAGTGTAACGATGACTTGGCTGTTGTTGTGTTTTGTCCTGTCTAGTCTAGTTTAGTCCAGTCCTGTCTAAGCAGTGTTACACATAGAGCTTCAGTATTGCTGTTGTGTTTACCTCTTCTGTGCTGTACCCAGCGGTCTTCGTTGACGGTTGCAGAGAACTTCTCATCTCGCCAGTACCCCTGATCTCTCCGTTCAAGAGGCGCCCGGATCTCCGGCTGAAATCCGCTGTTACCATTTTGAAGAAGCTGTCAAGCACCCTGAGTTACTTTTGTGAATTTTCAGTTCTGTTAGTCAGCCTTGCGGCACATCATTATTTACTCATTAAACAAGAGTGTACCTGCTATCGTCTCTGGACCCCTCTGTTTCATTAAAGAAAAATTTGACCAGAAGGAATAGATCAGGCTGGGGGTCACCCTTTCCAGACTGCTGTAGAGATGCAGGGAGCGTTGATGGGAAGGCACGATGAGGAACTTGCCACGGCTCGCCGTATGGTGGACTCGTTATCCATTCAGGTGACCGATCTTATGCAGCAACTCCACTCACTTCGGAGGGACGCTTCCCAGTCCATCCTCCAGGATTCACCCGAGTCGCTGGTGAACAACCCCCCATGTTACTCTGGTGAACCCACTGAGTGTCTGCCTTTCCTGACTCAGTGCGAGGTCGTTTTCCCACTCCAGCCATCTTCCTACTCCAGAGAACGCCCCCGGATAGCCTATGTCACCCTGTTAAAATCCACTTTGTGGTCATTTATCATCCCCCAGGTCAATTGGGAAACTTCTTGGAGGAGTTTGATGTGCTCCTATCAAACTTTCCTGGAGATGGTACTGCTTGGTGACTTCAACATCCACCTAGATAAACCCCAGGCTGCTGACTTCAAAACTCTGCTTGCCTCATTTGATCTCAAGTGAGTGTCTACTACAGTGACTCACAAATCAGGCAACCAACTGGACCTCATCTACACATGCTTTTGCTCTGTGGACAACTCTTCAGTTGCTCCACTGCACACCTCAGACCACTTCCTCATTGCTGCTAACCTAGCACTTACTCCTGAAGTGGCACACACTCCAACGCAGGTCGCCTTTCAACGGAACCTACGTTCACTCTCTCCATCTCGCCTATCAGCTGTGGTTTCATCCTCACTTCCTGCACTCTCTCAGTTTTCTGCTCTGTACACGAACAGCGCTACGGACAAGTGAAATTAGTGGAGAGGGCTGCAGGGGTGGCAGTATCTTCAGGTTTGATCCAAGTCTCAGTCAGTGCCATGAGGTTGAGACTGTTTCCCGCGTTAAGCCCACGGCTGAAGCTTCTTCAGCTTTCAGTTTATATTACCACAATATATTCAGTTTAATTTATGCATTAAGCCAGATAGGAAACTTCGGAAACATGATTAAAGAGATATTTTGAAGTTTCAGGCTACTTGTTTTGAATGAAACATTGAGTTGAGTTGACAGGCGACGCCCACAATCATACGGGAATAATTCTTACTGTGGCGACATCATCATCATCACCATCGCTCATAAATATTACTCACGCTATGAAAACGTCACTCGGCAGACTACCACCCAGACAGCAAGCAGGTTTTTTTGGCCCGCGTGGATTTTACGTGGGCCGGTTCTGGGCCGAAACTGCTTGCTGTCTGGGCAGTCACTTTACCTGATTAATATTCATAGGCCAGGAATTCACCAAAGTAGATTTCAATTTTATTCATTTATTGGTAAACGTTGATGTTTTTCTGTGGGCGGAACTTAATCGGTGGAGGCTAGTGATGGGAAGTTCGATTCTTTTCCGTGAAACCATTTTTTTGGGACGGTTCGATTCAAAGAACCGGTTGAAAAAACTGGTTCAGCGGTTCTTTTACGCTCGACGTAATGACGTCATTGGCGATGATGTAATGGCGTCACGTCTATCAAATATATATATATATATATTTACAAGTCAGTAATCAGAACTTTAGTCAGTTAAAAACCTCATAATCTTACAGTTCTTAATCTTACACTTACAGTTCGCCAGATTGCCCTTCATCCAAGCGCTCGGTTTACCCGCGCTCATAACATTAGCACAGAATCAGTTCAAAATCAATCACCAAAAGAATCAGTTCGGTTCAGACGCTCTGTGTGTCAGTCTGCTTCACGCTGAATCACACATTCACAGTATCATCAGCTCCTCGGCTCTTGAATCGGACGCGTCCGAAAGAAACGGTTATCGGTTCAGTGTACTGGTGATCCAAAAAACGATGCAACGGGTTCTTGACTCGAGAACGAGAACTGCTCCAGCAGTGGGCGTGTTCGTTCGTCATCTGGCTGGGCTCGGTGTTCATCTTCAGTTCTCTCTTCACAGTTCTCTCTTCAGTTCGATTTGGTGAACTGGTTCAACCGGTTCATTAAAAAGAACCGATTAAATTGGTTACATCACTAGTGGAGGCAGAAAGATTCCCCTGACCTCTGCAACACTATTTTATAACTTTGTTAGCTTGTTTTGTTGTTGTTGTTATTTCGACAATGACAGAGTAAATGTTCACAAGACAATCCTGTATTATCATATGGAAGTGTATCTGTAGAGCTACAGAACAGTTTAAGAAAACATGGTTGGCTATAACGTGGATTAATGTGCTTGTATTTAAAAGAATCTAACCCTCTTTTATATTTAACATGTAAAGAAAAACACGCTCAGGTTATTCTGTGCTTGATTACAAAATCTTAATGGGTTTCTTCACCCAAAAATGAAAATTATGTAATTAATAACTCACCCTTATGCTGTTGCAAACATGTAAGACCTCCTTTTATCTTCGGAACACAGTTTAAGATATTTTAGATTTAGTCAGAGAGCTCTCAGTCCCTCCACTGAAACTGTGTGTACGGTATACTGTCCATGTCCAGAAAGGTAAGAAAAACATCATCAAAGTAGTCCATGTGACATCAGAGGGTCCGTTGGAATTTTTTGAAGCATCGAAAACACATTTTGGTCAAGAAATGGCAAAAACGACGACTTTATTCAGCATTGTCTTCTCTTCCTTGTCTGTTGTGAGAGAGAGTTCAAATCAAAGCAGTCTGGATATCCGGTTCGCGAACAAATCATTCAGTTCACCAAATCTAACCGAATAGTTTTAAATGATTCGCATCTCTAATACACATTAATCCACAAATGACTTAAGCTGTTCACTTTTTTAATGTGGCTGACACTCCCTCTGAGTTCAAAAAAAAACAATATACCGGAGTAATGCATGCACTCAAACAGTACACTGACTGAACTGCTGTGAAGAGAGAACTGAAGATGAACACCGAGCCGAGCCAGATAACGAACAATAGACTGACTCGATCACGAGTGAAGAACTGCTTCTGTCAGACGCGTCCGATTCGTGAACCGAGGAGCTGATGATACTGCGCATGTGTGATTCAGCGTGAAGCAGACCGACACACAGAGCGTCTGAACTGAACTGATTCTTTTGGTTATTGATTCTGAACTGATTCTGTGCTAGTGTTATGAGCGCGGGTAAACCGAAGGCTTGAATCAAGGGCAATCATCGCAAATGACGCCATTACGTCGAGCGCTAAAGAACCGGTCTGAACTCTCTCTCACAACAGACACGGAAGAGAAGACAATGCTGAATAAAGTCGTTGTATTAGCCATTTCTTGACCAAAATGTGTTTTCGATGATTCAAAAAATTCCAACGGACCCTCTGATGTCACATGGACTACTTTGATGATGTTTTTCTTACCTTTCTGGACATGGACAGTATACCGTACACACAGCTTCAATGGAGGGACTGAGAGCTCTCGGACTAAATCTAAAATATCTTAAACTGTGTTCCGAAGATAAAAGGAGGTCTTACATGTTTGGAACAGCATAAGGGGGAGTTATTAATGACATAATTTTCATTTTTGGATGAACTAACCCTTTAAAAAACTGTTAGTCAGCATGCACTTAACCATCAATGTATCTGAACTGTCTTTTCAATAATATAATACAATCAAAGATCAACCTAACATCATAATTTCATAGCTTTCTAATTAAATGAAAATGTATTCCAAATAGTTCTTTATTATTTCATAATGTAATTAAATAACAAAACTAATGTCATATGATCTCTCACTCTGTCCACAAAATGCAATCCATTTGTAGAAATTATATAAATAATATTACTTAACAAATATACATAGTAAACATATAAATAATATTACTTAACAAATATACAAATATACACAAATATACATACCTAAAGTGTATGAGCTCATGTGACAGTGAAAGTGTGCACATAACAAGAACATGACAGGGGATTTTGGTCATAGAAATATTAGTGTTTAATAAGACTGCAAATAAAGTAATTTCATTTTTATTGTATATTGATGATTAAAAATACAAAAGCACACTTTATAGTAGACAGGTATTTGAAACAAATGGATTACCCTCGATTAATCATAAAAGGTGTTGCTTGAAACGGCTTTACATTTCGTAAAAAAAGAGCATACACATTTATAACAAAACCTCATAAAACAGATCACAGATGGAAAAAAGCATGTGAAGTATTGGTACCAGCAGCAGCATAGCTCCCTGTGTCAGACTCTGGGCACTGTTACGCAGGCCTGCATCATGACATGAAACATTATATATTTTAATTAAATTCAATACCAATACATTATAATTGTCACAGAAGTTTTTGCTTGCACATCCTTTCAAAGTGGTATTGACGCCATTTAATGTAGCTGCGAGAAAAGAGAAGACAAATGAGATTTCGTTAAAAGTTTTAAGGAGAAAATAATTGTCATTTATTTACATTAGGAAACAGCAGTTCTGTCTCTGTATATAAGAGATTATTACTTTAGATCTCAAGAAGTTCTTATCCATGATTTACCTGTTCCAGTGATGCACTTGTCCTCATCACCTTTACAATCCAGTGTTCTATTGGTTGAACAGTTTGTGTCAATGCAGATGTAACACATCTTTCCATTAGATGAGTCTGGAGAGGTAAAGAAGATACTAGAGCCATACCTCAAAAGAAAACTTTATCTGACACATTATCAGACAATACTAAAGCTTTCGAGAGAGAGAGAGAGAGAGAGAGAGGGAGAGAGAGAGAGAGAGAGAGAGAGAGAGAGAGAGAGAGAGAGAGGGAGAGAGAGAGAGAGAGATGAAAATTCTGCAAAATAAGTCAGTAAACAATGTCTGCATTTTAAGTTTTGGGTGAAATGACCCTTTAATTCATGTGCACATCAATTTAAATCATGGTGTCAGAAATTTTCACAGTACACTGTACAGTATAATGTTTAGAATAGAGTATGTCAGTTTGGTATAAAACTGAACTTGAAAAAAATTGTAATGTTTGTTAGTGTAAAAGAGTTATAGTTTAGCGTAGCTTAGTGTGAGTAGGAACACCACAGTCCAAATTTTCTTTACTCTCACATGTTTGTACCTGCAGTATTGTTGCAGAGATCTGAAGCACAGCATTGGGAGGTATAGCTCAGCATTCCAACATTTACGCTCCTATTAGCACATGAGGCGCTGCACATCTTATTGCTACTACCAGTGCCATCTACAAAGAATCATTTTCAAAATAATTAAGATATACAAACAAGCCAATTTTAAAAGGTTTTTTTTTTTTTTTTTTTACAGTTATTTCATAATCATGTTATTCTTACGGTATGTGGTGTTGGTGATGGAGTTGCACTGTTCATTCTGAGAACAGTTTGCAGTTGTTGTGCAGGTTCCATATGGAACTGGTGTGGTACATTTATAGCACATCAGTGTCACAGCTGAAAGTCAATGAGAAGATAGTGAAGGACATTCATATTTTGCATATAAAGCCTTGTAAAACATTATTTTATATATATATATATATATATATATATATATATATATATATATATATATATGTATATATATATATATATATATATATATATATATATATATATATATATATATATATTTTTTTTTTTTTTTTTTTTTTTTTTTTTACCAAATTAAAATAATAAAATTACAAACTTAAGTGCCTAAAGCCTCACATTAATCATCCAATAAAAGTTAATTTATCAGCAAGTGAGATGCCTAAGAAAGTAATGGAAAGATTCAAATGAATCCTGCATGCCATACCTTCGGAGAAAAAGACTGTGAAAAGAACCACAGAGATGATTTTCAGAGCCATGATCCAGCTGAAGGGTGTCAGATGGACAGTGCCCGATCATTATATATCTGATAACAGAGGTGTGGTTTGTTTTATTTGCAGTATGAGTGTTGATTTTTCAGATACATTCTTTACATAACCCCACTCAATTACGTCAAACTGGTTATTATGCATTAAGAAGAATACATATCCTGAAGCATCTACTGAAATATAAATTATACGTTAAATTACAGTAAATTACTGAAGGAATGTAAATATTTATCAATGTATTACTTCATAAGAACAATAAAACTTTATCGTGTAGGCCTACTGTAAGTATTGATACTGAGAATGATTCTTTTGCGAGCATGAGGTATATTTTCAGCATTGTGACAATGATTCAGTAACACTGACCTGCAAAATACTGATTCATGTAATTCTACCTTCTGAACATGAACTATTTTCCCTTTATTTTACTTTATTATATCGGAATCTATTAATAATAGTTTTGCTTTTGTTTTATTGTTGCAGTTTTTTCATTCCAATAAATTAGGAAATATATTTCAAATATTTTGTTATTCATTTTCCTGCTTTGATTTTCCTACAGGCTATAGAGGAACTCACAGAACCCAGGGAAGGAAAGAAAAAAAATTCCTCCCCAAATTTTCAGAATTTAAGATAATTTTATTTCATCCAAATTTCAATTCATTGAAAAGAAAGTACTGCTGTATTTTGCTGTGATTTGCTTTTCTGTGTTTGCTGCTGTGGTTTTCCCCTATTCAAATTATTCAGGATTTTTTTTTTCTCTACATTATACAGCTGCATGCGAATATCACCCTATACTGTATAATAATAATAATAAATATATATAAATAAAGTCTATGATCTGAACAAAATGGGTAATTGCAAGCATCTCTGACTTCTGTAACCACTGGCAAAATCCCCTTTTCAGACCGCTGTGAAAGATGACAGGGCCAGATAAGTATGTAAAAAAAATAATAATAAATTATTTTGCATATTTATGTAGGTTGATATTATCAAAACACATTTTCCTCTTTTACAAACAGACTGTCAATTGTTCAAGGAATGCAGTGGAAAATACTTATTTCCTTTAACCTTACATCAACAAGCGTGCTTCAAAATATTTGATCTCATTGGGAACCCATTAATATCGTTTCCTTCTTAGAATGATTTATTCATTCTTAGAATTATTTATTCAGTATAAAATATGAGTTCTTGACAGCAGAGGTGGCCCTTTGTTCAACGGTTATCATTTACTTACACTCATGTTGTTCCAAACCTATATGAATTATCTGAGATCTGTGAAACACATAGGCAGCCACAACAGGTGAAATGTTTCCTATTTTAGGTGAACAAATCCATTAATATTAACCCTTTAACTGCCCCACCAAGAAAAAAGCATTTTTTGTTTGCATTTCTTATCTCCTTATGTCATTAGTTACCACACTCAATGTATTTTTTTTCCAACATGTCCCATAATTTTTAAAACATTAGCTTAGCTTTTCTACGTTTACCATAAAGTGACAAATCAACCATTTGGTTGAGCACGTTTTTGAAAAATTATTGAAAACATACTAAAGTTTTTTCATGGCACCAAGTAAAATAATTTTGTAAAGTTAGGGCTCTTACAGTGTAATATGTCAAAAAATATATGCTTACCTTGCAAAATTTCACCAAAAACAGTTTACATGGCAGGAGTGATTTCTTTCTCTCTGACATCCATCAAAGAAGAAGTGTTGTGACAAATGCTGTTGATTTTTTTTGGCTTAACATACCTCTACCAGATGGTAGAGATGGCTCAATCAGCTTGAATTAAGTTAGGTACTCCTCTCAATAAAATATAGTGACTCAAAATGTGCTCAACCATTTGGTCGAGCGGCAGTTAAATGGTTAACTGCAACAACATGCCATTATTTGAACATAAGCCTGTTTTCCATATTTATTATTTGTGAGAATGTCAATGATACTAATATTTTAGCATTTTATGTCGTTTTTTTTTTTTTAAGGGAAAACATAGAATAGAAAAAGAATAGAGCAAGCTAGTGTTAGAGGTCTTTTTTATATATACTTGTATAATAAATAAAAAGATTAGAAAGGTACTTCGATTTCTTTTCTCTTTTCATTTCTTTTTTCTTTTAAGAATTGAATTAGAATGGTGAGTGCTAAAGTTAGAAGGTCAAATAATGATGAATGAGATGGGTTTTAAGCTGATTCTTGAAGATGGCTAAGGACTCAGCTGCTCTGATTGAGTTGGGGAGGTCATTTCACCAGGAGGGAACATTTAATTTAAAAGTCTGTAAAAGTGACTTTGTGCTTCTTTGGGATGGCACAATCAAGTGACGTTCACTTGCAGAACGCAAGCTTCTAAAGGGCACACAAGTCTGAAGTAATAAACTTAGGTAAATGGGTGCAGAGCCAGTGGTAGTTTTGTAGGCAAACATCAATGCCTTGAATTTTATGCGAGCAGCTATTGGTAGCCAGTGCAAATTGATAAACAGAGGTGTGATGTGTATTCTTTTTGGCCCATTAAAAATTAATCTTGCTGCCGCGTTCTGAATTAATTGTAAACGTTTGATAGAATTGGCTGGAGACCTGCCAAGAGGGCATTGCAATAGTCCAGCCTGGACAGAACAAGAGCTTGAACAAGGAGTTGTGCAGCATGTTCTGAAAGAAAGGGCTTGATCTTCTTGATGTTGAATAAAGCAAATCTGCAGGATCGGACGGTTTTAGCAATGTGGTCTGAGAAAGTCAGCTGATCATCAATCATAACTCCAAGGCTTCTGGCTGTTTTTGAAGGAGTTATGGATGATGTGCCTAACTTGATGGTGAAGTTTGCTGGAATCACAAGCAGTTCTGTCTTGGCAAGGTTGAGTTGAAGGTGATGGTCCATCACTCAGGAAGAAATGTCTGTTAGACAAGCTGAGATGCAAGCAGCTACCATCGGATCATCAGGATGGAATGAGAGGTAGAGTTGATTGTCATCAGCATAGCAGTGGTATGAAAAGCCATGTTTCTGAATGACAGAACCTAATGATGCCAGGTAGACAGAGAAGAGAAGTGGTCCAAGAACTGAGTTACTTCTCACACAAGTTTTTCAAATTACTTTATAAGTTATTTAATGAAGAAATATAGTATTATAATTATTTAATCTGCACCTGACAGAGAGTGAGACGAGCTGCTACACGTCATGCCAAACCTCTCACTGCAGGCACGTCATTAGCTTTTTAGAGACCGCCGATCAATCATCCTAAAACAATTATCGGCCGACTGTGAATGGTAGGAGATCAATCAGAGCACTCTTATCCATATCAACAAAATAATATATCTTAACTCCATATTGTCACGATCATTAGCTGGAGTACCCATAAACTCCAATAGAGGGCACTCCACTCAGGACTCTGGCATTTTTGTTTCCATCCCCTTTTTCGAACTCCATTTCCCATCCTGCCTCATTCCTGGGACTGGTTGCACACACACACACCTGCAGCTAATACACACACATTTAAGCAGCACAATCATTCTCAGTCTGGGCGAAATCTTGTTTAGTTCTGTCTAGCATTTCCAAGCATTTTCCCTGTCAAGTCACCTTTATTTTATATTTATGGAGAAAAAAACCTTGGGAGAAACCAGGCTCAGTTGGGGGGCCAGTTCTCCTCTGACCAGACGAAACCAGTAGTTCAATTCCAGGCTGTTTGTTCTTTTTGTGTATGATCTTGTATTGTTTATACCAACTGCCTGCCCCGACCTCTGCTTGTTACTGTTACTGATTCTGGATATCCCTAACACCATTCCTGATTACTGCCTGTCCGACCATTCTTATAATAAAGTTCTGCATATGGATCCGAACGTCTCTGACTCTCATCGTAACACATATAGGGCCCTATTTTAACGATCTGAAACGCAAGTGTCAAAGCGCGAAGCGCAAGTAATTTTGTGGGCGGGTCTCGGCGCTGTTGCTATTTTCCCGGCGGGATAAATGGCTCTTGCGCCCGGCGCAAATCTAAAATGGGTTGGTCTGAAGTAGCTTCATTATTCATAGGTGTGGTTTGGGCGTAACGTGAAATAAACCAATCAGAACTTCATCCAACATTCCCTTTAAAAGCAGGTGCGCAAGTTCCATTACGGATTGCTATTATTATGACGTATTTACCAGGCGCACGCCAGGAGCGGTTCACAGCCGAGGAGACTGATGTTCTTGTAAGAGCAGTGAAAGACAGAGAAGTTGTGTTGTATGGGGATGGGAGAAACCCACCCAAAATAGCGTCGGTTAAACAGGCGTGGGAGGAAATAGCCACAATTGTTTCATCGATTTTTTTTTTCCTGGTTCTTGACGGACAAACAAATTTGTCAGATGTCCTTATATACATATATGTCTTGCCACTATCGGGCAAACAGGTCTGATCCTTAATTACTACACTTAGCCTGAATAATTTGTAAGCAAGATTTCACAATGATTTCCGTCATCTCATGTGTTAATATTTTTTTAGTGTAACAATTTATGATTTGCAAAAATAACTGTTGCATCTGTGTAGATTACATGAGCAAAGTGTATGCGCGTTGTGCACGCTATACATTATGGTCAAGCTTGCGCCCTTAAAATAGCATAATGAACAACGCGCAACGCGCCACTGACTTTAGACTAGGTTTTTTCTGGTCAGTGGCGCAATTGTTTAATGGAACAGCAAAATAGCACCAGGGATTGTTTGCGCCGGAACACGCCTCCTTTTTTGCGCTGAACCGCCCAGGGAGCGCAAGTTCATTCACTAGTTTAGCGACGTGCTTCTGTGGAGGGAAAAGCGCGCTTTGCGCGGGTGCAAAATAGGAATGACACATGCGTCGGTGTACAAAGTCAATTGCGCTGGGTGCAAGATAGGGCCCATAGTGGTTATTTTGGCAAAATCCCAGATATTTTGAGCAGAAGGATTATAAAAATATGTGCTGATATAAAATAAAATTAAGTAGCCTATATAAAATTGCTAAATAAACCTATCAGTACTTTTTTACTTGAGTACATAAAAAAGTGCTTTTGAACTTTTACTCAAATAAAATGAATACGGAGTACTTTTTACTGGAGTAATATTTTATTATATGGATCTGTACTTTTACTCAAGTACTTGATTTGTGTACTTCGTCCAACACCTACTCAGTCACATCTCTAAAATGAAAAGCCTATTATAGATAAAGCCAGTTTTGTTAGCAAGAAGATTTAGTCCCACCAAACCACAACTACAGAATTTGCATGTCACCAGGAAACATGGAAATGTGAACGTCACAGCGCAATAATCTATTCAAGCAAACAGTAGTATTGGTTACTCATTGTGGACTGGTCCAGTAAAAAGCACAGGACTAGATGTTTAGTTTCCAGTAGTGCAAAAACATTGTGAGCATGTATAAGATTTTTAGTGCTAATCTACTGCCTTTAAATGGCCACGTTTAAAAGCAATTATCTTGAAATATTGTCTTTTTTTTTTAGACGTTGACAACTGCTCATAGGAATGGTTTCAAACCTTCCCAGTTACACAACTGTACTTCACCAGTATGAGTAGCCCTCCAAACCTATAATAGCTTCGTTTATCTTCGGAAGACAATTTAAGATATTTTAGATGAAAATTGGGAGAATAGTCAGAATAGTCCATCTGCCATCCGTGGTTCAAGCGTAATGTTATGAAGTGACAAAAATACTTTTTGAACAAGAAGAAAAGTAAAAATAACAACTTTTTTCTACAATTCATCTCCTTTGAAAAAAAGTTTTCTCATTGTTGCGGTTGAACCACTGATGGCAGATGGACTTCTCTGACGATGCTTTTCATACTTTTCTGGACCTTGACAGTGTTATTTACTTGGCAGTCCATGGGACAGTCACAAGCCTCCCGGTTTTCACCAAAATATCTTAAATTGTGTTCCGAAGACAAATGCAGCTTTAACGACTTTGGAACGACTTGGGGGTAAGTATTTAATGACAAAATTTTTATTTTGGGGTGGAGTATCCTTTTAATATCTGACAGCACCCGGCTGCATCCTTATCTATTCAAGTAGGGTCACAAATGCTGCTCTTTCAGCAGTCTGGGGTCAGACGTTCCCTAGTGTTTCTGGTGTTTAGAAGTGCCTAAGCTGGCTCAGTATGTTAATGGACTGAGTATGAACAGACGATCCTCCTCCTTCCTGATCCACTTAAGGAGCTTGTTGACGGCAGACACAGCCAGGCTCTTTGTTCCCAGAGGACTAAAACAGAGGTAGAGCTCGAAACCACTCGTTACCTACAGAGGAGGATGCATTACATTGATCAAAAGTGACAGTAAAGACATTAACACTGTTATAAACTATTTCTAATTCAAATAAAAGCTGTTCTTTTGACCTTTCCTAACCCAAAGCTTTTGTTCAATGGTGGTGCATGACTATATAACACAAAACTGTAAACCAAGAAAACAGAAATAATAATGCTATAAATATATCATATGCAAATGTGATATTAGCAGGATACTTCCTGGAGCATGCATACACAACAAAATCTCTGAATGGAATATAATACTGCCATTGTATTGCACTTTATGGCAGACTCACCAAGGCATAAAGGTTCTCAGTCTCTGTGCAGTGGTAAATGTAGCGCAGGGGACGCGTGGGGTGATGCAGGCAGCTATGCAGATGCTGGTACAATCCCATCAGCCTTTCATGCTCCTCTTCTGCCTGATATGGTACTGGTAAGTCAGGACTGACAGGCATAAACAGGAAGTTACATGAAAACCTGAAGTTTAAATGTGTGTCTATCTATCTAAAAGTCACTGTTTTCATGATCATCACTAAACTTGTCTTACCTTGTATAGAGCCCAGAGCTTTTAGACTTGTACACAAAGTGTCGCAGCTCAGGTATGCCAACCTGTGAGACTGTATAACTTGGCGAGCTCAGTGCTTCCTGCATTGATTGATATGCACTGCGCCTGCGCAAGCGCTCTAGGAACCGCTTCTTACAATCGGAGAGGTTAAAGAAATCCTCACGATCTGTGGACACCAGGATAAGACAGAGATCCGAGGCCGGTTCCAGGTAAGAAATATGCGCGTGGAAAAATCCAGCTGGGTTAAATTTGGGCAGACATATGGGTGTCCACCCTTCGCCTTGTCGGAAGGAGGACGAAGAGCCGACCAAGTTAAAGAGCAAGTGCAGGTCCATGTGGTGCAGAAACTGGTCTTTTTTGCGTACCAGCGTCACCAGCCTGTTTCCTGCGAGCAGGATGGAGAACACCAGGTTCTTGGCTTTAGCAGCCTGCAAGCTGGAGGAGACCACGTCACGGGCCGAGCTGGCCAGAGGCAGGCACATGACGGCTCTCAGCAGCAGACCTGGATCTCGGTCGAGGAGCCGCAGAAGGTTGTCGGTGAAGTGCTCTGAGCCGGCCAGCAGGCGGCGCAGGTCGTAGCTCTGCCGGTGCTGGAAGACGTGGTTCAGCTGTGTGAGGGTGAGCAGGCTAACGATCTGGTAGTAGATGTACTGAAGCTCTCGTGTCAATTCCCAGTCGGAGCAGGTAGTGCGAAAGACTCCCACCAGGATGAGAGGGCTTTTCCGCAGGAACACCACCCTGTAGCCATCTGAAAGATGTGTTTACACACAAAAATGTCTGGTTGTTGCAGTAGTTTTGTAGAGATGTGATTTATTGATTGCTTTGTTGTCTTGTTGCATTTAGAACATAATTTTAAGCCAAAACGCATGGTACAAGTCAGCTTTTTATTTAAAAAACAAAATGATATTAATACATATTATTAATTAACAACAGGAATTAATTATTATCAATAAATAATCTAAAACCATTTGGTCAAAAAATACACACACTACCATTCAAAAGTTTAGGCTCATTAAGAAAAGAAGTCTCTTATGCTCACCATGACTGCATCTATCAAAAATACAGTAAAATAATAATATTGTGAAATGTTATTTCAAGCATAATTGTAATAATTTTATTACATTAAAAATAGCTATTGTCTATTTTAATATATTTTAAAAATGTACTTTTTTTTCTGTTTTGGCAAACCAGACTTTTTGGCAGTCATTGATTTAGTCTTCTGTGTTACATGATCCTTCAGAAATCATTCTAATATGTTGATTTTTTACTTTTTCAAATTATTAATGTTGTTGACAGCTGCACTGCTTCTAAAAATCCCAAAGAACTAAAAGATCTATTGGAAAAAACATTTGTAACATTTGTAATTTCTTACTGACACTGATCAGTTTAATGCCATTCCTGTTGAATAAAAATTACTGACCACAGACTTTTAAAAGGTAGTGTGTGTGTGTGTGTGTGTGTGTGTGTGTGTGTGTGTGTGTGTGTGTGTGTGTGTGTGTATATATATATATATATATATATATACAGTCAGGTCCATAAATATTGGGACATCGACACAATTCTAATCTTTTTGGCTCTATACACCACCACAATGGATTTGAAATGAAACGAACAAGATGTGCTTTAACTGCAGACATTCAGCTTTAATTTGAGGGTATTTACATCCAAATCAGGTGAACGGTGTAGGAATTACAACAGTTTGTATATGTACATCCCACTTTTTAAGGGACCAAAAGTAATGGGACAGATTAACAATCATGAATCAAACTTTCATTTTTTAATACTTGGTTGCAAATCCTTTGCAGTCAATTACAGCCTGAAGTCTGGAGATCAATTAGACATCAGCGTACGCTGGGTTTCATCCCCGGTGATGCTCTGCCAGGCCTCTACTGCAACTGTCTTCAGTTCCTGCTTGTTCTTGGGCATTTTCCCTTCAGTTTTGTCTTCAGCAAGTGAAATGCATGCTCAATCGGATTTAGGTCAGGTGATTGACTTGGCCATTGCATAACATTCCACTTCTTTCCCTTAAAAATCTCTTTGGTTGCTTTCCAAACACCAAACTACCCGGAAGACCATAGAAAAAAACTGTGGTGGATGATCGAAGAACTCTTTCCCTGGTGAAGATACCCTTCACAACAGTTGGCCAGATCAAGAACACTCTCCAAGAGGTAGGTGTATGTGTGTGTCAAAGTCAACAATCAAGAGAAGACTTCACCAGAGTGAATACAGAGGGTTCACCACAAGATGTAAACCATTGGTGAGTCTCTAAAACAGGAAGGCCAGATTAGAGTTTGCCAAACAACATCTAAATAAGCCTTCACAGTTCTGGATCAACATCCTATGGACAGATGAGACAAAGATCAACTTGTACCAGAGTGATGGAAAGAGAAGAGCATGGAGAAGGAAAGGAACTGCTCATGATCACCTCATCAGTGAAGCATGGTGGTGGTAGTGTCATGGCGTGGGCATGTATGGCTGTCAATGGAACTGGTTATCTTGTATTTATTGATGATGTGGCTGCTGACAAAAGCATTAGGATGAATTCTGAAGTGTTTCGGGCAATATTATCTGCTCATATTCAGCCAAATGCTTCAGAAATCATTGGTCAGCGCTTCACAGTGCAGATGGACAATGACCCGAAGCATACTGCGAAAGCAACCAAAGAGATTTTTAAGGGAAAGAAGTGGAATGTTATGCAATGGCCAAGTCAATCACCTGACCTAAATCCGATTGAGCATGCATTTCACTTACTGAAGACAAAACTGAAGGGAAAATGCCCAAGAACAAGCAGGAACTGAAGACAGTTGCAGTAGAGGCCTGGCAGAGCATCACCAGGGATGAAACCCAGCGTACGCTGATTTCTAATTGATCTCCAGACTTCAGGCTGTAATTGACTGCAAAGGATTTGCAACCAAGTATTAAAAAATGAAAGTTTGATTTATGATTGTTAATCTGTCCCATTACTTTTGGTCCCTTAAAAAGTGCGATGTACATATACAAACTGTTGTAATTCCTACACCGTTCACCTGGTTTGGATGTAAATACCCTCAAACTAAAGCTGAAAGTCTGCAGTTAAAGCACATCTTGTTCGTTTCATTTCAAATCCATTGTGGTGGTGTATAGAGCCAAAAAGATTAGAATTGTGTCGATGTCCCAATATTTATGGACCTGACTGTATATATATAGCTATTTTTCTTTTGTTTTATTTCTAGATATCCCTTACCTGCATGGATGGAGCGTATGATGTTCTTCTTATCCTCTACAAATGACATGAGTAACATCATGACTCCCATGATGCTGGAGAGAGCTTCCTCTGTTCCATAGCGTGTATAGATGGGCTTCCCCGCCTCACTCAAGACAAACATATGCTTCCTGTGGCTCCGCCATGTTTCACTTGTCACATCCTCCTCTTTTGCCTTGTTGCTGTTCCGAACCCCCTCTTTTCCTTCTTCCACCTGTTCAACCACCAAACCTCCCTGCTGTGCCTGCTCCTCACCTCCTTCCAGAGCCTCTTCTTGAGCATTCTCTAGATTCGAGTCGCCCACCTCTGCAGCTTTGTCACTGGTGCTGGGCTCGCTGTCAGCAGTCAGGTCCTCAAACGACTGAGCGTGAACAAACATGGCACCCTCCTGTCCAGCTCCTGTTAAGAAGTGACACATTGCTTAGAAAAATAATCATGTATTCATCAATTATATGAGTGTTACCAAACCTTGTGTGAATTAATACATAATAATATATATATATATATATATATATATATATATATATATATATATATATATATATATATATATATATATATATATATATATATATATATAAATAATAATAACAGCCTTGTCAGTGGATAATAATTAATAAGAAAAATATGTTAATTTAAGTATTTTCCTATGCATTTGAGAGAACTATACTGTTCATTTGAATCTTAAAAAATAAATAGTTTTCAACATGATTATATGTTAATTATAAGCAATGTTTCTTGGGCACCAAATCAGCATATAAGAATGATGTATGATCATGTGACAAGGAAAACTGCTAAAAATGTAGCTTCATTATCATAAAACTACATTACATTTTAAAATATGTGCAAATAAAAACAGTTACTTTACATAGCAATAATATTACTATTTCCCTGCATTTTGATCAAATAAATACAGTATTAGTTGAGCATTAGAGACATTTTTCAAAAACATGAAACATCTCACTGATCCTAAACTTTTAAATTATAGTTTATATCTGCAATACAGTACATTAGCCATCTGTTACCACCCTGTTCTCTTAATGATGTTAAAAACGCGACCAATATTAATCAGAATCTCTTTTAAAAATGCAGGTTGAGACTGGACAGTAAATGGGTCAAAAATCACTAATTGAGGAACAAAAATTCCCACAAAACCAAATATACAGTACAGGTACACTCCTTAACTTTCCAGTTTCAGGAAACTATATTAGTAGTAATAAGTGTATTATTACTAATATTAGTCACAATCTCTTAAAAAATTGCAGGTAGAGACTGGACAGAAAATGAGACGGAGAAGCTTCTGCAAATGTTTTAACTACATACATGTGTCAAAAATCACTTATTTTGGATGAATAATTCCCACAAATTCAAATATACACCAAAATATATAACCCAGGTACACTCCTTATTAACTTTCCAGTTTCAGGAAACAGCCCTCAAATACTACCAAGGGCTTCTGGGAAATCTTCCAAGAGATTTAGTTGAAACTTTCATATCATTATGAAACTGTCTGTTGTGACGAACTTTAACTTCTCTAAAGAATCATTTACACAGCTGAAGTAATTCTGAGATTCTACTAGTCATCCATCACACACAAATATAAGAGTTATTAGATCACTCACAACAGGAAATATGTGGATATGCATGACTGAGAAAGACGGTGTGGTTTGTTTATAGAGACCCACCCTGTACTAGGCTTAACAACCATGTAGGTCTGTATAATAACTGTTAAAGGGTCATAAAAACTTTGGCAGCAAAAAATGTTTCCAAGGAAAATGAAGATTACAACATATTTGCATCTAATCATTCAGGTAAAAATGTGTGAAACTCGCCTGGCTCTGTCCCCTCCACCAGCCCCGGTGTCGGACTGTCTGATCGGTCCTGCCTGAGTCGATCTGGTGGCACCAAGTTGCCATTTTTAACCTCCCAGAGTGCACCCTTGTTGTAGACGTCTGCTGCCATCCTGGCATCGGACACAAGACCCCGCAGAAGAGAGGACAACGTATCCTGAACCAGCAGTCAGTGCAGGAGCGATTCACTGCATGAGCCCAATAGCTCTGAAGGTCTTACACTACAGTGTATAAGTTTCCATCAGCGTCTGGAAGTGAAATTACAGAAAGACACATTAAAAGAGGAACAAGAATTGACTCAATTCCTCAGTTTTTAAAACTTTTTTTTCTTCTTTTAATGCATTTCATAATATTCTATTCTGATGGATTTAGATAGTTTCATGTAATTTAAGTAATTAAAATGCAGTTAGAATAAAAATGTTCCATAAAGGGGGCCAAATATCACTGTCTTAATTTAAAAGAAAATCCCTACAATATTAATGTTATTAATAATTATTTACAAAATATTAACACTAACACACATTGCAAGCATTTAGACTACACTGTATTTATGATGATGATGATGATGATGCACGCAAAATTTTATTTAAAATTCGGTGCAAATTATATTAAAAACCTCTGTTTAAAATTGTAAAATACCGTGTAAATAAATGCCAGTCTTGACATACTCTTGGAACTGAACGCATTAGGAAGATTGGTGGATTTTCTCATTTGACTGGCTAACGCACTAACTTAGCCACGGAGCTAAACCTTTAAAAACTGTTGAATGTCACTAGAAGGCATCTTACTCTGACCAAGCTTGAACAAAATCAAGTCTAACAGATGTTGTTAACATAGTTTAGACTTTTAATAACACAATTTATCGCTACTGTACCTTACTCAGTTTTTATCCAAATCAATGTGTGTTGACTTCTCTTTGGTCAAAAATCAACTCGGACTGTCACAGACGTCATAACGGAAGAGTTGTTGGAAATGTGGTTTTTAAATCACGAATATGTAATCTAATGCTACAGTGCTATTATACAACTTTCCACCCTTTTGTGTCAAATTAAATTAAACACTTAAATTGTATCTCGCTTAACATTTATAACTGATACGTTTTCCATTAAATTCTCAGGCAGGCAGCAGGGTGTCGTATGTTGATGACGCGATCAAAAAAAGGAGGCGTCATTACGTTTGAGCTAAGCGCGCTGCTTCACTCACTGTTTTCACGAGCTCAAAACTAAACCAAAAACAATCCATAAAAACATAATTATGGAGTTTAATTGAACAACGTCGTATGAATAAGACCTCTTGATTGTCTCAGCGTTATCTGGGGTGAGTAAATAGAGCACATGAAGTAATAAACACATAGCACAGAGTGTTACAACAGATCAGTAATTAACAAAACACACGGGAAACGTGTTATCGAGTTCTTGCTCTTTTTTCCTTGTCTAATATTTTAGATCAACAATGCCCATTCGAGCATACTGCACCATCTGCTCAGATTTCTTTGATAATTCCAAAGATGTGTCTGCAATTCATTGTGGTCACACTTTTCATTATGCCTGGTAAGTGTCTCCTTTTACCCTGCTGCACATTTGTTTTGATTTTTAAATATTAGACAATTATTATACCATTCCGTGTGAATTAACACAGGATTGTCATTGCACTTTTATGCAATGTCTCTAAAATTGTTATTTTTTTTTTTTTTTTTTTTTTTTAAGTCCTGATAATGTTATTAAAATTAATTGGTCAGAATATGTGGTCAGAACCTGACCAATTATTAATATATGTACATTCGAATATTTAGAAATGTCAATGTTAAATGATAAATAACATTTCTCAATGACTTTCTGTGTTTCTTTTCCTTTCAACAAAGTCTTCTCCAGTGGTTTCAGTCGGCCCCAAGCAAAACGTGTCCACAATGCAGGAAACAGGTAAACCATTGGCTTAACCTGTGAACTCACTTGTTCTTCTGATTAATGAAATGAATTCATTGAAGGTATGGACTGAAGGTACTCACTATCCATTTTAGGTCAGTACGCGGCACATCATCAACAAACTGTTCTTCGACATAGCACCAGAAGATGATGGGACACCAGTGGATCCTGAAAGTTTACAGGTGATATAACGTGCTGTTGAATTTATTCAGTGGCCAGAGTTTAATTCAGAGTAAATTGATTGAATTGCCTGGTTTTACGGTTCCAATTTCAGAATGAGCTTGATCGCATGAAAGCGGTGTTGTCTGGAAAAGGTAGGACTGAAATAATTTCCTCAAGTTCTTGATTGATCCTTAAAACATCCATCCATTCATATTATGTGTTTACATGTGTTATGCATTCCAGAGAAAGAATGGAGGGACAAACAGAAGTCAGTGGACACACTGAAAGACACAATTGAGAAGCAGAAGAAGGACCTGGACAGACTCCGCAAGGAAGTCGGAGACAAAGAGATGTTGTGTTCTGTCCTCCGGGTACATTTATTTTAGTGAAAAACTGTTCTGTTTGTTAGTCCAGCATTCTTTCTGCATTGTGTTTTAATGCTGGTATTAATTTTGTTGTGCATGAAATTCTCAGAAACAGATGAATTTCTTGGAGAGTCAGAAAAATGAAGGGCAGGCAGCCAAAGAGGAAGCCAAGCGACTCCGAGTCAAAATGAAAACCTATGAGAGGTAGAAATTAATTTGTTTAAGACAGGATTTTGTTCTGGCCGTGTGAACAATAAAAAAAAACTTTTCTTATTAGTTATAAGGTATGTATATAATGGGCTTTCTTGTTTGTTCATGTGCCCTCTTTCTTTCTGTGTATGTTTCTGTCTTTTAGTTTAGACATGGTCCTACAGGGTCAAAGGTCAGAGGTAGAGGCCATGATCACTGATATGGGCGTTGGTCAGTCTGCTGTTGAACAGCTGTCCATATACTGCATCTCACTTAAAAAGTAAGTTTTACTTTCCTGCAAATACACACTCTCATTGCTGGCTATATAGTTTCAAACTTAAAACCTCAGTACCTTCACTTCCTCAAACCTTTTACAATGTCAGTACACCAGTTGTGCTTCCTCATATGCTATATTTGAGTGTTATATCCATAGAGCAATCACTACAGCTTGAACAAACCTCTTATTTATTCCCAGGGAGTACGACAATCTGAAAGGAAGCCTCAAGTCATCAAATGAGATGTGTGAGAAGCTTAAAAGGGAACTGATCTCTTCTAACAGCAAGGTTCATTTCTTGTCTCTGAGACTATCAAAAATATAATTATTGAAATGAAATGTATAATTACTTATTGTTCTTTATAGTTTTCTTCAGCATCCATTTATGTATTATTATAATTTTTTTTTTTGCTGCAGTTGCAAAAAGCTACAACAGAGACAAACAGGACAAAGGAGGACATGAAGGCACTTCAGAATGACCTGTCCAACGCAGACAAAGAGATCACTGTTAGAAATTCTATTTTAACTACTTTATTACAGTTTATCTATTTGCATCCGTAGATTATTATAGATTATATAGTGCATATCTTTAAAGGCCATTAATCTTATCTATATTCTGAAGACTTTTACAGAGGGTTTTGTTCATATAACATTCAACTGGAAAAAAAAAAATCCTGAAAACATGTTAACTGTTGATAGTATTTTCTGAACTATACAGTGACTGAAAAAGGTTTTAGGGTCTTTAGTTTGTTTACTAAATGAAATGAGAATTTTCAGTGTTCAAATTTCTCTTCTGACAAATCTTTTTTTTTTTTTTTTGTATGCCTAATTAGCATTTTTAAACATACAATTTCAGAACTTGTGAAGCAAAATGTAATATCTTAATGTATTGTGAGTAATTAACTGGGGAAGTCTGGTGATATCAAGTAGTTAAACAAAGTTGCCTGTAGTGTCTTGCCTTAAGGTAAAAATTACATATGTACACAAATGAAGTTGAAGGGAAAGATAAACCTAGAACTGCTGTAAAAATCCTACAATTATATAAAAGTGCATCAAAATACATTTACAAGATACCATTCAAATCAGCCACAAGGGGGTGCAATTTTTATACACTGACTCTTATTCTCTGCTGTTTCTGAACTCTTGATCTGACTTCTCATGTTTCACAGAGCTTGAAGAAGAAGGTGGAAGTTCTTCAGCGGACGTTAAGTACTCCAACTCGCACTAATGAAGCCATCAGCAGACTGGTCTTCGAAAGGTCAGAAATCAGTTTGTGTTTTTGAGCAAAGCTTTCTGCTATTCAATAGAGCTGCTGAAAGAGACATTGATTTTTTTTGTGTTTCCAGCCCAGCTCCTCTGGAGCTGAAGCCTCCTGGTCATGGTCCAATGACAGACTCTCAGGAAATTGACCTCAACCTGACCTTCGACATTAACACACCTGAACAGGTTGAGAAGAAGCCCGTTCAGGTTCCATCTAAGAAGATGCGTCTGGACCCTTCAGCGTGAGTTTTTAATCTGCAAAATGCAGTTTAGTCACATTATTTCTATTGATATCCATTTGTTTTGTTTTTTTCACAGGTCCTCATTCAAAAACACGGAAAATGCACTCGGACATAGTGTATGTGTTTAAGCAGACTGTCTTGGTGTTGAAGAATCTGAGATTGGATTAGATGGAGTGTGTAATGTTTGCATGTGTGTGTTTTTCCCCTCAGAACGCTCGTGTCAAAGATGATGTCATGATGGGGCCCATGTTAAGGAACTCGCTGCTCTTCAGAAAGAACGCATTTGGGAGCATGCTCGACCCCAGCAAATTTGGCACTGTGAGAGACTTCTATATGTTTTTAAAACTTATTATAAACTCTTCTTCGTTTTCATTCACACATTTACTACCATTTAAAAGTTTAGGGGCAATGAGATTTTCTTTTATGTTTCTAAATATGCTCACAGTCACTGCAATATAATTGCAATTATAAGTAATAAATGTCTTTACTGTCACTTTTGATTAATGCATTCTTGCTGAATATCACAACAAAACATCTAGACTCAATTTTGTGCAGTTTGCCGTAATGCATGTTTTTCTATTCTAGGTAAGATCCGGCTATGATGGACTTGGAGGAAGAGCTAAATTTATCCAACCTGTATCCTTATCCAATGAAAATACTTATATTGCTACCATTATGCATTTTTTTCTATAATGTTTCCTTAAGTATGTCCACCAGTCTCCTTTATCTGAGATTCGACCCCTCGCCATGAAGTCCAAGAGGAAGAAGGTCTCCAGGCCTGTTACAAGCAAGCCCACCTCCAGCCTGACCACTCTGGATGGTTTCTTGGAATAAAACCTCTCCCTTTTGAGGCCTGCAAGAGACATTTTTCCCATGATGCCTGCCAAAAATGCAATAAGGGAAGCAGCTATTTACAGCAACCTTAATAAGGGAAGTGGTCCTAGTGGTCTATTTCTAAGAGCATTTTCTTGTGCAAGTCTGGCCAGTTTCAGGGGCATCTGCGTCCACATGGAGCTGGTGATAAATGGAGAACACTTCATGCCACTGGCTTTTGGAAATTTTTATTAGAGACTGAAAATGAAGTTTAGTGCTAGACGTGTTTGTGGAAATCTCAGTGGCCACTCTGAGCTGATATGAATGTAAATCTGTGTGTGTTTTTAGGCGCTTCCTTGTATAGACGGAATCGTGCCACTGTGTAGTGGGTGCATTATATTACACTGAAATTAACTTTTCTCTTGAGTTTATTTATTTGACTTTGCTCACCAGCATGTTTGAACAGGCATGCATTTCTGGCATTTGAGGCATCAATAGGTCAGAATTTGTCATTTATTTATTTGTCTGATTTGTCTTTTCCTTTCTGAATGAATTTTGATAGAAATGTGTCTGTTTTGAATTTTTTTTACTTGTCTCTATACAGATTAATATCATTTTAAACAATAAACTGTAGCTTTTTATTAATATATAATCTCCATTCGTAATCCCTCTCAGGATTCTTGAAACTGACAAAAAAGTGCCTTGTAATATATAATCGAACTCCAAGATGTGGTTTAATCCAGACAAAATCTTCATTTGATCTTCAAGCAGAATTGGACATGCTTTGGTTGCGATTACACATTTTGCAGAAAATGTGATTTTATAAGGAAGGTGTTTTTTTTCTGTTCAGGCAGCAGGGGGTGCTACAGGTTTAAGTATTTTAGAAAATTCCTTAATCTTCCAAGAATCCTGAAAAAAAAAAGGATCATGATTTGCACGAATTTATTAAGCAGCACAGCCATATGAAATGTTTATGAGCACTAAATCTGCATATTAGAAGGATTTCTGAACAATCATGTCGCTGTAGACTGGGGTAATAATGCTGTAAATTCAGCTTTGCATTATAGAAATAAATGATGTTAAAATATATTAAAATAGAAAACGCTTATTAAATCAAGTATTGTGATAACTTTTATCAGTTTAACTGTCATTTTGATCAAATGCACCAGTGTGAAGCATAAGAGATTTCTTTCAGCCTAACAATTACATTATTCACATGCAATTTGCAACAAATGCATTATGCATTTTTACTATTTTTATATCAATATTTTAATTTTATATATATATATATATATATATATATATATATATATATATATTCTTCTTCTTTTTTTCTTTCTAAGAAATGCCACCCAAGCTGCTGTCAATCCAAAACATGAAAAACCTTATCCAATGAGACCATTTCCAGTTGGCACATCTTTACAATGGAAGAAACAACCACAAAACCCATCAGTTTCTTAATCTCAGACAGCTAACATAAAGCCACAGCTTACAGATCAGAGTAAAGGTCTCGTGATGTCCTGCGGTGAATAATTTTGATCTTATCATCAGCTCTGGCACTTCAACTTCATTATACGCCTGTAAGCCTTTTGTGCATCAGGCCTCTCAATTCCAATTTTGTCCCATATTTTCCCTTTATGAGGTGTGTGGACTACCTGCTGAACACTGTTCATTCTCTGGAAGGCTTCCATCAGGCCGAGGAGCCTGGGATTTATTTAGCGAACACAAAGGGAATCTGTTTTTGATGGGGTGATTACTGATCTCGAAAGCCTCTCATGGAGCAGGTAATTGTGTCATAGAGGTCATTATTTCATTTCCCGGTGCTCCCAGAGTACCCATAGTTCTCTTTGATGTACAATGAGGGATGAAGTTTTCACCTAGTGTCTTAGTGTCTACAAATCTCAGTGCAAAATAAACACACATTTCTGTTATGAAGATTTTCTTTTGGGAACATTGCATTTCTCTCATGATTCAGATGAAATGACTTTTCTCCTGCATGGCTTTTCTTTCTGACGGCACCCATCGTTGAGCAAGTGACGTAATGATAAGTTTCTCCAAATCTGTTCTATTGAAGAAATAAACTGATCTACATATTGAATGGCCTGAGGGTAAGTACATCTTTTCTTTCTCTTTTAAAACTGTTTCACTAAAAGGTTCTTCGGGAAACGAAAAATGGTTCTTCAAAAGGCATGGCTGTGAAAACCCCTGTTGGAACCTTTATTTTTGAGTGATATATCGCACTTTAAATGGCATTCGGTCAACTACGGAGCTTCTGGAATGACATGTTTTTGGATTTCCCTTGTCTAAAGCACATGACAAACTCTTATATGTGTAGATGTGAATGTCTTTGTCTCCATGTATCCCTAAAAATTTCCCTTCTCTGATTTCTGGGAATGTCTCTCAGAGCGTGTTCTTGTCAGATCAGTGCACTGGCTTTATAAGAACCATCTGGGCCGACTCGTGATCCGTAATTGTTTTCATTAAGTTAATGAAGCTATGGAAGATAAGATACGAGGTCTTTTATGGACCATGAGGCTCATGGGAAAGCAGAACTGACAGAACTGACCTCTCACTCTCTTCCCAGTGCCTTGAACTTCCTTCAAGACTTGGAACAAGGTTTCAGAAGAAATTAGTGTGGCTTTTCTCATGTTCCATAAACAGAAAATATTTACTGCCACATTTAGCGATGAGTTAAGTTGCTCTGGCCACGGCAACTTCCTGTTCAGGGCAGCAGCTGGGGCGGCAGTATAAACATCTGTGGCTGGTTTGGTCGTTCTGCTCCTCTGGGCTGTTTTAAAGCAGATCCTGGAGTGTTTACATAGAGCCTGTGGGGGAATGGGCAACCGGACAAGCATGTGAACCAAAGCGAGTTGGCAGAGCTTAAACAGGAGAGGGTCTCTGCTGGGTCTCCATTTCCTTTATTTTATGTCTATACAGATCTGGCAACGAATCATAGATCACATAGATTTGTGCTGAGATCTTTGTAGAAATGCTTTATCGCTCTTAAATTCCAGCTGGGACTCTTGACAAGGGGTATAAGCAAGTTACAAGTGCTCATACACAGTTTCCCACCTTAAATAACAGGGTTTCCTGCCCCTAGCTAAAATTGCATCATTTTCAAGTATACAACACCAGAAATATGTTTGGGTAAAAAAAAAAAAAATATATATATATATATATATATATATATATATATATATATATATATTTTTTTTTTTTTTTTTTTTTTTTAGGAAGTTCTCAACTGTTGCCCTAAGAACATCAATTTTTTTAGATGAATTTTCTTTGAAGTTGTCTGATTATATAGCGATTCTTGCCAAAGCCTTGCTGATCAAGTCAATGAAAAACACCTCAATGGCCCTATTCTTGCACTGCCTTAAAAAAACATGTTATAAACATGTTTTCACACATATGTACTATTTTCATTGATGCTGATTTAACAGGCGTTCAGAATCAACTTTTAATCATCTGTGCATTTTAAATATTTGTTTGTCTCGGTTCGAGTCTTGTAGAGTTCTTACTGAATTTTCAATCTACTTAATAAGTCACTTAATAAGTAATCAATTGCTGATCAATTGGTGTCACTTGGGGTACTCATAAACATCACTTGTAATAGGCTGTATTTGTTTGTAGTGCATAATATTTGAAACAACCTAATAAAGTAATTAAACATCCTACCTATTGGCATTTCAGACACGTAAATCACTTTTATAAGGCTATATTCTTTTCAGGATTCAAATTCTTCTTATGTTTTGTCTTTGGAACAATTTTAAGAGCAAAGATAATAACGTTCTTAAATGTTTTTGGAAATTAAAATTTATGTATTTAGCAGACACTTTTATCCAAAGCAACTTACAGTGCATTCAGACTAACATTTTTTTACCTAACATGTGTTCCCTGGGAATCGAACCCACAACCTTGCGCTGCTAACACAATGCTCTACCACTTGAGCCGCAGAAATAATGTAATATAAACTTATACAGGAAATACAACATATACTTAATTTTGAAAACTAATGTTTTGTGAAATCGGCCCCCGTAGTAAATAATTATGGAATTACAAATAGGAAAAGACTGTGGCTTAATTAGAATAGCATACTACTCTTAATCCTCATAAAACCTGGAAATTAGGAGTTTTAGCACTTATGGGTCAGTGTTCCAGAAATACAATGTAGTTTTTTTTTTTTTTTTATTTACTTTTTTGTCTTGAACAAGCTAAAAAGTGGCCAAATTGAGACTACATCTACAATTTTTTCCATATATAATAGTTTCACAATAATGGAAAGTAAAAGCAGATAGCTAGATATAAATAGCCTGCAGTCTTATCTGAAACACTTAAACTATCATCTGGGATGCATTATACATTAAAAATGATAAAATAGAGCGTTTTTGTTTGTGCACAGAGTCCTACAAGAAACCATCTCCATCAATATTCCAGTGTGTCTGTATTAAAAATAAACTGGACTTTCATGAGATAAAACCTCTGTATGGGGGGGAAAGAAAGAAAAGGACAGTCTGAAAATCTGACTGCTGCTTTTCATGGATGGTCAACACATCAGTCAGAAGCTCACATCCTGTGTCAGAGTTTATTTTTATCATGGGAAAGAAGAATAAACTCTATTAAGAACCACGAGCCATAAACAGGAAAGACTCCCAGTGAGCCACTGTGTTTTCTCAGATGAAGTGACCCGCTCTGACAAGAAACATCACATGGTGCATGGGACTTTTTTTGTTGCATTAATGTGTCTCTTTTTCATTCTGTATTTATATTTTCTTTTAATTACTGATCAATAGGAGGGATATAAAATAAATAGTACTCCATCAGTCCCAGATGGAAAATTTAGATTTGAGGGTAGAGAATAAATCATAAAGACACTAAAATATAAAGGAAGAGAACATATGAAACAACAAATAAATAAATAAATAAATAAATAAATAATGTATTTTGATGTCATTTGAAATTAAATGTGTGTTGTGACAGTAAAGATACCAACCACAACCAGAATAAAATATGCTATGAAATACACAGTTGGATGTCAATTAAATATGTTAATATTAATTCATATTCATAAAATATAAAACTAATATACAAAATAAATGGATAAAAAAACATATTGCAGCCATAACATAATACAAATAAAGATCAGAAATTAGAGAGCTTTCTGAGCATGTTTTGCCTACATATATTCATACCTAACATAAATTGTCATCTTTATTGTGTAGTTTCGTTTTTCCTGACGTTACAAGGCAGGATGACTTTACTGTAAATGTCACAGTCAGGTAGTTGTCTTACGTCCTGATCCAGGAACAGCCTTCTCCTTGTGATTCCAAGGGATCAGCCAAGCTGGTCTCAGATCAGTGTAAATGTCAGAGTTCACGTGTGAGCTGGGCTGACCGTGACTCATCCGCTGCTGCTAACATGGTTTTGTCTGGAAGCCTGGTGACAGTTTCTTTAATCCTTTGACCTTTACCTGAGACAGTGCTGATGTTTATTTAACTGATCTCAGACTTTTTAAAAAGGTCACAACAAAGAATACAATAAAACGTCCACAAGAGTTCAGAACGAACTAATAGAGTCCAAAAAACCCCAGAGATAATATATATATATTCCATCGCAAATACTGAAAAGTGATTAGATATTATCTTTAAAGCCTATTTTATTATAATTTATAAAGTATAATAATGGGATCTGGTGTAATTATTGATTTTAATTGTATTCATTTATTTAAAAATGATGCATGAATTAGAATCCATTAGATTTCTTTCATGAAATTGTTAGTCATAAACTGAATGAAAGAAAATGAATCAAAACAGGTTAGTCAATCAGCAAAGCAGTTTACAAGAAACCAAGTTGACCCTCCCTCCCAACCAACGCAACACAACGTCTGCATCTGATCATACTGGCCTTTTGGGTTGTTGTGCCGCCCTGCCTCTCACCAGACCACATCCATGTCTGAACCTGTCCGCTCGGTGACATAACAGCCGGTTTTGCAATTAAGTAAAACACTGAGACAAAGGTTTGCAGGAAATCATGTGACTCACCACCTATTTGCATACAACATAGGATCAAACCCAGTCTGGATCCTCACGATTTTTGTCATTATGTAGAGCGTCATTCTTCTGACTGTGGCTGGTTTGGAGGTGTTAGAGAGGAAATGAGGTAAGAGCTGAGTAAGGATGCTCCTCTAGTTCCTCAGTGCTATGGTCAGATCTGCACATTACTATGTTACTCATATTTTCTGCTATTATAGGATTTACTACCATTCAAAAGTTTGGGATTTTCATAAATATTTACTATATTGACTCCAGTCCTCAGTGTCACATGACCCTTCAGAAATCATTCTAATATATCGATTTGCTGCTCTTTATATTTATCTTGAAAACAGTAGTGCTGCATAATATTTTTGTTCAGCATTTAATTGAAATAGAAATCCTTCCTCATATTATCCATGTGTCTTTACTGTCACCACTGATCAAATTATGGTATTCTTGCTGAATGAAAGTATTCATTTATTTTACAAGCAAATATTACTGATATTAACTAATTTTAATATTATTGAATGGTAGTGCAAATCTTTAATTCAGTCATTAACTCAAAAACACAATGATTCTAATTACGTGAATGAACCAAAACTACTGATATATAGACCAATATGAAGTACTGAAATATGTACCTCTGTATAAAAAAAAAAAAAAGAATAAGTATTATTATTAAGAGTATTTTAGGCTAGTATCCCACACCAAACATCTAAAGAGTCTCCTTACATGTAACAAATAAATAGCTTATGAGTAAGACAAGGTTTCTGACAGTCTATTTCAATCACTCACATACGTTATCTTCTCTTAAAAAAAAACCTTGTTTGGCAAGGGTTTTTTTCCCCTCTTATTTTTGCTATTCCAGTCCATTACGGTGCCCTGCTGTAAAAGATTTAGAAAATTATTATTATATTTATTTTCTCTTTATGTAAGTGGGTAATGAATAGAATAACAGAAAAAGTTTATGAGAGGAGAGGAGGAGGCGTCCAGTAAAATATCATGCACATTATGAAAAACCTCTTGAAAGCAGTCTTGGCCCTACGGTTAGATGACACCACAGTCTTTCCATTCTTTAAAGCACCACACACACACGCGCACACACACACACACACACACACACACACGCGCACGCTCCCTCCAGCAGGAGTTTGGTTTGAGTGGCGTTCCTATTGTTCTGAGCTCTGCTGTTTTTCCCTGCACTGAATCCGAGACGTGGATCTGGAGATGAGCAGACGGAGTGGGAGATGACGGAGTGCATAATGGACGCATGACTTCAGAGCGGAGGTGTTGGCTTGAAGCACACATCACTGACCTCAGGACCTGTGCAGGTAGCCAACCAGTGAACAGAACGGCCGCTTTGGGATTCCAGAGGTGTTGGATTTCCCAAAAAAAACGTCAAAAGCCCACAAATATCCCTCTGGCTCTAGTAGTCACTTCACCAAATCCTTTATACACACTCAGACACACACGCAAGGACAGTGACCTCATGTCGACAATATTTCAGTAATCATTAAATCAGTCTATGAAAATGATACTCCTGTTGTTTGCTTACATGTTGCTTTCAGCAAGTTCTCGAAGCCATTCCAAACAAGTTGCAGGATTTCATTGCTGAAAAAAAAAGTTATATGGGAAAAAAATTTGATTTATGTTTTTTATAGTCACTTGAATGAATCAGAAGGTCAAGTTCACACACACATGAAAATGTACTCATGCTCATGTCATTACAAACTATTATGACTTTTATTATTTTAATATAACTAATTTGAGCGATTTTTAAAAATGCAAGTTAAAAGGGTGCTGTTTAAAGTCTGAAACTGTGCTCTTTTGGTATTTAATGTAATACTTTTTAGTATGTATATATAATACTATAGTATTTATTAATATTTGGAATTAGGTTTATTGTTGTATTTTTAGTTTTTAAGTTTTATGTTTGACATTTTTTCATGTGCATTTGATTTTATTTTTGTACCAAAATACCAAAAACTATTTTTTATATAGTTTTAGTTTAGACTTTTTTAATAGTTATAGTTTTAGCAATAACAACACCTATCCAAAATTGACAACAAAAGCATCATAAAATTAGTCCACATGACTCAAGCACTATATTCCAAGTCTTCTGAAGTCATACAATATGAGAAACAGACAAATGATCTTGACAAAATCCTCTCCTCCACAGAAACTTTTAAATTAAATTTACATTTCCAAATATTTAAATTGGTCTATCACACTGAGTTACAAAGAATGTTGCAACCAATGGTGTTTGTAAGTAAACAGCCTAAATAAAAAGAACAGATTGAAATTTGAGTGGAAGGAGCCAAAATACTTAAATACAGCACTTAATATAGTCATTTTGATTACTTTTATGTTGCCTTTTTGGTGTTTTACAGCTTATCTTCATTCACATTCATAACTATTTTATGTTTTAAATTTTATTCAGAAAAAGTAGTGTGAACATTACTTAAAATATTTTCTTTCTGTGTAACATGGAAGAAAGAAAACCCTACAGGATTATTGGACATTTTTAATGCACTATTCTGTGTAATTTCTGGTGAAATCTGTTTGTGTTGCAAGTTTTATGTCTGCGTGTGCACCCGTAATAGCAAAATTTGTAGCCAAAGGCAATTTAACTGATAAAGGCAAAAACATGTGTGAACAGCCATCCATCCATCCACACACGCACACACACACACACACACAAATAAACACCCTCTGCCCACTCAGAAAAGACAGGTGAGAAAGAAAACTCCCTCCCCCTACACTAATTACACATTAATAAGAGTGTGTTTACACATCTGCCCTGCAGCCATGAATAGTCTTGAAAGAGGTTTGGCAGTGGGCCCCTCAGATTTTAATGCAGCGTGAATCAGAATGTGTGTGTTCACTCAGGCTCGCGTGTAACAGGGAGCAGAGGTGCTGACTGAACCCGCTGCCGTGAGTCAGTTTCACTGGAGCTGTCTGAACATGCTGAAGAGAAACCACCCACCCATGTTTTCTCCTTTCTATCTGCAGTATACAAGCTTTTATTCTGTCACAGGTTTCATCCTAAGTGGGGGCGACCTGTGAACTTGAGGGTTATTTAAAGAAGAATATCACCACTTTACAATTAGCAAGGCATTTAGCCTCAAATTGACCCATATCATCTATATTTTTGCATTTTCAGAAGAACATCAATTGCCTTTGCGACACTTATACACAGTGAAAAAAAAACACAAACACAAAAAAAAAAAAAAAAAAATCCCCAAAAGAAAGAAAAGTCGTGTGTATCTGCTGTATCGTGCTGTATCTGATTATGAATCAATCATTAGGGAATCACAATACACTGATTGTGTTCTAAGCTATTGATTCATAAAAATAAAAAAAATGTAGTTCACATGTGTTATTGGTTAAGAAATCAGACTTCACTGGGTGCAATGTATGATTCTGATTCACTGAAACAAACCAGTTCATAAAAGTAATTCATTCTGGAATCAGACTATACTGGTTGTGTTCTAAGTAGTTTTTGTGTAAAAGTATAGTTCTCCCAAAAATTTATTATTCACCTTTGTGTCGTTCATGTCATGTCTTCATTCATCTTCGGAATGCAAATTAAGATATTTTTGATGAAATCCGAGAACTTTCTAAATCTGCATTCACAGCAATGCAACTACCAGGTTTAAGGCCCAAAGTATTTTCTTTTTTTTCTTTGTGCACAAAAAGTATCCTCATAACTTCATAAAATTACCACTGATGTCACATGGACTATTTTAATGATGTCCTTTCTACCTTTCTAGGCCTTCAAAGTGTCCGTTTCAACAACTGAACGGAGTTCAAAACAACGCACTGTATTTAACAGCATCGGATTTCATCAAAAATATCTTAATTAGTGTTTTGAAGGTGAGTGAAAATCTTATGGATTTGGAACAACATGAGGGTGAGTAGCTAATGACAGTATTTTCATTTTTGGGTGAACTGTATTTTTAACTAAAATAACTGGTTCATGAGAGTCGCCCATATGGGAATCAGACTACACTTAGTAATCTCAGAAGACCTCAAAGGATTTTAAAGATCTCTCAGATTCGAAAGTCTGCGATCAAAACTCAGAGTATTCAATATGAGCATCACATTCTCCCAAAATCAAATAATCTGAGCTATATTACACACATTCATTTTTCAACTCTATAAACTTACAAAGTTGATATTTGGTTGAAACATCCTGAGCTATGAAAGAGCTACAGTTGGAGCAAACGCATTTCTCTCTGCACTACCTTCTTCTCAGTTTAGCCAACACCTTCAAAACACATGAAAAACCAAGTTCAGCTCCCTGCTGCCATCACACTGAACACTTGCTGTTCTCTCTTCCACGTAGAAGTGAAAAACGAGTGAGAGGTATCAACAGATATTCTGGCACACCGAAAAAAGCCCCGTTAAAATAATTACTGTGATTAATCAAAGAGTAAACACAGGCAGGCGGCTCATTATCTCTCTCAGAGAGGGATTGTGATGACAGCCGCGCTCTGTTCCGCGGGACTCAGCTGGAAGGGTAATGAATAAAGCGGCTTCTTCGGCCGTGCAGAGATGAATGGACGTCCATTTGTATTTGGTCATTATCTACATGTCCAAACGAGAGAAAGCAAAGAAAGACAGAGGATCTTGGGTAGACTTCAGTCCTTGGGTTACAGATGGATGGTGCTTTGCTCAGATAAATCTTCAAACTCTAGATCAAGAGTGATTTTAGTTGGAAAGAGATTATAGCGAGGAGAACAAGCCAAGCGAATGTATGGCGAAGTGTGTGCGTAGCCTTACAGAGATGTCAGACAGTCTGTCATCTCTGTCGGCTGGGGTTTTGGCTCGTGGTCCTTATGGGGAGGGAGCTGTGAGTGTGTGTGTGTGTGTGTGTGTGTGTGTGTGTGAGAGAGAGAGTGTGTATAAGATCCAGACCTTGTTTCCTGCATATTTTAAAGTGGCTTTCTGTTTCCGGCGTGTGATGGGTACCAGACCTCAAGGTCAGACAGGCGGCCCAGTTCTGGAGAAAACCCAGCATTACTATAGTCCTAACCTAACATTCATCCAGAGACCAAACCCAGTCGTTTACCGCAGTGGATCTTTTCACAAACAGCCAAGCCAGGTGGAGGGAAGTCATAATCTGAGCTTGTGTGAATGTGTGTGTGTACGCTTGACCTAACTCCCTCACACACTCCTCTGGCAGACATTTGAAGGCCGGGCAGTCCTCCAGTAAGAGCGTGCATAAACAGATTCAAGGCAAGGCACACACACATACATCACTTGAACAAAAGCATGTTGCTCATTTCTACAGTTTAGAGTGAGTTTAGAACTGAACTGTTTTTATATGTATTATATTTATAATTGAATTCCCCCCTTATGAGAAGTATCTATTATAAAATGAAGGTTACACTGATGGCTCTTTTTAATTGGAACACTCTACCAGACCAGCAATGCTATAGCAACCACCTAGACCATGGTAGCAACCATCCATACCCTAGTAACCCAGATTGTTTTCCAGCATTTTGCACAGGCAAACATCACTTAGTTGTTATGCAGGAAATGTAAAAATCTGGTTTGTTGTTTCTTTCTGACAGGACATGGTTTTATTGTGACGGTGCTGGTATTATTAATGTCATAAGTGATTTTCTTTTCTTCTATTTGTTCCTCACTCCTCATCATTAGTTTCAATCTCTCATTCTCTCTCTCTCCACCATCTGGTTTCCACATGTCATTCTGGTCCAAAGCTCATTCATCAGAATGTCCCCAGTCTCACATCTTCATACCAGCCAAACACACTTTACATTCATCATACACACTAACTTTAACTTCACACACACTTCCAGGCTGGGGAACTCTCTCCAAAAAGGTCTTCAAGTAGCTTATTCAATTTGCATTCGTTTACTAGGGCCTTTCATGCATTTGAATTCATTTCTCTCTGTAGTTAAGCATTTTATTTTTACGTCTATTTATTAGCATTATTTTTTTTTTTTATTTATTTATATGCACTTGTGTATTTACTCGTATTCTGTCAGTTTTATTTGTATTAATTTTATACTATATTTATGCATGCAATATTTATATATATATATTTATGATGCTACTATACACTATCATTTAAAAGATAGTGTATAGTAAACAAATTTTACCTATGACAGTTGCAAAAAGGTTGCAAATTACCTATGACAGTAATTTGGTTAAAAATACAGTAAAAACAATAATGTTGTGAAAAAATATTACAATTTAAAATAACTGCTTACTATTTGAATATATATATATATATATATATATATATATATATATATATATATATATATATATATATATTCTAGTCTTTAGTGCCACATGATCCTTCAGAAAATAATTTTAATATGCTTATTTTCTGCTTAAATAAAAATCATGTCTTATTATTATCAATGTTGAAAACAGTTGTGCTGCTTAATAATTGTGATAGATTTTTTCAGGATATATTGATAAATAAAATGTTCAAACAGAAAGACATTTGCTGGAACTAGAAATCTTTAGTAACGTCTGAATGCCCCTGCTGTAAACCTTTCATCAATTTAATGCATCCTCGCTGAATAAAAGTATTGATTTCTTTCTTAAAACTTATGGAACTGTAGCATACGTGTTTCACTTTCTCCACACCAAGAGCACACACAAATGCACCAACCTGACTTAAACACTAACGAACTACACACTTCTCTGTTCACCCTACACATTGACTGTAGCCACACGCTGATATAATAGATTTTGTCAGGGGAGCGAGTCTGGGCTCAGAGCCACACTTTGAGGGGCAAAGAGTTCCTCCAGCAGTTCTCACAAAAACACACAATTCTTCTTAAATTCCAGAACTGTTTTGTAAGCTAAAGATCAAAAATCATGGTTCACGGTCTATTGCAAGCAAGTGTGTTTATTATTAAAATGTCAGGCTAATATATGTAGATAGATTTGACAGGGCTAAAGGAATAGTTCACCCAAACAATTTAATTCTATTACTGAGTTTAAATTTATAATTTTAATTTCAGTCTTTTCTCACACAAAGCTATTGTGGAGACTTGAAATAAAGAGCAAAAGTTAGATTTTATGGTCCTTTTGTGGGACTTCACTTGCCCTCAAGTGGTTCCAAACATGTATTCAAAATAGCTTTTTTATGTTCAGTTAAAGAAAGAAACTCAAACAATTTGGAGCAACTTGAGGGTGAATAAATGTTGACAGTTGAGTTTTCATTTTTGTCTGAACTAATTAAACACAGTTCTCTCTCGGGGTCAGTGAATGACAAACGGTTAAAAGTAAAAGTGTGGTTGAAGGTCTGATAAAAAAGCTTTGATGAGGTTTAGATCTAGAATCAGACACAGGCGGTTTTAGGCTAAACTTGTCAAAAACTCAAAGCTCCCTGTCGAAGTGATCTTCACACAGGGAGTAACCAAGGGGCTTTGTCTCAGGGCTGCTGTCACCTCTGGCCCCTTGGGGCAAGTGTAACCCCTCTCTGTGACCCCTGGTGACCCCTGAACCAGCAGCAGTTGCTTTGACCGACACTCATCTGGGATGAATTACAGCATCTTCAAGCGGCACTCTGGGCTTCTGATAATGAGAGAAGGAAAGCTAAGATAGATTTATGTGTAGGATACAGTGAGATAGAGCTTGAACTAGGCCTTCGAATGAAGTGAGAATTATTAATACAGTTCTTCTGGGGGTGAACAAATGTTCTTGATAGGGAGGAGAGGGAGAGATTGAATTAGGTTTCATGTGAAGGTCGTGCTGATAGCATTATCATCTCTATTGTGCTCTCATAAAGCAGTCCAGCTTCTTTGAAAACCTGCTTCTATACAAAGATTTTAGGCAAAAATGCGTGTATTAAGGGATGGTTCAGAAAGAAAAACAACATTTTTAGATTTATTAATGTTACACAAAATATCAGCACAGCCACATTTACTGGGCGACTTAAATTATATGAGCAGGAATAACTCTTGTATGAGTATGAATTTTACCTTTACCTTTTGAAAGGACAAAAATGAAACAAAAAGCATTTATTTATTTGAAATAAAAATGTTGCTTGCTTTCTGTCAGTTTAATGTGTTCTTTCAGGAAAATAAGAAATAAAAATATGCAGAACCCAAACAATTTGAACCGTGGTTTACATAAACCACACTTCCTTGGTTGTGCGACATTCTAAACCACATCTTTAATATAACACAATCATAAATAATAAGTAAATGAAAGGGAAACACCCTGCTGTTACGAAAGGTCTCAGGTAGATTTAAGGGCCAGATGGGGTTTGGTCTGCCCCTGTATTTAGTTACCCTATAGCGGTAATTCACGGTGCTTCCTTTGAGCGAGTCTGGTATACCTGAGCTACTATACAGATGGCAGAATGGGTGGACAGGAAGTGAACGAACAATTTATTTAAAGCAAAATAACCCCACCCCCCACCCCCCATCTGAAAAAATGGATTGTTCTCTGAGAGCTGATATTTGTGCTTTTACATTAAGACTGAAGTTTAACAATCCTGACATTGCAAGATGACACTGCTTTTTGTACACAGAGTTCACAAACAGCTTACTGGACATAAAAAGAGTCTTCAGATGTTTTTGGCAACTTGTAAATGGTCATAGTGGAGTGTGTTGGCCTAATGAGGCAGAGAGAAACAAGGCATTTGGCCCAGTGCTGAAGCACACTAATTGGCTTCTCAGATTACAAGCGAGGTACTACCTAATCTGCACCAGTGACCTTCCCTAACATTCAGATCACCTACCCTAAAAGCCCTTCAGATTCTGGAGTCAGAAATACACATTCATGCACACTAGTACAATTACACACAAGTAGCATCATGTGCATGCATATTTAATTGTATTAAAACACTGCAGCCAATGTTTCAAATGACCAAACCCTTCAAGAACAGGGTGTGTGAGTGGGTGTTTTTCTGATATTACACAGACTTTGGCTTGATGTCCACTTTGTTCTGCCCAGAGTGAACGGGTCGCCTCACGCCTCATATACACATGCAGAAAAATCAGTGACGTGATGCACAATTTTTGCCAGATCTGTAAAGTTATTCAAAAATGCATCTCACAAAGAAAGTGTTTTCACTTTATAAATTCTGCAAGAAATTCTCATTGCAAGGCTGAAATTTCACTTAATTGTTAAATTGAATATTATAAATAGTTCAATGTTATTAAAGCAGTGAAATAAATTAGTTTTAAAGATGCTTAATAAAAATAATATGCACACACATGCATACACATACATGTGTATTATATACACATATTTAGTTTGTTAAGCATCTATAATACAGCTAAGACACATATATAGATGTGTGTATACACTGTACTATATAGATGTGTGTATAGACATATAATATATATTTATATAAGGATATAAATGATTTAATATAGACTTTACAAAATTTAAAACATCTTTATTTGTCCCTGACCCACACACTCTTCAAAAACATGTTCTTATTTTTTTTCCCTACAGCCCTGAGAAAACTCCTGTGTTGTTTTTTTTTTCATGGACAGTTTGTACTGAGACACTAATGGGCCCCATGCTGGGAGAAAACATGCAGTCAGAATGTTTACAAGCATTTTAACAGTGTCAAACATATAAAAGAAGCTAATCATTGTGCATGAGGTGCCGACATCTTACTGTTCAATAATGGAAGAGGTCAGTCATTAGATGGTTTGACCACAGGTTAAAGAGAGAGAGAGAGAGAGAGAGAGAGATCATAATATCACAAGAAGTATAACAAAGAAAATGCTGAGCAAAGGGGAAAAAAAGGGTTTACTTGTAGAAGAACAGAACAATCCATTACTGCAATGATGCAGTCATGATGCTCACTGCTTAGAGACAGAAACAAGTTATGGCAAATTTAGTTGTTTGAACATGAGTACGTGGTGTTCCTCTTACAAGCCCTGGTTACATATTTATTTTAGACAATTAACTATAGTTATGAGAAAATTAAAACTCTGTGACATCAGAAAACAGTATACGGCGTACGAGCACAAGACATTACTGAATATAATACTTTACAACATGACACAATACGCAGAGGATATTGTGAGACATAAATACTTTCCATGGTTGATGGTTACTTTCTGGCTCAAGTCAAAATTTGTTTCAAACAATTATAATTTAATAACACTGTTACAACTGTAGTAAAATAAATAAATAAATGAATAAAATCAGTATATTATATATTGTTTTGATGCCTAAATTTACCTTTATCAGTCAAAATGTAATGTTTTGGTTTTTAGTGTCTAATTAGTGCTTAGAGAACCTTAGAAAACACAACTAATAAATGATGCAAAGAGCATCAATATAATTTTTTTAATAAATTATAAATAATTTTAAAAAAAAAGTTAAAATAAATTATAAATCAGTAACAAAATACTAATAATTGAATTACAATTTAAAGCACAGCCAGAAAGTTTCATATCAGTTAATGACAATAAAACTATTTTAAATCAATACCATCTACATTTTGTTAACATTCAATTTATCTGAACTGAAAAAGTTGACAGAAAAAAATCTTAAGGTGCTATAAAAAATACAATTGCAAAACACAAATCTCAGCACTGTTGGCAAAGAAGAGATAACTTTTGAAAAAAAACCTTAGATGGTTAAGATCTGTTTTCTTAAGCCAGAACAAAGAATACATTGAACTTGTCAACCTCTTATCTCATGGCTCCTCAAGGAATAGTCAGTGCCATCAAACACATCTGCTTTTCCAATCACAATCCTCCCTGCATATTTATTAAACGTGGATCTGGAGTGAATGTGGAAACCCAAAACTCATGCACAAATATTTGGATGTTAGTTTCTGAAATCTACTTTGCAGAAAGCTGTGCAGCCCAGGCCTGAAACGCCACATATTTATGCCTGAGAAAAAAAATCATTATCACATCGAGTTTGGTGTCAGGTCAGCTCCACATGTTGCTGACGGGCGTCAGATTTTTTCAGGCGACTCCGGTGACCTTTGAAGGAAGGCGGGTATGGCCTCACCCCAGGCCTCGGCAGCTCTAATGTGGCTTCCTGTGGGGAAACTGACCTTAGGAACGCAGGAGAAGCAGTTTTCAGAGCTCGTGCTGCAAACAGGGAGGCTTTGTTGGGGCTTTTGAGAGTGAAGGGCCATTTCCTGCCTTCACAGGAAGAGATCATATTGGAAACAGATTTTCTCTGCCGTCGGTGCCTGTGATCTAGACCTCTGTGCGAATCGCTATAAAGAGAGAGAGGGAACATGGGGAGGAAAGGGAGGTTTTGAAACTCATCCACTTTGTCTTTCCATTTCCTTCTCCTTTCACTTTTTATCTGTTAGAAAGATCAACTCTGTATCTTTCTACTTCCGTCGACTCCTGTTTCAGCACACGATTTTCAAATATAAACACAAAGGAGTGCCAAATATGGGAAACACCCAAACAGAGTAGCCACGGGCCGCCCACACAGGCTTAGTCTCATCAGCTCGGCTAAAGTAAATAATACAGCCAGTTGAGAATCAGAGTAAGCCATACCGGTGGGAGTAAAGATATGAAACCTTCCAGTGAACGTAGCCAGCCATCTATTGGGTATATATAAAACTGTCAAAGCAGAGCCAACTGACCCTGGCGTCAACCCAAACAGCGCTGGAGAACGCCTGAAGCTTCAACCACACACACAGCTGATTATGTTCAAGTAAAGTGTGTGTGTATGTGTGTTTGTCAGGGTAGTTATGTTAGCCAAGGATTGTTATAGATATATAACCTGCAGATCAGCAGGATCTATTGCTGAACAGTTCTCATGAATCCAGCACTAAGAGGATGACTTTGGTTCCGTCATATGATGTCTTGTTCGTCATGGGATATTTACTTATGGAGCATGATATTAAATTGGGTTTATGAACACTGACAGACAGCATTGCTATCCTATTCAGAGTAGATTATTTTGATATTTATTTAGTCAGTAGAAGCGCATGTCTATCCGGTTTTGTAGTGTCATCGGAATGATTTTTACACGCAATATTACCAAGACATCAATGCAAATGAAAACAAATAAATGAAGTGGAAGCATCACAAAACAAAAATGAAATAATAATAAAATATTGAGAGAAAAAACATGGAGCTACTAAACAAAACTAAACTGAAATGCAGGAAGGCTTTGCATTAGTGAATAACAATAAAACTATAAAAATCCATACCACCAGTCAGCACCACAGTTGACATTGTATAAAAATTCAGAATATTATATGCCTACTTACAAAAACAAAAACAAAAATCCGGAAAAACAAAGATACTACAAAAAAAGAGTATAATAAATTATTTATGCTTTAAGCTTGATTTTATCATAGGTCTACTTCAAAACAGTGACTACAAAAAATCTACAAAAAATTAATAAAATTCGAAAAACAATGCTTTAATTAAAAGCATTAAAAATATAACACTAAAACCAGCAGACAGCACCACGTTCTAGCTATGATAATCTGAATGCAATCCAGTAGCGTTCCCTATGGGAGCTGTAGATGTGGGTTTCCATGGAGATGACCCTGAGGGTCAGCGGAAGTGTGCCAGTATAAAGTATATCATTTAAAATGTGCCTATTTTGAGTGGAAGCATTAAAGAAACATCCACTGAGCTGCTGTTCCTTGCCCCTTTTCCAGAATAGGGCTGTGCCTTTACATCCCGTACTTCAGATACTCTGCTAAAAAAAACATCTGTTTGGTTTTGATTATCATGTCTCTCATGCTGAAATCATGTTTTAAACCATATTAGTTTAAACTTCTGACATAGGGTTTTCTGAGCGCACACAAAAAGCGGCAGTCACATGGCATGAGAGTACTATCTGAGTTCTCTTTCATGTCTTATTGTGCTTAAACTGTCAAAAACACACTATATATATTTGATATTTTTATATATATTTATATTTAATATATATATATGCACTATATTTTTTATATGTAATGCAAACAAATGTAAAGTTTTAAATACAGCCTCTGTGTCTGTTTTGAGGCCACTATGACTCTATAAAATGATTTTATCACATTTTACAGATTATGTTCTTTGTAAAACATAATTCTACAAGGGAAAGGCACAAAGTAACAAGATTTTTCTGCAAAAGTTTAATTTAGAATTGAACAAATGATCCACAACAGTGCTTGTTTTTACTCACAGATTACATTTGAATCAAACTGTTAGGTTTTCCATACACTTATTTGTGTAATTCTTGTCTTTTATTGAACAAATGATGAACAGTGTTGAGACATCTGGATAAAGCCCATGGAAAGATTTGTTATTCCAGAACGATGTTGTTAACTGTGAGCTCCACTTGAAAAAAAGCTCCCTGCAGTAACTTGTGGAGGCGTTTTAAAATGGACAAAGGAGCCAAAAGGACACAAGATTAAAGTTTCCTTTCCGAGTCATTCTGACAACCTGCATGAGTTTAAGTCTGAAAACATCTAGACACAGCACACCCAATCATTAAAGCAACTGAACTGTCTTTTGACCATTGGTCCTCTTGGCCAGTACATTTTGGCATTCAAGGCTAATCTTCATTTCTTTGTTAATCTAAGCAAGTTAACTCCAGCCTATTTTGCCTTTCTTGCCGCTGTATTTTGTTTCACTTCCTGGAATTCTCATCTCACTCAGAGCCTTTTATTTTCTTTGAGTAGATTCTTCTGCGCCAGTGCATGTCACAGCCGGCCTCCTTCAGAGCTTTTTGTTTTCGTGGAGGGTGAGGTAAGCTCTTAACTTTACCTGGGCAGGTGCTGGCAGCCAGACAGAGGTTTCATAGCAACCCAGCAGGTGGGCTGAGGTTAGCAGAGTCGTGCAGATGTGAATCTATGTGGAGCTGCGTCTCAAATTAGCAGGTTCCACACAAATAAAACAGACTGACATCGCCGCCAACATGTCTCACACACCATATCATTTCAAACCGACAGCTATCAATAGATTAAATGTATGAGACTATATATATATATATATATATATATACATATATATATATATATATATATATATATATATATATATATATATATATATATACTGCAGACCAAAAGTTTGTACACACCTTCTCATTCAAAGAGTTTTCTTTATTTTCATGACTATGAAAATTGTAGATTCACACTGAAGGCATCAAGGGCTATTTGACCAAGAAGGAGAGTGATGGGGTGCTGTGCCAGATGACCTGGCCTCCACAGTCACCGGACCTGAACCCAATCGAGATGGTTTAGGGGTGAGCTGGACCGCAGACAGAAGGCAAAAGGGCCAACAAGTGCTAAGCATCTCTCGGGGAACTCCTTCAAGACCATTTCAGGTGACTTGAAGCTCATCAAGAGAATGCCAAGAGTGTGCAAAGCAGTAATCAAAGCAAAAGGTGGCTACTTTGAAGAACCGAAAATATGACATATTTTCAGTTGTTTCACACATTTTTGTCATGTATATAATTCCATATAGAGTTCCACATGTGTTAATTCATAGTTTTGATGCCTTCAGTGTGAATCTACAATTTTCATAGTCATGAAAATAAAGAAAACTATTTGTATGAGAAGGTGTGTTCAAACTTTTGGTCTGTACTGTATATATATAATATATATATGGATGGATGGATGGGTGGATAGATATTTTTAATGGATATACACATTTACTTTTATAAATAACTATATATCTATATATTCATTTTAAAACTAGAAGACAGCCTTCTAAATGTCTGTTGCAATCTTACTGGTTATGATTTACTAAAAAAAAAACTTTGAATGAAGATGCAGCTTATGACTAAAACTGAAACCCACTGTGGTCTGTTGTGCAGTCAATCAAGGGCCGCACCTATCTTGGTCCGACACTGAAAATGTGTGCGGTTGTGTCACTGGAAACGCCCATGAAATCAAGAAAAGAAAGATCTATTTGAGTGTCACGCACGTACAGCAGATCCAGGGGTGAAATTATGGGGTGAGTTCTCAATCTGGATCTCCTCAGCGGAGCTGCACAGCGCTGGGATGCACTGTAGTTTTGGCAGCAGCAGCAGGGATGTTTCTGTAACAGGCTGCTGGAAGCACAGACGGCAGTATATCATTCTGCTCTTCAGATTTTGCCTATATTTGTACACCAAGTGATCCAGAGAATAAACAGGCACTTTGACAGAGTTCAAAGAGGCAGTTTCTCTTGGAATGGCTTGTGACGAAGTGTTGAAACACAGTGTATCCTCAAACAAACCACTGCTGCAAAACCTCGCTGCTCTCAGTTAGTTGAGTTAGCAACTAATACACATAAAGGAGGATGTGTAACAGTCACTAGAGCTGCACAGTTTACTATCTGCCCTTATTAACTGATACTGTGGGTAACTTTCCATTACAAAAACTGACTATAATAGTTTTCATCCAATCAACAGTTATTGTCACTAGAATTAAACTGTGGTCGGTTATCAGCATTGTAGACAGATACATAGAATGAAAGATAGATAAAATGAAAATAGACAGATATAAATAGAAATAACAATAGATATATGACAGATATAATGACAGATAGATATAACAAAAAACAGATAAACAGGTTAACATATAGATGGATGGACTTTTCTAATTATACTGGCTGCCTTTAAAAAAAAATTTAACTATAAAAAATTAATAAACATTAAGTGTGCAGAGGTAGAGAATAAAGCATGTGCATCTCATATGTTTTCAGTCTCTTCCTCTCAGCTGTCAAACTGATTGCTATCTCTACAGCCTAACTGGTGGTTTTTGCTGTGAATGGTTTGTGGGGTACATACGAGTGAGTGTGTGATGTCCTCGTTATGTGATGCTAAAAGTCTTGCTGGAGGTCCATATGGTTGAAAGCGGCTCTCTATACAGTAGTTCAGAGCCGTGCAAAGGATCTCCTATAGAGTCAGAGCAGGGGACCACATCATGCTGCTTGAGATACAGACACTCACCTCAGAACAAAACACATCTCTATGCATCTGTATTTCTAAAATATCACATGTTTACCCACTTCTGTTCACTTCTTTAAAACAAATTAATAAATTGTACTCACACAAAACTTTTGTAAACACATACGCGTATATACATGCACCCCATAAACCATTCTCAGCATGTGGATGGGGCTGTGTGTGGTCAGGTGTGAGATCTGCACAGTTTAGTTGTAACTGGATATGAGGACAGCAGTGGAGGCGGAACACACGAGGGATTTGGGGTAAATTGGTGCGGTGATTGCACTTAACCCAGCAGGGAACAGACGAAGTTAGCTGGCCAGCTCAGATTTACAGCTCTTCTATTAATCAAGGTGAACGAGACAGAAGGACTAGAAACAATATAGAGTATATATTAAGTTCATTAGTTTCTAATCTATCATAACTCTGTTATTCCAGATCCAAAAAGCAACACAAAGTTGTAAAACCAACTCCATGTCAACTTGCTTACTGAAATACATACACCCTGTAATTACGATCCCTTCAACACAGCCTACACTGACCATCAGAGCCAAGCTTTAAAACAGCTGGTCCCTTTCAGTTTAGTCTGACCCAGCAGACAAAGTTAAACGCAAAAAAATAAAGTTGACATCTGCTGTGTCCCAAAGGAGAGAATCATTATTCAAAGTCAGTTTGGCAGTCTGTCGTTGTGTCACAGCTGAATCCAGAACAGTTTGACGTTGACATGATGCACACCAACAACACAATAGTCTCTAATAATGTAAACCTCAAATACAATTGTTAGTTTTTATCAGTTACATTTATAACAAAGAGTTATTATGAATGCACTGTAATAATTATTACTGTTTAATTATTTTATCAATAATAATTTTATCAATAAATTGCTGCTATTCAATTAAAAATAGCCATAACGCCTTTCCATCTACTCTCTTAATTCTTAATTAAAAAGATTTGTGCAATACTGAGAAACTAGGGTGACCAAATGTGCCATTTTCCCAGGACACGTCCTGGCCAGGATTTCTATATTGCCTAAAATATCCACGTTTAGGCTTTTTTTGCACTGCGCAAAACCAATTGTTGTATTGCAAACTACCGTGAGAGCTCTAGAGAGCAGACGGCTTCGTGTGCTTTTCATTCTCTCTCACGGTACTTTGATGTCTTACACCGATCAGTATGCTCAGTGCTGCTTCAAGTCTAATATGTACACCTATATGCATCGCTTTGACCGTTCTCTGTAGATCCCACCTTCTCACGAACCACGATTGGTCGATTACATACAATGTCTACATGTTATTGGTCAAACGATCATTACTTTCATTAAGTATGAAAACAGGCAACCAAAGCCAAAACCTGTATATTTTAGGCAATATAGAAATCCTGTCCTGGGAAAATGGCACGTTTGGTCACCCTAGAAAAACATAGTCAACGCAAGACATTTTTGAAGACAGCATAACCACCACAATTTTCCAAAAATAATAATTATGTTGCCCACCTTTTCATGATGATTGTAGGTGGTTCACTAGTTAAACTAATGTACGTATACCATCCTGCTTCACTATTTTCCCCCAGACACAAGCACACATATACACACCAAAAAGCCAGACCAACCCTAGGTCAAAGGTCAAAAGTGAGCCCCATTTCCTGTGGCCTGTCACAAAATGTCTTTATTATTCAGATCTGTCATAAAAACGGCTCCAATCCAGAGACCGTTACAGACCACCGTCTACCAGATGTTCATAAAAAAACAGAGAAATAAACAGAAAAGAAACATTCAAACGTGAATTCATCAAGGGAACTCAAAGCAGACAGGACCGATTATTTGTGCTGACGTAATGCTGGAATAAATAAAGCACAATGTGACATGCATTAAAGTCAGAATTGACAAAGAATGTTTTAGTGTTGCTCATCAAAGCCCTTCTGTTTGCAAGGGAGCATAAAAAGAAAGGATAAGAATGGAAAATGTTATCCGCATGACCGCTGTTTAAATGCTAATGTGTTTAGTGGGAGAAGAGAGTGGCTATTTGTGCACAACATCCTTCATGCAGTACTTTTAAAGAGTGGTAACGTGGACGGATGCCTCCAGGGCCTGGTCTGGTTAATAGGACTTTGTGTGACTTCTTAGCATGCCACATTAAAGAGTCATGCCTTTTCTTTTAAAGAGACTCTTTAATCAGGGCCACAGGCTGCCCAGATGCTTGATAAAATGTATGTTAGGAAGTGGATTACAACGCAAACGATCTGGCACTTATATGATCAGACTGATGAGCTACACTCACGACTGTTTTTTTCTGAACTAATGTCTAACTAGCTCTCTGCCTCACTTGCTTTAAAAGGGTCACATATCAATATAAAAAAAGTATTTTTTCTCTAGAAAACCTCCTTATTTTATAGTTTGTTGTAAACAAGCGTACTGTGCTGGAATAATCCTCGCTTTTGAAGAGTAAGATCAAGTAAAAATGTTAAATGAGTCAGTATTTATGCACCAGTATTAGCAAAATGTTGACAAAGCTCTTGCATATACCAAAAGCATAAAGCAAGCTTTTTTGTTCAAAAAGCAGAAAGTGTTCTATATGACTCATTCTTCATTATTCAGAACTACTTCCATGAATAAGTCAAATTGATTAAATTTGGGTGCATTATGCCGTCGCATTGTTTTCAGATCCAATTAATACGTTGCCTTCAGTTTGCAGCAATTTTGTTCAGACTTTATCAATATTTTGAAAAACAAATTTCTCCAACACAAGCTACAATGAGATGCTGAACTGACAATGATTAGTAAAAATCTAATAAATTATAAAAAAAAAAAAATGTATGTGCATGTTTTGAGAAAGCATATCTGAAACTGATTATAAAAGAACAAAAATGCAAAAATGTAATGACTACATCATGCAATAATACTCGTCCCATCTTGTTTAAGACACTGGGAAACAAGCATAAACTGTTATGGCCAAATCCAACCAACACCTGTAATTGTCAATGGCACTGAACAGTCTTCAGGTGTCACCAAATAAATTTAGGCTGATAATAAATCACGTGAGACCTGCCAGTCCCTGTTTGATAATTCAACAGATTTGAAAGTCATTCCACTACTACTAATTTCAGACATTCTAGTCTGTAGATATGGCTCAGGTCCCTCCTGCACTTCATTAATTACCTGTTAGCCTGATCGCTTTGAAATTTAATAGTACTTTCTCCAAATCAAACCACTCGATTTCTGTTGCACAAGTTTAATTTCAAAGCTTAATAATTAAGTTAGGTTTTGGAAATAATTATTGTGAATCAGTTTCTTATGTGAGTAACGTATGAATCAACAGGGCAGAGCAACATATTTCCCGAAATAAAGCCAAGAATCTCTCAGTCAACATAACTTAAATCAGTGTTTACTCATCACAGGTGTCTGGCAGAGATGTGTATCTCAAGTCATGCAGTGGTTGAGCTGAATAAGAATTACCATGAAAGAGAAAGTTACCATGCAGCATAAATATTAAACATACTATTTTAGTAATGAGTTTGATAAAGGGATTTAAAAAGAGCTGAACAAGATACCATGCTTAAACCCCAAGATAATTATCTTGTCACGTGTATGATTGTAAAGTTGTAGAAAGCGTTCTCAGTATGTGCTCTGATAAGGTAAAAAAAACAAAATCCACAAACACAAGTCCACATACCAGTGAAAACAAATGATCACCTTATGCATGTGTGTGTGTGTGTGTGTGTGTGTGTGGTTGGGGTCATGCAGTATTGGCTGACGGGCTCTCAGCAGGGGCAGTGCAGGGTCAGATCACTGCTCAGGCTAATTAGGCAGACAGTGGTCAGGCTGTGCTGTCAGATGTTTGGAGCTATTGATGTCGTCTGCTCTACGGCTGCCCACAAGCCCATTGAAAAGAAGAGAAGGCCAGCATGGTCATCACTGACATGACCCCATCTCACATCCTGCTAACATATGTGAAAATACCCTCATATTACATTCTAGCATATATGTAGCAAATACATAGCTTTTTGTTGTTGTTTGTTGTTGTTCAGTGAAATTTGAAACACCTGCATTTAAAACATCAAAAGATCTATTATTTTGATGCACAAAAAAAAAAAAAAAAAGTGAACAAAATATTATATATCATAGAATTATAATTATATCATTATAGCCAAGAAATCTACTAACAACAACCAAGCCACTATACTCAGAACCCCTAAGAAATGACCAAAAAAACCCACTAGAAATTGCATGGAAATGACTGAGAAAGTCAAGCTAATTCTGAAATTGCAGCGATGGATTTTGCATGACGGGCCCCATTCACATTTTTTTAAGAAAATGTTCAAATCTAATTCTTATGATCACACCTATATAATTATCAGTGGGAATTTCTGGGTGCTAATTTTGGATATGTTTTCCTCCTCCTTTGCATGTGTAGCTGGTTTTGCAGGTATATCCACAACATTCGTTTCCCACGATCCATTGTGCCCTGTAGCGGCACTGCCACAGTCACTCGCAACTCGCTGACTCAGCTCATCTCATTTCACACACTCAGTCCGTTACACCGTTAAAAAACACAAATATGAGTACGTGACTGTACTCCCTCAGGTGTGACATTGCCCTTGTAGACTGGTTTCTGACAATTGGGTTTACATGCTAATATTAGGTCTAAAATGTCACCTACCTGTCAGGAATACACCCGAATAGGGTCAAGCCTTGAAAAGGATAAATGCAGGTAAAACAGAGGACATTGTGTGGTATCTAAAGGACAAATATATTATAAAACAGATTAAATTAGCTAATATCTATTTTTTTGTACAATGTAATTAAATGATGCTCTGTTTGATAAGACTAAGTCAGGGACACAACACATTCCCCCACATGACTGCTTAGAGTCCAACTAAAGGAGATTGTAAATGTGTGATTCTTGTTTTTTCAATCAGTTTTAACTGCCTTATTACATTAAGAGACTAAAAAATAGAAATGAAGAAAGAGGGAGGGAGTTGAATCACAAGGGATTCTATCATTTTTGCAGAAAGGGTTCATTATGGCTTACGTTTTCGATCAAGCAAGTTCATAGGCTACTGTTGATTTGTGTAATCTACAACATTATAAGAGAATCAACCTATGTGGAAGCAGCGAAATGAAAATGTAATGATTAGAAAGGATTTACACATATCAGTAATTTACTCTTACCAAACCTGTTGTGTTTACTGTTTGATTATCCATTTGTTCTGGCAGTACTTGAAATACTGGCCAACGTAACTGACAGCATTTCAAAGAAAACACTTAAATGCTTGTACAGTTTGACCAAAATTGCATTAAAGTTAGTGAAACTGCTTAAGGGTAACTTTAATCAATACAGTCCATTATCACTTAGAGTTGGAAAGACTCCAAAATCTAACGAGGCCTTTCCTTCTGAGATTCCTTGTTTCGGTCAAACTCTAACATCAAGTGATAATGCAATCCCAGAATGCATTGCAATCAGCTCTGTGAAACCAGTTCATCCGAGAGAGTTGATTATTCACATATTCTAGAGTAGTTAATCCTGCTTAGTATCAATAAAAATAGGGCATGTATTATGCTTTTTTTGCTTATAGGCTTAGCTGTAAGCTTAACAATAAAATACCACCAACTTTTACTGGAATTCACTGTTTATGAGACATTAAAGGGTTATTCCTTCCCAAAATGAAAATGTTTTGTTCGTCTTTGGAACTCAATTTAAGATATTTTGGATGAAAACCAGGAGGCTTGTGATTGTGCCATAGGCTGCCGAATAAAATTAATAAACCAAATAGTAGCACTGTATGTAGAGCATACATTTTACATTTTACACTTATGAGCTCAGATCTTATGTTACCTCAAAAGGTAGATGAATATTAAGACAAGTTTTATATCTTATACTATCTATACTACTTAAATCTCTTCCTCAGCTTCATCTATAAGTGTGCATAACGTGTGTGTGTGTGTGTGTGTGTGTGTGTGTGTGTGTGTGTGTGTGTGTGTGTGTGTGTGTGTGTGTGTGTGTGTGTGTGTGTGTGTGTGTGTGTGAGTGTGTTTGACTGTCCTGCATATGTGCACGGTTTAATGTTTAACTCAACTAGCAGGCCAGTTTTTCATGTGTGTGTACTTTGGTTTGACAGGTGAGTTTGAGTTTGCAGATGTCCAGGTTTAGGAAAACGGCCGCACACACTCACCACCTATCCCTTTCACCTCTTAACTCACCAAGAATAAATACCACAGTGCAAATTATTACTCAATGACGTTTCCAAACTTTTAATAATAAAAAGTATGTTTATAACAGCATTAAAGGGTTAGTTCACCCAAAAATGAAAATTAGCCCATGTTTTACTCAAAACATCCTAGGTGTACATAACTTTCTTCTTTCAGACAAATATAATGATATATTACATTTTATCCTTGCTCTTCCGAGCAATGGCAGTAGGTGAGTCTTTTTTTTTTCAAGTAGTCAAATAAAGTGCATCCATCCATAATGTGAATAGTTGTGTTTTTGTTAAAAAAATATCCATGTTTAAAATGTTATAAACACTTTTCTCTCACTTCCGGTAAATGTCATAGGTGGAAGCCATTCCAGGCAAATGATGTAGGACGTTTGCGTAGCGCAGGGGCAGGTGATTAGTGACAAACGTTGAAGCGCAGCGCAGTGACAGCAAAACAAAACGCTGGTCATGAAATAGAAGCACAAATAAGGATTTGTAAACTTTGCTTCCTTTGCTCCTGTAAACAAACTTGGGAGACTAGCATATCTCACATGCACTGCGCATACGTCCTATGTCATCCGCCTGGAACAAATTTTATGTATGACAGTCAGCAGAAGTGTGAGAAAAGTGTTTACGATGTTTTAAATATTTATATTTTTTTCTTACAAAAACGCATTGATTCACTACAAGAGGCTTTTATTTACCCCCCGGAGCCATGTGAGGCACATTATATGGATGGACCTTTGAACTGTTGAAAAACACCCACCCCCTCCCATTCGAAAGCTTTGAAGAGCAAGGATCATATATAACTATAATACAACTCCAATTGGATTCATCTGAAAGAAGAAAGTCATATACACCTAGGATACCTTGAGGGTGTGTAAAACATGGGCTAATTTGTATTTTTGGGTGAACTAACCCTTTAACATTGTCTAATAAAGTGTTATGTCTTGAATTTAAAAGCCATTTACTCTTCCAAAAAAAAAAAAAAAAAAAAAAAAATATATATATATATATATATATATATATATATATATATATATATATATATATATATATATATATATATATATATATATATATGGAATAACATGGAATTGTTGACATATTTAACCATTTATTAAAAAAGAATAATTGAAATATCACATGGTCTTAAGTATTCAGACCCTTTGCACAGTATTTAGAAGAAGCACCCTTTTGATCTACTACAGCCATGAGTCTTTTTGGGAAAGTTTTAACCATGGCCATATCTGTGCCTAGCCCCAATTCTGTCTCTGAGCTCTTCAGGCAGTTCCTTTGACCTCTTGATTCTCATTTGCTGTGAGGTGTAAGGTCTTATATAGACAGGTGTGTGGCTTTCAGTATAATCAAACACAGCTGGACTCAAATGAAGGTGCAGATCTCACCATTTCAAGGATGATCAGAAGAAATGGACAGCACCTGAGTCAAATATATGAGTGTCACGGCAAATGAATACTTATGACCATGTTATATTTCAGTTTTTCCTTTTTTAATAAATGTGCAAAAATTTCAACAATTCTGTGTTTTTCTGTCAATATGGGGTGCTGTGCGTACATTAATGAGGAAAAAAAAATATTACATGATTTTTGCAAATGGCTACAAAATAACAAAAAGTAAAAAATTTAAGGGAGTCTGAATACTTTCCGTACCCACTGTGTGTGTGTGTGTGTGTGTGTGTGCATATGTATATGTATATGTATATGTATATATATATATATATATATATATATATATATATATATATATATATATATATATATATAGATAGATAGATAGATAGATAGATAGATAGATAGATAGATAGATAGATAGATAGATAGATAGATAGATAGATATAGTACAGACCAAAAGTTTGGACACACCTTCTCATTCAAAGAGTTTTGACTCTTGACTCTACAATTTTCATAGTCATGAAAATAAAGAAAACTCTTTGAATGAGAAGGTGTGTCCAAAATTTTGGTCTGTACTGTATATATAAACATAAATACATAAATTTGTAAAGAAAAAAAAAAAGTAATATATATATTTAAAAATGTAAGAGCACATGAGGGGAAGAATGTGAATGCTTTGGTTGTGAATAAAAGCGTTATCCACACCAAGGTCATACAGTTAGCGTGGGTGCCATGTGACCCTTCACAAGACCTGTTTCTCCCTCTGTTCTCCCTCTTTTCTTTATCTCTCTCTCTATTCCTTCTCTCTCTCAGCCACAAGACTGCCTGCTGACTTCCTCTTCGGCCACTGCCACCCATCCAGACGAGCAGACAGCTCTTATACAAGAGCTATTGAGCTTAACCCAAAGAGAGCATCAATACAGTATTACATCATCACTCAGGCTTAGCAATGATCTCCATGCGTTCAGCTTAATGAGAATGCTATTGCCACAACGTTGTTGTCTGAGGGCAAAATTCAAACCATCATGTCTGGTTTGGTCTTATAATACTCTAAGCATCTATTCTGCTAAGGTGGCGGCTGGCACAGAAAAAGGAGATCTTGTTTTCATAAATACCAAGAAAAATGCTGATGCACTTTTGTAATAAGGAGATACTTAAAGGAATGATCCAGACATTAACTAAAATTAACAGATATAACTAATAATTAATTTGTTACCATGTTGATATTAATGAAATATCAAGAGCTGGAAATACTGTTTAAAAATGTGCAGTTACAAGGTTAACATAAGTGTTGTGACTATACATTCATTATATTGATAAAACTTTCTAAACATTTTGTTAAAACAAACAGTTTTACATTAAGTGCAATCCATTGCCTTGCCCGTAAACATTTATGATAACTTCATCACTTCAAACATAATTTATGTGAAATGATCCTGATACCAATAAGCCAATAGTTATTTTCCTATTTTCTTTAATACTGGTGCTATGACCAATAGCTGACAAATCAGAAAGAAATCTGTTATTTCGTCTAAAAAATTAAATACTAAAATCTAAAATCAATCTTTTTAAATTTCAACATTCTAAGCATCACAATATTACAATGTACAGTATCAGATTAGAGATTTGCTAAAGATAACATTTAACCGTGTGATTATTAGTTAATAATAACTTTAAATAAGTGTTACATGACTGCAAAATAATCTAAACCTAAGAACAAGGGAAATGAGCATGTAAAATTAAATACAGATAGCAATAAATAAATAAAATCTCTAATATCAGCCAGTTACATCATGCGTCTTTAGAAATGATTGTCTGTGGCATGATCGATAGCATCACAGGTGCTGTCCATTATAGCTTGAATCTAATAAAATAAATGTATAAGAGTAATAGACTGATCAAATATTTCAAGTTTGAATGGAATATTTAAGAAGAGACAAATACACACCCACACACTCTTCCTCTCTCTCATTCGTGCTGTAACACACTGAGTCAGTCTCTTCTGCAGTGGGACACCACTTGATATGTCTATTCTGTCTGCCACAGCGTCGCTCTTCATCAGGGTCGGGGCTCTGACCTCAGCTTCCTGTCTCCCAAAGCCAGTCTTTATGTGACCACACAGGGTGACATCATGGTCGCCACCAGCAGTCGCTCACTGTTCATCTGCACTTTACACCCTGCAGCCAGCCACAGTGCTCAACAGAACCGGCTTTGTGTGTGTGTGAGAAACAGAGAGACAGAAATAAAGACAGTGTGTGTATGTGTGTCCTTATCACTATGAGTCCCATTCCAACTGTAGCAAGGCCAGAAGAACATCCACTCCTCCATCCCAAACCATTTCCTGTGTTTCAGACATCAGCCAGGCTCTGAGAGCAACAGTTATTTGCCAATGAAAGGAGTTGTGGGTCAACAGAGGTCATGGCCCACATTGTGGTGACTCTGGTTGTTCATAAGACCTCTTGATTCTTCACGTCCAAATGAATATGAATGAATGTGATCACATAATAGCACATTATGCAAGTGGACAGATTAACACGTCAAATGCGACTGGCTTTCATATGCTGATGACTCATGATGAAATGGGAAGGATGTTATTAGGCACTTCACAGTTTTTCCAGGCCTTTCCCTCTGTCATATTTTTTTTTAAATGACAGATTTACTAATGACGGCTTTGAATGTCATATTTTATGTAATGTTGATAATCTGTGTATATAATGTTGATCTGTGTAAACACCATCACAAGCTCTGGGACACACAATTTAGCAAGCTTTAGAGGTGTTGACTGTAAAATATAATACAAATATAATAATATTAAGCAGTATGTCCAGTAGTAGTTTTTTTTTTTTTTGCAATGTTGATATATATAGTGACAAACAAGCAAACCTGGATTTTTTTTTTTTTTTTAATCACAATTTTAATCAGAAAAGCCCTACATAAAAGCCGTAGCCGTATGTGATATGTGTTGTGGTCAGCCAAAGCCCAAAAGAATCTGTCGTGAAACTAAATGCTTTTATTTGGCTATTCAGAACAAATACACATAGACTGAACTTTATAGCAAAGACATGGAGGAATGTGGAGTATTCCCTGTATGTGTCCACAGTGGCACCTTCTGCTTATTGTGGCAGTAAAGACGCATAAACGTCCAAACAAACACAAACTCACCTCTGACCTGAAGCACATGTGACACAGCTCAGTTCACAGCACTACAGCATACACTTAGAAATTGAGTGGCATTTCTTGCAACAGATAGAGTGTCACAAACCATACGGTTATAATTTTCAGATTTGTTTACCCAAATCAGGTAAAATAAATCTTGCTCTAAATATAATTTTTCATTTTGAGAAACATCTTAGGGTCTCAGGAAAGAGAAACTGGGAGAATTAAGAATTTAAATATTTCAAGACAGCAAGAAATGGAAATGTATCTATTTTCTAAATGCATGTTATTGGTCTCATTGTGAATGATTAATCCATATATGTATATATATATATTATTACTGTATTTTTTTAAATAAAAATATAACTTGATATTCCAATAAAATCATTGACTTCCTCAACCATTTTATAAACTCTGCTTAATTTTTAGAATCAAGCTCATATTCAAATATGCCCAACCAATAAATCAACAACCGATGACTAGAACCAAATCTCCAGCATACATTATTTTCTCTTCTTAAGAGTCGATTTCACTCAGATATCAAAGAAATGGAACTACTTCCTTTACAATCTGACTTTAAAGGGATCTCATTTTTCCTTCTTATAGTAGCTAATGTAGAAAATAATAATAGAATTAACATCTGACACAGAAGAAATATTTGTACAATTTTACAATGTAATTTGTTCTGTTTTATGGTTTTATAAAAATCCAGAATGACATCAGGAACATTCACAAAACTTATAAACAACAACGAAACCCAGTGAAAGAAGTAGCGTGAACTGTGTCCAGAAATGCATGTGTTTTTCTATTCTTTGTAAATTAGGTCTGTCTGTGCATCTACAGGCCAAAGTTTTCTCTTTTCTCCCCCTTTTTCCACAAGTCCTATAAACCACAGCAAATTCAGATCACGTCTGACTCTGATGAAGTGAACTTGACTCCATGGATTCTGGATTTGTAATGGGGAACAGCCTGAAGGCATCTGTTACTCACACACATATAAGATCAACTCTCTTGCACAATGGTTAATATAACAGAGTTCACATTCTGATGTAGTGAAAGAGAAACATAAGTGAAAGTAATAAACAGTAACAAGTTAGGTTACAAACCCTAAAAAAAGAGAAGTGACTGATAATTTCTGACGTCTGTACTAGTCTGTATAGCTGACTGTAATTCCTTACTCATCCTATGTCAATCTTTATCTGTAGGAAAAAACAACCCTTTCTCTCTACTTAACTTTTGGCACTACAGAATCATTGGTCTTCATTGTGACACCACAGGAAATCTAAGAGACAGTCTGTCTCAACCACCACTGATAATATATTTAATTTTAATACACTGTTAGTAATCACACATGATTGTCCAGCAACTGATCTATGCAGGCTACTAATAATGTATGGTATGACAGCATCAAGTGTGCATGAGTGGTGGCGCAGTTGGAAAGTGCTGGCGACCCCGTCATCTTGGTTAGTCAAGTTTGACAACTACGACAATTTCCAGAACTATTACCACAGTAACAGCAGCAAAAGCTTGCCAAACATTTAAAATACACTAATTAAATATCCCACTAATAGTTAGCAATACAGCTGTCATTTAGGCGTAGGCCTATGCAATGTAAATAAATCCTGTTTTCTACCTTTAAAACATTGTAGTTGAAGGTGCGAATGTTGGACGTTCTCTGAAAGGTGTAAATCACTTTACATGTGCATTTGCGACCATCGAACATTGGAACCTTTGCATTTAAGCATTTACAGTTCTAAAAAAAAAAAACTCTTACTTTACAAAATACATCTTACTATCTATGCTTGCAATCAATTAATGCATCTGTGATTAATTACAATTTAAAAATCCAATAAAATCCATGGTGATTTGAATACATTTTCCAAAATAATTCACAAATTTGATGGATATGCTTTATGTTTCGGAAATTTTTAAAGATTTCCATACTAAGTTTTTACCACGTACTATATTTTTATACTCTAGCAGCATGGTGAGACTGATCTGAAACAGCACACCAAACTCCTCTCTGAATGATAACTAAAACAAAGTAACATTCACACAGTTAACCCTGCAGATCAACCCTTAACCCATTTACATTCTCAAAGGTAAGAAAAATAAACCACGGTTTGTGAGTATTACAACTTCATAGCAGAGTCTGTCAATGTGTTTAACAATTTATTATTGGCCTGTGAAAGATCATGTTTGGCAAGCAAAGGGAAATGGCCTATGACCCTGAAGGCCATGTTTGGCCTTCCTCATGACTATGAGAACTCATGAGCAGTGCTGCAAAGCCTCATGGGATATGCTGTCAGTTCTGCCTATAGGCATGTTTCTTTCTCATGAACTTCAGCATTAGGTTACAGCTGAGGCTTCAAATCCACCTACAATGCATATGGAACATCAGAAGGGTTGCTTTGACATCAAATAGGGCATATTTTTATGATGATGTTATTTTCACTTAAATGTGATCAATGAGAGTCATATTTAATTTGAATGTTCAAGAAAATACAGTTTTGCCCTTAATATTTTTAACAGTGCAGTTATGGATTTGTTGTGAGCAAATAAATGTTCTTTGCTCAGCAGAAAGTAGTTCTCTATTAAGGAGGGGAGGGATTGACCTCGGAGTGACAGCTTTGGTCTTCGTCCTGAATGATTCTTGTTTACCCAGAATCCACTCTGTTTACCCAGAGGTCCTGCAGAGAGATGGGCATTCATCACATTCACCTGGGCTCGAAAACCAGCAGATGATTTGACGTATGTGTGTGTAAGAGAGACACAGAAAAAAACATTTCAACAAATACTGTACCATAAATACTTAGCACCTTTATTTTTTTAAAAGTGTATGTAATAATGACTATTTGTGTAATAATCAAAAATTGACTAGGCTATTTTACCTAATATTTATATAGTGTTATGCACTGGTAGTAAAAATTTAAGTCTTTTACTTTGTGAAGTTCATAATTGTAGCATTTGCTAAATGAATTAATTGAAGCAATTGTTTTTGTTTTTATACCAATAAAAGCATTCTTGTTCTTGTTAAATCATTATAATAAATAGCAACAGTGCATAACACATCATATTGTAAACAAAATGGAGAATTAACAATGCATGAAGCAAACTCACCTAGAATGCCTTGCCAACAGATCCTATTCAATATCTTTATTCCTGTCACATTCCTGCTAATTCATATATCATTTTCCACAGTGCAATGAAACATGACAGTTTAGCACTCCACAATTTAATAATCGTAATCAATTTTATAAGATTTCTTAAAGTAAAATGTATAAATATGCATGTAAAATGTAAATGTCTATGACAGTCTGAGCACATTTCAGTTCACCTCCAAGATGCATTACTGCTCTCAATATAATAACTTAATTGCAGTGTATTAGTATAGTGTTTTTTCCTTTCAAAATCTAGCTCACATCTTGTTGTGATGTGAACATACAGGTGTGTGTGTGTGTGTGTGTGTGTGTGTGTGTGTGTGTGTGTGTGTGTGTGTGTGTGTTTGTGTGTGTGTGTGTTTTAAGGCTTTTATATAGAAATGTACAATTTGAGTGTGCCCAAAAGCACTGACGTCCAATTAGGCACTGAAGAACATTTAGAAGCCCTAATGTACACATCTGCACGCGCGCACACATGCATACACACATACACACACAAAGTGCTAATGTGTGCATTACCATTTTCCTGACATTGCGAGGCCATTAATGGCTGGTTGACTGGCTAGTATAATAGACCGGGATACTAATTCAAGAGGTGAACTCCGCTTCTGATTAGGGGGATGAGTGGAGGTGTGTGCACAGAAAAGGCTCACACAAAAAAATAGGACAGTTTTCTTTTGAAGAACAGCAGCCGGCGCATACACAGACAACAGGTATTAGCTGACGAGTCTGAACATGTTTACTTCCTTGCTTTTAATTCCCCCTATTTCACCAGTCACGTTCTTTGGAAATGTGTCAGCCTTCCAACGGGTTCGATGACATTTCCTGGGCACATCACTACAGTCTTCAGGCTTACTTTTCCAGTTTCGAGGGAATTGTGGAAAAACGCCCGTAAATTCCATTGTGTAATGGGTGACAAAATCAATAACCGTTAGACAAGAACAGGGACTACCCCCTTCAGTTTATAAATTAGACCACATTCCTTCCATGTTTAAGCTTCCTTACTTCTTTTTATCTATTAAATGCTTCATAAACCAATTAATTCACAAAACAGAATTGTACTAAACAGACAAGCAGACTATTATGCATGTATTTGCCATTAAAGGTTAACCGCCCCCTTGACACAGGCTTTGACACTTGGACGTTGGTCTAAAGTGACATCAGTGTGTCATTGGAGGTTGTCTAAATGTTGCTTGGCTGATTGGGGGCTGTTGGTGTGTTGCACATCTCTTTTCTACTTCAGACTCTATTGTAATGTATATGACCACCACAGACAGCCTACTTTTCCATTTTAGATGCTTACAGTATGTCCGATTAGAACAAAATCTCCCAACCTGTGCTGAGAATTCGTGTTTACAAATTGGAAAAGGAGCAGATGTTGCACCCCAAATGTTTTTTTATCAAATCATATTGTGGTTAACCCACAGTGACAGTGGCAGTCATAGTGAATTTAAGATGTATCTGTGTTTGCAGACACAGTCAAGAGGTGATGATTGTGTCTCTGTGCATCTGGTCTGGGTTGACTGGTTGAATGGCTGCCCCCGCAGCTCACAGTCTGAAAGCACTGACATCTGGCCCCCTCACACACCTACATGTTTACTTCAATTAACAAGCTCCACACACACTTACGTGTTGTAAAGGCTGGCACACATTCAAAGCTTGCTTTTGCACAACAGCTTTCATGCATGTGAGGAATCTGACAATACCAGGGTCATTATACGAAAACGTGCCATTTCCCACTTTTAATGTTTGATTTTCAAATTTCTGTTTTGAAAATCTTTAAGCCCCTTTTTGGATTAAGTAGATCCTTACCTCTCAGGAAAATGTGCCGTGCCATCTCAGGCTATCTTATTTTTTTTCATTTTTTTCATTTAACTAATTTAAATGTGTGTTTTTGGTCAACCCTGTTACCAACATATTAATTACTTTTTGAAAAGGTTTTAAATACATGTATAGAACAAATCTGATATACTGTGGAAGATATACTCCCCCTTGTTACATTAAGAGTGTTTGTGAATTGAGAATATTGAAAGTTTTATTTTTTTAAGGGGATGAATACGCTCATTTCCAAATTACACTCTCCCAGCATCTTCTGTTTTAAGAAAAATGTATGGAAACAAAAATTAAACACCTCAATTCAATTTTGAGTGGATTATTAGCCTCTCTTACTAAACATTTACAATTTATTGATTACATTTTTATTTACATTTTTTAAGTTATATTAGAATATTATACAAGTAACAGGGTTGACACATCAGTTACAGGGTTGACAACAGCTACCGTATTGATTATACTGCTTGTTTGAGTTACAATTATGGTTGTAATGGAGTCTTAATTGGACATTCATAAACCTTTAATTCAACATGACTAATCAGCATATTATGTAGACGGCTCTATTGAGATATTTTAGCATAAAAATGATGAAAAACCGAAACTTATCTGTTTGCATGAACTTTAACTTTAAAATGTTTTAACTGTTGCCCCGCCTTCTACTTCTCAAACCTCATACTTTCTATGATATTGTGCTGAGAAAACACAGATTTACCCATTCTGTGTTGGTAGTGGCGTGTACCACAGTTTGCTTTGCCAATTGAGAAACTTGATTGGTAAACGGTTTGCCAGAATATACCCTGACCCAGATCTATCCCGTTAGTGAAGCATTGGTTTCCACACTGGTTTCATTAAATAAATAAATAAAGGAAATTATTATTTTAAAAGATTCACGAATAAGAATCATCTGTTCACGAATTGGATCGTGAACTTGCATTACCGAGCCAAAGATGATACTGAACATTTCGAATGAATAAAGAAGTTCATCTGTAAACCACATAAAGCTATTGTTTGACTTCATAAACCTTTATTTTATGCATGCTTCGTATGGATCTGTTGACTGAATGCATAGTGTGATTTCTAGGAGAATGTTTGTGTCGTTATGTGCTTGTAACGGGAAAAAATCAGTCGCGGTATTGTTTGAAATCCCCAAACTTAAATATTAAATTAATAAGTTACATCAAAATAAAAGTAATCACTGGTAATCTAAAATAGTTTTCAGATGTTACTGTAATCTGATTACCCCTTATTTAAAATGTAATTTTAACGAAATACAGTTACTCATATTTTGTATTTTACATACGTAACGCTGTTACATGTATTTCGTTACACCCCAGCCCTGATTATTTATGATTGTGTAGCATACTGTAAATGTAAGTAGTTCACATGCCATCAAATAATCATACAAGTCACACAAGCTTGATTTATTTTTTGACAAGAAAACTTTTTCAAACTATTTGGATGGAGTGCATGTATGGAGAGTATCCCAAATGCAAACTGAAAAGCTTGTTAATTTATTGACTTCTCATAATAAAAAAAAATAATGACTTTTGATTTATAAAGCACATTTATAAAACCCAATGCACTTGTGTGTATCAGTATAGATCAGTAACCTCAACATATTTTAGCCTATCTATCAGTAGAATAAATAAAAAAACATGATTTTAGGGATAAAAACTGTAAAAACATGTATATTATGTATACTATTTGTAAGAAAAGTATGTCTGTTAAAATTCTCAGTCATCCAGGTCATAGTTATCCAAGAAGGGTTGGCTCAGGGGTGACAACCCCACAGAGGTTAAATGCCTGGCACTCCCCATCAGTCATTTAGAAATGAAGAAACCCCTTGGATGAGAGGCAATAGCTTCAAATATGGACGTACCTAGTCCAGTTGCCCTTGATTTAACCCTTCTTGTGTATACAACATGGGTAAGACACACAAAAGCGTACTTGGGTCAACCCTCTTACCCTGGAATGGTTACAGGGTTGACGGTAACAGGGTTGACGAAAAAGGTTATTGCCGGCCATTACTAGCCATGAGGTATAGGTAATGACACTACATTACGTGCCTTAATGAGAGGCTTAAATATTATCATATATGTAAATTTTTAAATATGTACAAAAAACTTTTTAACATATGCTTTTCTGGTAACAGGGCTGACACAATGAGCGTGTCCCTGTCTTTCAGACATTACATAACCTCAAAGAAAATTCATTAAAAAGAAGAGAACACTTACTTGTCTTCTACCATCAACTTCATGAAAGTCAGATAATGTCACTTCCTGGAACTGATGCAACTTTTGGAACAGTCCATTATCTTTAAAGAGGTGTTTTTATAAAAAGTAACAGGGTTGACGAGAACCTAGGGACCCGACTAAATTGTGTGTTTTTTTATTTTATTTGACACGTTAAGAATAAAATCCATTTATGACTAATGAACTGACACTTAAGGCTTTATACAAGTATATGTTTTTTTATGATAGTTTGACTTTTTTGGCCTTGATAGCAAGTAGAAGTAGAAAAATCTTACTGAGGGACAGGCCATTTTCAACATTTCTTCAAGATGCTTTGTACAAAAATGTGATTAAAATCCTTTAAAAACCAAAGAAACAGAAAATAATTTATTCTTATATTATGAGACATTATGGAAACTAAAATATAAAATATTCTATTTCTTTTATGTTTTATTAAGATTTACAGAGCTTTTTTTTCCTGAGGGACACAAAATGGCACGTTTTCGTATAATGACCCACCAACATTTCACATTTCAGTCCTTACAACTAAATAAATATGGTGACAACTTAAGACTCTTTCAGAAACAAGCAGGCAAATACATCAAAAGCATGCAGTACAGTTGTATATAAAATACACATAGTTTACCTTGCTACTTAAAGGAACACTCCACTTTATTTTGAAAATGAGCTCATTTTCCAACTCCTCTTAGAGTTAAACAGTTGAGTTTTACCATTTTTGAATCCATTCAGACAATCTCCGGGTTGGTGGTAGCACTTTTAGCTTAGCTTAGCATAGATCATTGAATCTGATTAGATCTTAGCATCATGCTAAAAAATTACCAAAGAGTTTCAATATTTTTCCTATTTGAATAATCTGTTCTGTAGTTACATTGTGTACTAAGGCTGACGGAAAATGAAAAGTTGTGATTTTCTAGGCCGATATGCCTAAGAACTATTTACTTCTCAGATGGGTTCAGCAAGCGCAGTGATATTACGCAGCACCTGAAAATAGTGGGGACTGCGCCTTTCTATTAGCCTAGAAAATCACGTCAAGTTTTAAATAGGAAAAATTTCAAAACTCTTTGGTCATTTTTGAGTGAGATGCTAACGGTCTAATCAGATTCAATGATCTATGCTAAGCTAAGCTAAAAGTGCTACCACCAACCCGGAGATTGTCTGAATGGATTCAAAAACAGTAAAACTCAACTGTTTAATTCTAGGCGAGTTGTAAAATGAGCCTATTTTTTTTAAAAAGTGGAGTGTTCCTTTTAGGGGTCAATTAAACCAGATGTGTTTTAATTCAAGTACTTAGCTAATCATTTATTTTAAACAGCTATGCAAGATTTACTTGCACCTTAGGGTTGTGCCAATAGACGAGTATTGTGTATCGACAATAGTCAAAGATATCGCCTGTGCCCTTTGTCTTTGAGGATAGCAAGACAATTAATAATTTTAGGCTAGTATTATTATCTAATAAATATTAGGGCTCATTTGTCCCATGCATCACATTTCCTTTTACTCTCTTTTTTTTCACAGCGTTGTGCAACCAATCACACGTGATTCTGTTAGTTTAGAATGCAATGGCCAGTCAGAGGCGTTTAGATTAGTCATTGCTGAAACACCGCTGACTGAATTCTGCTCTCTTGCGAATTTTCACATCATAAACAAACACACCATAAAGTGCAGATGTACTTTATGTGAGTGTAAGTATAAGAGATAACTTCGCTGATTATAATGGGAGTGTCATTTTTAAGTGCAAAAACTCACGCTAGACTGAAGTCAGTGATGTTCTTTAATAATGTAAATGCTATTTGCTCGTTTTCTGTAGCTGTAAGTGAGGAAATGTAAGCATTATAACTAGTAACTAAAATATTGTATGACATGATATCCATATGCTACTTAAAGCTGCTGTCGGTAACTTTTGACGCTCTAGCGGTTAATAAACAGAACTGCTTGCGTCTTGCGGAAGAACATCGTAGCCGGATCTACTTCTCTCTGTTTATGTCTATGAAGAATCACAAAGGTACTGGGTTACTCCGCCGCGGTACCCCCGAAGCAATCTAAAATAGTTTGAATATAAATACTTATTATAGGTGAACCCTAGTGATTCAGGACAAGCTAAAAACACGGTTTGGAAAATGGATTCATGGTGTACTCGCTTATTATATACATTTTGTAAATTTTGAACACAAAAAAAGTAACGGACTGCAGCTCTGATTGGTTGTTTCTTACCGGGAGCGGATGACTTTCTGCAAATGGCAATAGGACCAGTGGGAGGAGCCAGAGGAGCTTGATTTTTTCACAGATTATCTGTCTCATATTCTACTGTCAGGACATAATGACAGGTTTAACAAATATGCAAAAAAAATACATTTTTACAAAAGTTACCAACTGCAGCTTTAACTAAAAAGATATAATGTGTAGTTAATAGATTACATTAGGCTGCTTTTAGCCTTAGCCCCACTCTGGCTATGAAACAAAGTAAATAATAAAATAAATTGGTGTAAAATGGTGTTTTGGCGATCTTACAGACTGACAATAGGACAATATAACTGTAGAGCATATTGCCCAACACTACTTCAAACTGCTACAAACCACAACAGCTGACTTAAAAGAAGCTATATATATATTGAATCATTTTGGATGTATTTTGAAGTCACATTGCCAAAATTCTCCCCAAGGAGTGAGACATAAGGCTCCTGGATATTTTTAAAACATCTGACAAGACAAACGTTGGCCGTTACGTATTCCCCTCTAAGCGCTAAGTGCAATCCCCTGTTTCCACTTGCACACCAACAACTCGGTCCATCTGTTCTGTGTAACTTCAATGGAAAAAGAAAAGGCCTTAAATATTAAGTGTTTTTTTTTTTATAAGCATTGTAACTTAATACTATTTAAGGATAGGCCTGATATTACTAGCGCAATAATTCACTTTTTCCACACGAAGGCCAAGATAAACAACATACTAGTGTAGAGTATTTCTCTCTCTGACAGTATGTCTGTTTGGCTGTTCTGAGGTCAGTACAGCAGGCTGTTATGCATTTGTAATTAATTCAAGATAGTTATTATCTTGATGCATTAACTCGGACATCACACGGTGAGAACGGTCTTCACAGTGTGTAGTGTTTTATTTTCTTTTATGACTCTGTGGTCACAATCTGTGACTGCAAGACAACCCAAAAATTATTAAAGGGGTCATATGATGCTTTTTTAAAGATACAAAAGATTATTTTGTATATTTGGTGTAGCAGAATATGTTGACATGCTTTAATGTTTAGAAAAAACATTCTTTTTCAAATACTTTATATTATTGTAGGTATATTGTATACTGTATATTATTGTATGCCCTGCCTTTCTCAAACGCGTCATTTTCTACAAAGTCCCTCCTTCTGACAAGCACAGTCTGCTCTGATTGGCCAACTGACCCAGTGCATTGTGATTGACCGAACACCGCAAGCACTCGTCGGACATGTAACGCCCCTTTTCATAATAGCAATTTTCATCTTTCAAAATAAATGTAAAGACAGTTAAAATGCCCTTAGTTTTACCATCAGTTCAAGCCTGAAAGGTTAACAGAATGGCGTGACAGACACAGTGATGAAGCTTGAATGTTTTTGCAGTACACAAGCCACAGATGCATTTACTTTCAGAAAGGCCAAATAAAGTGCTTTTGCTTTGACCTCGAAACACACAGCATCTCCCTGACATAAATGCTTCAACACTAACTACGGTTACTGAAACCATGCCTTCTTTCTTTGCGTGAACATTTGGGCGGCATTACACAAATATTTCCACATAGTGATGTAGACATGTGGGGTCATGTTTGAACGAGCCGTTTTAGGGGGGGCATGGCAGAGTCTTTAATTTGATAAAGAATATCTCTTTGGATTTGAGACTTTAGTCTTTGCAATTTTACAGATCTTCTTCAAGCACCAAGAGCTTGTTACACTCTAAAGAGAAAAGAAAAATTGAAATCGCATCACATGACCCCTATAATAAGTCTTAAGCAGACATAGCTACAGTATATGAGTTTACACAATTTGCAGTGTTGCAAGATGCATTATTCTGCTAACTGAGGCACTCTAATACTTAATGAAGCTAAAGTCAATGTCCTCACCCTCTATCCAGTTGCTGCAAATTTCCCCCCATGCGGTCGTAAAGGGACTCAAGCAGAGTTAAGCACACTGCCGGGCCACCTGAGATATCTAAAGAGCTTTCTCCTCAACTACATTTTCCCCTCCAGAGACGCCAAAAAGCAAGAACTTGTATTCCAAGGAACACCACGTTCCTGTCCAGTGCTGTAAGCTGCTAAAAATAATTTCAGCTGTTAATAACAAACTGGTTTGAGGATGTATCTGGACAAGTACAGACACTGCACATTCAAAAAAAGTGTTTATAATATATATATATATATATATATATATATATATATATATATATATTATATATATATATATATATATATATATATATATATATATATATATATATATATATATATATATATATAAATATATATATATATATATATATATATATATATATATATATATATATATATATATATATATATATAAATATATATATATATATATATATATATATATATATATATATATATATATATATATATATATATAATGCTTGCAATAATATACATGCCATTCAAACATTTGAAGTTGATGAAGATTTTGAATGCTTCCTGTAAAAACAGTAATAATGTGAACTTAAAAGAACTGTTTTCTATTTGATTATATTTAAGATGAATTTATTCCCATAACACAAAGTTATTACTCCAGTCTTCAGTGTCACATAATGCTTTAGAAATCATTCTAATATGCTGATTTGTTGATCAAAAAATCTTATCATTGTCAATTAATCATCAATTTAAGCACACTGTGTTGCTAAATAGTTTTGACTATTTAATGTTCAAAAATAGAAATCATTTGTAACTTTATGTGTTTTTACTATCAGTTTAATGTGTCTTATTGTTCCCATAAGTGTGTTTGGGTGTAAAAACAGCTTGATAATGTACTTAAACACTTCATGGTGATTAAGGACCCCTTCTCTTCACGTCTGGGCCATGTTCGCCATGTTCACCCTGTATGGGTTTATTTTGTGATAATGACAGCCCTGTGAACATTATCTCTTAAACTTTTTTTTTTTTTTTTTTTATTTCCACTCATTCGCTGAGATCAGTTCGGCTGCCACCAAAAGCAATGCAATGACCAATATGAATTTTTAATGTTTTTATTTTTTGAGCACTTTACACAGGATAACGGACAGAGCTTTTCTTAAAAATCAAAATCAGTCTCTCCTGGAGATACTATCCACTCATTCAGAGTTCATAATGATACAAATATAATCATATGTACCCAATAGTGTCATTACAGACAATGGGCATTCTGCTTCCAGATTTCATTAATGCCGTAAACTGGCAGAAATCTGTGTCCAGTTCGTTCAGACCCGTGTGGGATTTATAGAAGAACGGCATTTTGTGCTGTACGTCAACCTGGCAAGAAAATCGTTTGGGAGCCACAATTGAGTTGCTCAGTTTTGTAACATCTGACGACTTTCTTCTCCCATCAGCACTCCGTGAAATCCCAGCTATTCTCCGTTTGACGTTAACCAAGAAGTCTTTAGTGAAACTGCGTCCAGAACTGTGCTTTTGTTCTGCTTGTTCCGGGCATTCTGGTAAGTCCATCCAGTTCTGAATGAGATCAGCAAAACTGTTGTCTCCCAGCACCAGCGGCTGTCGGTTACGTCCGCGTGTCAGTAGTGAATTAGTCCAGTCATCAGGGTCACTTGTGGTCTCAAATGATGTCCAGCTCTCTAAGCAAGCGTCAGAGGTGGACTTAGGACGCACTCGGTTGTTTGGAGGCTGGTTGGTGCGAAGACATGCGGACGAAGATACTCTGATGTTTTTGGTGCGCCGTAACACCACACCTTCATCCTGCCAGGAGGCTTCAGAGTATCCCGAATCAAACTCCAGACTCCGCTCGCTGCTCGGTGAGCTAACAGCGGACGGGCCACCCGCAGAGTCCTCCTCTTCTAAAGAGCTAGACAGACAACAGGCAGAGTCGTAACTGCTCGCCTCACTGGCGTCGCTGATCCTCAACCGTGCTCGCCGTTCCCGTTGGGCTATCAGCTGCTTACAAGCACGTAACCTCACTGGAGGACCGACAGGGGGCGCCACGCAGCTCCGCCGCAAATGCTTCAGATCCTGCAGGGATCGCATCATATAACGCATCTGTTCCCGCAGACAGTCGCTTGATTCCTGCAGACACAACTGCAAAAAGACAGAAAGACAGGTAAGACTGGTGCGTGCAGATTATAAAACACAAATTGGTACCTCATTTGAAAAATGCAGATTTAAGAACAATTCTATGATAAAAGTCTTTGTAATAAATATATTTCAATAATAAAATAATATAATTTGAAATAAAATAACATTAAAAATATATTTGTACTAGATTGAAAAATTATAATAATTATAAATTAAAATTATATTATTACACATCTCATAAAACTGCTATATATAATGATTATATTAAAAAAACATATATATATATATATATATATATATATATATATATATATATATATATATATAAATGTATTAAGCATATATATAAATAAACATAACACACATACATACACATATATATATATATATATATATGTGTGTGTGTGTGTGTGTGTGTTATGTTTTTTTTATATATATATGCTTAATACATTTGATAAATGCTATTTTTCTTGTTACATATATAAGCTTAATACATTTGATAATTTTTTTTTCTTGTTATACATATTAATATTACTTAATGTTAGGCAATAATTACAAAAAAATAAAAAAGCATCTACACGTACAATTTGAGTCACCCTCCCTTTGATTTAGTTTTCCTTAGATTGACTAATCGTGCTCCTTAGACAGGCTTGGACCTGCATGAGCTCTGTTAGAGAGGGCATGGCTCTATTTGTCTGGAGGAGCTGAAAAAACTCTCTATTCTAGGTAGAGGGCAACCGATGAATGCACATCATGTGGACACACTCACGCCCTGCTATCAAAAGGATGGATGACTACTACCTTCACATTAAAATCAGTTAGAATAAACCTGTTACTAACCACACCTGTAACACTTCTTTTCAATAGAGTAATTACCACACCTTCTATCTGTACTGTCAGATGCATGTACACAAACATTCACACAAATCATAATCAAAAAACGGAAGAGCATAGCTTACTTAATAGAGTAAAAAGCAATTTAAATACAAACTACATATTGCATTTAAGAGTAAAGCTGGTTCATGGACATTAAAATCTAGAAAAATCTGAATCAAATACTTGGTTACATCAAAGAAAACCAGGAAAATATAAGATTAAGATTAACAGTCTCAAAGGGTTCACTATAGGCAACAAGCTAGTCTTACCTCAAAAACAATGCTACTGCCATGCTTGATATTTTCATAGTTTGCAATTGAGAAATGAACCGAAAACCCCAAATGCATTTTTTTTTTGTGATAACTCAACCCAAACGAAAAAAGCACAATAATACAAAGAGCCTAATCCAGATTCATTTGTCTAAATATCTTAATTAAAGTCTAATGCATGATTGTTTCAACACAAAAGTCTTCCACTTTTGGGAAACTTTTCTACCAATTTGACAGATAAAGAACTGGCATGTATTTTTCTTTAAACATATTTGATTAAATAATCACATGCTTGCAGCAATAGTAGCATACACACAGGGTTGATCGACTGCCATTATTTCTATGCACAGATTAGCATGGGCTACAGATGTCATCCCATATGCTGAAATTTCAGCAACGGACATTTTTTTACAGTAACTAATCCTTTCGGAACATAATGTAAAGTGATGTCCAATCAGGGCAGTTTTACTGAGTAAACAATCTATGGTAATTAACAATACAAAGCCCTGATGAGTGTGGCAAGATGATGATTTGGAGGCATGCTTACCATGATCCTGGAATGATGACAGTCCAATCTAGTAATTTAGATACTCCTGAAATAGAAATAAATGTTTTATGAAACATGTTTTGCATAAGTAATATAAAACAATATGAATTAGTTGCTTTTTTGGATTTGAGTAAGACATAAGTAACTTTTATCAGATAAAAATAATGCATGAAGCGGATCAAGTTCAGAATCATGACTTGCACTTACATTTGTTTTGAGGATGAAACCTTCAGTACAGTCCAGACTGTGCAGATGTGGCTCTTGTGACTCAAACTCCAGATCATAAGCCCCTCAAAGCTCATATGTGCGTCTGTGTCATTCCAATATGCGCGTCTCAGCCAATCACAGCGCAGCATCGCGGCGTCATCCAATCAAATCATCTTACCAGGAGCCAATCACAGCTTGACTGAAATCTGAGCGCTCATTTCCTCCCTCTCTCAAATTATGAAAAACTACCAAAGTACTAGACGATATCTGTTTCAATATGATAATCACGTTATCTATCTATCTATCTATCTATCTATCTATCATTTAAACACAAGTCAAGTCACTTTTATTTATATAGTGATTTATACAGTGCAGATTTTAAAAGTAGCTTCACGTTAATAAAATGCCAATCTAAATAATATAAGAATTTAAAGTATTATAAATAAATAGTAGCTATTATTTACGACTCTGTATAATCAAATGGTTATGTGGTTTCATTTTCTACATTATTTTAATTGCTGTTCTCGCATATATTAGTGATAAAGGAGGAGAAACGAGCATCGAAGTGTAAAATGTTGAAGGGTGCACAATATACCAGCCACAAGTAGCTAAATGGATGCCTTAATGTTCATTTGCCAATACTAGTAATATTGTGTGCCAAAAATAGAATTAATACAGCTTAGCAGCACTGTTTGCATCATTAAAAGACCACATCAGCTAAAATCTACGAATACATTTAGGTCTTCGCGCAAATTTGCAAACGTGAGAATCAGAGTTGATTTTCCCATCTTTATTTGAATCTTTAATAAAATACACAGCTGTTCCATATACGAAATTAAATTAATTTATTTACCTGTTATCATCATTTTACTTGATAACGTTCAACGTGTGACCATGTGAGATGTGAACAGTCAGTGATTCACAGCGCGGCGCGCAGCGCCCTCTGGCGCTCGGAGGAAGCGCTGCCTCTATTTTGAGAATCGATTCTTTGTATGATAAACAGATTTAACAATGATTAATTCAAGAGCCAGAGCCACCGAACAACGCACAAATGTTTCAGAAAATAACTGAGCTCTGAAGAAAGACTAGTACACTGAAATTCCCACAAGGCCTGGGTTTGATGCTGTTTATTGTAATTAGAGTAAAATCCTCCCATTTTCGTGTCTCCATTCTTTATTTTTCTCCCAACCTAATCTGGGACACAGTAGATTAAATTAGAACTGTGTGGACTATCAGGCTCACACAAAAACTTGACTGGACAATAACACTGATTCTTTTGTCATACAAAGCTGAAATGTGGTAATCCAATTTACATACAGAATAGGAAAAAGTTTGAGCTGTTGACTATACATGCAGTTCCCCCCTTTGTGTTTAATGATGGCCACTTCACTTCACCCAGGCTGATCAACATATTTGCCTGAAGCAATAGACTTTACTGTACGAGGTTACATAGGTGCTAAGCACACATTCCGTCAGTACCTTGGGCATGTCTTCAAGATTAATTTCTTTATTTGCCTTCATCAAACAGAACCTTACACTAACCCAACAAATACTGCTTAGATTTATCTGTTAGTGTTCATGATGACAATAACTACAATCAGTTTTCAAAGTTTGGCTTGACCAGATCGGCTCTTAAATAAACGACTTTAATTTGCTTTGCTTGTAATTCACACTTCCATGCAATCAAAGCAGCGTAAAACAAATATTTTCCAGCCTCCAAGGTCACCTAAGAAATTCATTTCAACTTTACCAGCACTTTCTAAACAGAAATATATTGGCTACCAGTGTTTGTTGTGTCTTCTTCTTATCCCTGTCTAATAATTCTCTTTATCCAGCATTAGGTTTTTATCAGTATATCATCAATTAAATATAATATTTGGTATTATTTTGTATTTAATATTTAATGATGCAATATCATTTTTTTTTTTTTTAATGTAGTGTGATTTTACGATTTTTCCAGATCTGTGGTGGTAAAGGACAAAGCAGGATCGAACTGCAGTGGTCTGAAGGTCGTGAGGGTATTCCTTTGACTTCCTGTAAGTTTCTTTCAATGCATAAAAAGTGCATTAATGGCAATATCTATAAGACATTTCTAATGGACTACTGATTAAAATGTTTTAAGATAACAGTATCATACTTTTCCGACAGTTTTTCCATGCAGAACCAAGGGTCTGATGTTTCCGTGTACAGAATCTGTTCAAGCCAATCCAAACATTTCCTCCACCTAGATCTGTCTCCCTCTTGTGACTGAAATGTCAAACACATCTTAAGACACTTGTGACATGCTAAGAACAGCACACGTTTTTTTTTTTCATTCTTTTGATTTAATGGTTTTTTGATGGTGTCATCAGGACAGCATATAATCTGGATTTGGAGAGCTCATCAACCCAGATTGTTCACTTGGTTTGAGTCTTTAGTGCAGGGGTCACCAGACACGGTCCTGGAGGCCGGTTAGATCCCCAACGTGGAACATCGTAGTTGTGGTGTAAGCAGTTGAATGAGACTGGCCCTTTAAATCCCTCCAGCTGCCCATCTCAGGCATCTCCGGATGAGACTCGGGTTTCACCATTGATCCAATCAGAGGTGAGATCATATGGATCATTCCAATTTAAAGGCTGATGAATGGTCCATTATACTCGAAACAAACATAATTTTAAATGATTATTTCAATCACCCACCACAATAATTACATTTTCAAGTTACATCATTCTGGTTTTCTCAGAACCCAGTACCATAAATTTGGAGGAAAAGCAGGATTTTGACCAGGATGTGGACGGAATCAAACTACAGACTGGAGCTACTGAGGTCACTCTAAAAGCTCAGGTCAGGCATGTTATGCTACTAAATTAAGATAAGCATTTAGATAAAACTAAGTTATTATCGCTTGAAGCTTTAAAGAGTAAACTACAAGTGGGGCCCAGATTTTACACCATGATATAAAGTTAATAATAAAAAATGTTCATAAAACTTTTCTTTTTATGTATTACACGTGTATTACAACTTGCTATTGTACTGAAGTAAACAAAAAAAAGTCAACAACAATAAAAAAAAAAAATTCTTAAAACATTTTTGAAATATTTTTGCATTTACTACAAAATGTTAATGCATAAAAGTAAAATGTCAAACAAATACATTGTACAAAATCAACAAAATGCCTATATAAGATTTTTTGAAATGTATCAAAATGTACATTGCACCGTTTAATTATTATACAAGTAAAGAAAAATATCCTTAAAATGGCCTTTTAATTTTGTAAAATTATTATGAACTTCATAAGCAAAATAATATGAACATTTAATAACATGATATAGGCATTGACAATTTTGTAAATACATAAACCACAGCAAAACTTAAAAACAAGAAATAGACACTGACCTAAATAGTGTATTAGCCATATTGTCAAGTGACATTAAAAATATTTGATTGATTTGAAATGTTTATGCCTATTTATTTTGCTGCATATTTATACTACTACACCGCATATTGTATTGTCACCACCCATCTGTTGAGATTCTTTTTCCAGAATGTGTCAAGATTGACGCTGAAGTGAACATGATTCTTTTCTTCTTTTGCTGCAGAATATGAATGATAAAGTTCCCGTGTGTGACCCACTCAAATACATCCTTCATCTTCTCCACCCTGCTGCCTGGAGATCCCATGACCACCCTCAGCTGCACAGACCCTGATAGAGACCCCCTAACTGTCACCATCACCAATGATAACATCATCAGCTCTATTTTGACTCCAACAGCAGAACTTCCGCTGTTATACAGCAATGTTCTCAAAAGTGCTGTTGTGCACGGTTTCCAAAACTTCTTCTCACTTTCATCTCCATTGAGCTGTGGACCTATCAAATATGAATGCTTAGCAATAGCTGACACTCGCGATCTCTTCTAGTACAGATGCATGTATCCGAGTGGATGTGTCTGTTCTCTCCAGACAAGGGCACCACAGGTATAACGGTGTCGAGTGAGTTCTGGGATTCTGTGGTCAGTATAACACACCGGTGTTGCCACACAAAATCTTTGTGTTTTCAAATTTCTTTAGGGGCCATTTCAACAGAATGGATTTTTGAGTTTACATGAGACACTAAAAACATATATGTAGTGTACGTTTGCATTGAAAAGCACAGTGGAAGGCAAAAATGTGGTTATGTGTGAACAGTCCCTTAGGACAGGGGTCACCAGACTCAGACCTGGAGGGCCATTGTCCTGCAGAGTTTAGCTCCAGCCCATTAAACACTCCTGAAGCAGCTAATCAAGGTCTAGGTGCTCAGTTCTGCAGGAAATTCAAATGCATTCAGTTACATTACATTATAAAGTAACTGAAAAAGTTACACTACTCATTACATTTCAGATAGGGTAAGTTGTAATCTGTAACCCATTACATAGAGCTCACCAGTGCTATATTAATTATAAAAAAAATAAAAACATTATGTTGCTTACAAAAAATGTTTAGTCGTGTAATACAGAGCTCAATTTATTAAACAAATAATGAGTTTGTCATGTTTTTGTTTCGGTGAAGAAACATCAACAGCATCAGGTGAGAATGTCAAAGTGCGACATAAAGTACTGCTAGGTCTGTTTATGAGATGTAAGATTATGTAGCCTAGATTTAGTTGTAAAACTTTAACTGTATAAGCTCATTGTAGTATAATTAATCACTTCACAAATCAGTCACTAGATGGCGGTGTCAGTCTGTCCAAAAAAGAAAACCTCTTCAACTCTCCAAACCCTAATTTACTTCAGAACCAAAAGAATATTTCATTGTACGGGTTTAATGGAAAAAGCCGAAGACCCAGGTTAGACGTTTACAAATGAATTTAATTATAATTTCGAGAAGCATTTGTTCTGAAGTGGTGATTGATTGACCAGAGATGATCTTCTGATGTCTTTCAGCAGGACGGAGTTACTTGTTTAATCCAGCAACAGGGGAGCATCGTCGGCTGGAACCTCGTCTTCCTGCGATTTGATCTCAGAAAAGAATTAAATCTTAATGTTGTTAATTAATTAAGTTAGTTAATGTTCTTACAGACCTCTCCAGGTAATGGATATCCAAAATCAGCCAGAGTACAATACGCTAAAATAAGAAAATGTTCAAGTTGATGCCCTACAGCAAGCCCTTAAATCCGTATTTAATTACTGCGACTGGATAGCAAATTAATTATTCAGTCACTGATGTGAACTTATTAACCTCCAAAAAAAGTACACTTGAAATAATAACCACAGCTGGCAGAGTTTTATCTAGTGAATGAACTTTTATTTAAATTAAACATTATATAGGACTTTGAAAAGAAGTTTAATCTTTACCAAAATAAAAGAAAAGAAACAAAAGCACTACCCTTTTTTATCATTTAGATTTCCATTATTATTACTATTTATTCTTACATGTGAAAATTCTGGAGAAGAAATGTTTACGTACAGTAGGACAACTTGGGGGAAAATAAAGTCCATTGTAAACGGAAGTCAAGGCACAAACAGAATGCTAGAAAGAAAAAACGGGAAGATAGAAGAGAAGAGAAAGATGGTTAGACTGTTACGTACTTTAAATATCAGTTACATTTTAGCATTTCTTTCCCCATTTGTGAAGCTTTTTTTGTACTTTTTTTATTATTCTTTTTTTTTTGTACTTTTTAAAATGTAATCTTAAAAAGGAATGTTACGCTGATGTTAACTGATTACTTGTATTGATATATTTGCTATCTGCTATCATGCAAGACAACGCTCCGTTTAGCTATCAACAAGGACGTCATGTAAACATCGTAAAAAAAGCGCTTTCCTTTTTCAGTCCTATATCCAATGCCTGCTTGTTGTTAAAAAAATTAGCATTACACAATTAAGTTTATTAAAATATGCACATCAGATTCTCTAGAGTGAAATAAAAGCATCATTTATATAAAAAATTGGCTCTGCTATTTCTCGAAAAAAAAAAAAAAAGAACAAAAGAATAGAAAATAAACAACAAAAATGGACAAAGGATAATACGACAGTGGGTGATTTGTTGTCATAGCACAAGGAGTTAATAACACAGATGTTAAATGTCAAACACAATGCTGGGACAGGGGAGGGAGGGAGAACAGAGGCTAAGCTCGTTGGCAATCATTGAAATTGTGTCGGGCTCCGTCATGTGGAAGCAGGAGTCGTGGTTGGCCAGTGCAGATGCTCAGGATGTATTCCACCCCTACTTCCTCTGCTCATTAAAACTGTTCATGTAATCTGAAAGAGGAAGAGAAATCAGTTGCTAGTAGTGTGGAAACCACAGGAGTCCAGTAAGTTTCAGTAATCAGCTTGCTCGTACCTTGACTCGTCTTCCTGTTGTGGGGCTCTAGAAGAGACCACAGTCCTTTAGGTTGTTTTTGATGATGACGTCGGTGACCGCGTCGAAAACGAACTGCACGTTCTTTGTGTCTGTGGCACAGGTGAAGTGAGGGTAAATCTCCTTGGTTTCTTTCTTCTTGTTCAGGTCCTCAAACTTGAGGCGGATGTAGTCGGAGGCCTCGTCGTAGTTGTTGGCACCTTGTTGAGAGGGGGATAAACAAAGCACAGTGAGAAAACAGCAGGAGTGGATGAACACATGAAAACAACATCTGAGAACATCATGCATAATGATCCTTAAAGTAAAATGACATCTTTCAGTTAAGTGATATCAGGAAAGCTGCCTGTCCTTGTGTTAGACTGATATCTAATGCACAACGCTATTGGGATGTTATGAACTGCTGGCCTTCTGGATATCAGCACTGATTGACAACCAAAGTCTATAGCCTCACAAAAGACTTGTGGCCAAAACAGTCCATAATCCATCCCTTGTTGTCCTCTCACATCTAAATCAACCATATTGGTTTAGAACGGTTTGGTTTGTGCTAGTAAGCAGTGCTTGATCAGTGAATATTTCTCTCCTGATTCAGTCAAAATTATTTTTAACTGGAGAAAGCATTGTTAAGAATAGACTCGTATTTTAGCCAGATAGTTTTTTTAAAGCAACGTTGGGGAAGCTACTCTGAAACTATAGCTTTACCAGCTATAAGCTACTCGTAAATTCATGTAGTTAAGCTAAATTCAAGCTACCCTTCTGAAAAAGTAGTTCGCTATATCGAAACTACTTTCATTTTTTTATTATTATTATTTTGTAATATTTTTTTTACAACATTAGAAATTAATAATTGTTAATGAAGAATTAAAATGAAGTTATAAGTAAAATATAATGTAAAGCAACATTGTAATCAATCATGAGTATAGTATAGTTATTAACACTGCACTTTGCATGCAATCCTGCAGCAACCGACCTTTGCCAAATAATAAACACACTACTATATTGTGTAACGTTACTGAAACATTTAGCATCGCTACTTGTAGCTAGCTTCTCCCTAACAGTTAAAAAATGCCTTATTGGATTTAGATGTTTTTTATCAGTCGTTTGAACTCTCATTCTGACGGCACCCATTCACTGCAGAGGATCTAATGGTGAGCAAGTGATGTAATTCTACATTTCTCCAAATCTGTTATGATGAAGAAACAAGCTCATCTACATCTTGGGCGGAGGCTGAGTATATTTTCAGTTTTGGGTGAACTATTCCTTTAAGTCAGAAGTTGTTTTTAAAAAATGGACTGTGTTATGATTTTTGTCTTCAGAAGAACATAAACTGATCAGAATTATAAAACACATTAGTTTCAACTTATATACAGGAAAAAAGCCCATTCTTTATAATTTAAGTTTGTAAATTGGCAAGTAACTTTAAAAGCATTAAAAAGGTATATGGACTATATATTACTTGGTGGAACAATTGTTTTGTCTTATATAATATTAATATCAGTTATTTATTTTTATTGCACAAAACACCAGGTATAATTATTAAAAAGGTCCATATTAGTGCTGTCAAATGATTAATAGCATCCAAAATAAAAGTTTTTGTTTACATAATATGTGTGTGTTCTGTGTACATTTATTATGTACATATAAATAAATACACATACAGTATATATTTTACAAATATTTACATGTATATATTTATATTCATATAAACTATATTCTAAATAAATATATTTAAAATATAAACATTTTAAAATATAAAATATTTTAAATATAAAAGTTATTTTTCTTAAATATATACATGCATGTGTGTGCATTTACAAAATAAATAAACAGTGCGCACGCATCGCACAATTAATCAAAAACTGATTTTGGATGTGTTAATCGCGTTTAATTGTTTGACAGCACTAGTCTATATACTGATTTAGCTTTTTTTGTCTTTAATGCATATGTATAACAAAAGCTCTGGAAAGCACTCCTGGAGCACTTGTGCATGATTTAGATGATTTATTGGGTAGTTGGCCAGCCGTTTCATAGTACCTGTGTACTCAGGGAAGCAGATGGTCATGGGACTGTGTGTGATCTTCTGCTCAAACAGATCCTTCTTGTTGAGGAACAGGATGATGGAGGTCTCGGTGAACCACTTGTTGTTGCAAATGCTGTCAAAGAGCTTCATGCTCTCATGCATTCGATTCTGTGGTAGATTTAAGAGACTGGTCAGTATTCAGGAGCATGGCCTGTCCTGATACATTTACATTTAGTCATTTAGCAGATGCTTTTATCCAAAGCGACTTACAAATGAGGACAACAGAAACAATCTAAAAAGAGCAACAATACGTAAGTGCAAATGACAAATCTTGGTTAGCTCTCTCTCTCTCTATATATACATATAGTACACACACACAAAGAAAAACAAGAAGATAGGCTAGTGCTTTTTTTTATTATTATTTTTTTTTTTTATAAAAACAGAAATAGATAAAGTAGAATTAAAATAGAATAGAAAGTGCTTGAGTTGGAGGGTCAAATAAAGACATGACAGAATGAACTATAACTATAAACAGAGCAACTACACTACTGTTCACAAGTTTGTTTTCAATGAGAATAGCAGTAAAGACAGTAACAATAACAGTAAAAACCTTTTTAATGTTACAAAAGATTTCCATTTCAAATAAATACTCTTCTTTTGAACTTAATATTCCTTTATATACAATATTAAGACACCAAATCAGCAAATTCAAATAATGTCTGGAAATGTACTTTTACGAAGAAGTCAAGCCTGTTTAATTGTAGTGTGGAACATGGTGACTTAAATCTAAATTTCATCGCCACAAACCTACCAAAATGTAGAACTACAGCTTCTTTAATTTTGAGTGTCATGTACTGTGTATTAAAATCTAAGAGGGTCTCACCATTTCCTCATCCTCAGCCAGCACCAGGTCATACGCACTCATGGCCACACAGAAGATAATGGCCGTCACCCCTTCGAAACAGTGGATCCACTTCTTTCTCTCTGAACGCTGACCACCAACATCAAACATCCTATACGGAGAGAGCAGACCCATGTCAACGGTCAACAGTACAACCAGAGAAATATATGATATATAATATGTAATGTAACACGTGTATGCATTGGATCTACAAACATATTTCTTGATCTAATTCTAAAGACTGCGCCTCATATTACATTATTTACATCTGACTAGTCTTCTGCGAACCGTATTTTCCCCAGAGCTTGTTTTTGTCAACTGGAAATTTGTGGGAAGTTTTAAATGCATGATAGTGAGATTGCTGACTCAGTTATTAGTGAGATGTCTACTCAGTCCCTTCTTCTTTTGGTCTGGATGTTTGTGTGTGTCAGTGGCATTTGTTGACATTTGACTAGGACAGTTGGCTTTGTTTCTATGGTAACGGAGGGGTTGAAAGTAGGATGGAAGAGCTAGGACTTCCTGTGTCTTGCAGGAATCATTCATTTCTGCCTGTCGGACACTTGTCTCTGAAACCGCGTGGACCTGCAAAAGACGTCATTGGCATTTCTAGAAAATTCCGTAATTAACTTCCCTCTTATGTGGCATTTGTTTTGTTTTTTTACACTCGATACATAATACAATTTACAAAACATTAAATAAAGTAATAGCATCTTGGACAGCTGGCTTGTGTTTGATCTTTCTAAAGGTTGGGCTGACATTTCTTCAGTAGATTAAAGCAGACACATTCAAAGGGAATCATTCCAGCCCTATTAAATCTCATGAACTCTAAACCAAATGCCCTCAACAGGTTTAAGGGAAATGAATCCCGAATCCCAAAACCTCAGACCCGACCACATGGATGGCACAGAATTTTTTCCTTGATTCCAGCGAGGGTTAAAGTGGGTGTTGCTAGCTAACAGAAACAGTGGAGGCTGTTAGATTGGGTAGATGAGTTGTTTGAAGTGTGAATGTGTGTGAACACACACGTCAGCGTTCCTACTAGAGTGTGAATAAAAAAAAAAAAATCTCAATTAAAATCAGAGCGGAAAAAAGACATCTAGAGGTTTCTTACTTGAAATGCAGGTCTTTGAAGGTGAAATGTGTCTCTACGATGCCAGTGGTCTTCACTCGGGTCCTTAGCACATCCTGCTGGGTTGGGATGTAGTCTCCTTTTCCTATCCTGTCCATGTCATTCAGATAACTGCAAAAGGATGGTAGAAAAACAACACTTTAGTATAGGGATCAATTCTCATTATTAACTAGTAGCTTGTTAGCATGCCTATTATTAACACATTTGGCTGTTTATTAGTACTTACTGTATAAAGCACATATTCTGCATGACCATATTCTACATCCCTAATCCTACCCAATACCTAGACTTAATTAATTTACTACTAATGACTGCAAATTAGTAGTTTATTGAGGCAAAAGCTGTAGTTAATGGTTTATCGTGAGAATTGGACCTTGAAATAAAGTGTGACCCATATCTCTCTTCCTTATGAACATTGCACTTAGCTGCATTAACACTATTTGCTTCTTTAGTTATGCTCATTATTTCATGTAACCACATTTTTGGTGTCAAGCAGCACTAAGGCTACATTCACACTGCATCCTGAAACAACCCAATTCTGATTTTTTTGCCCCTATGCGACCTGTATCTGATCTTTTCATAACAGTCTGAACGACACAGATCCGATCTTTTCAAATGTGACCCAGGACACTTGGGTTATGTGGTCCTGATTCCAAAACGTATCCGATCTTTTGAAATGCGACCTCCGTCTGAACGGCCAGGCCACATGTATCCGACCCTTATGTCATTAATACGCTACAAACGCCATAATTCTGTGTTGAAGTAGGCGGGAACGAAAGAGCCACTCACATTAGTATCCCACCACTCCTGGCTGCGACTTCGAGTCCGCACCCAAACGTTTCTCTCTACCGACATTGCTAACACTACTCTGCGCATGCGGGTCACTTCTGGGTCATTTCATGTTCACACAGATCACCACAAAAGGTCGCATTTAATTGGAAATGTGAACGGCCTTGCAAAAAAATCGAATTTTTTTTTCAACAAATCTGAATTGAGCATTAAGCCCTGCGGTGTGAACGTAGCTTAAATGTCTTTTATAATGCCACTATGCTAAAGCCAAAGAAAAATAATTAAAATATCAGTTTACTTTTATATTAAGCATAATGTTAGATTGCAGCTTTAAAATACAAATAAGCAATGACACAATAATATCATCAAAAATATATGTGACCCTGGAGCACAAAACCAGTCATAGGTAGCATGAGTATACTTGTTGAAATATCCAACACTACATTGTATGGGTCAAAACTATAGATTTTTCTCTTATGCCAAAAATCATTAGAATATTAAGTAAAGATCACGTTCCATGAAGATATTTAGTAAACTTCTTATCGTAAATATATAAAAACCTCATCTTTGATTAGTAATATATGTACGATTTATATATACATAGTGTTCCTGTAGCTTAATTGGTAGAGCATTGCGCTATTAAGCGCAAGGTTGGGGGTTCGATTCCCCGGGAACACATGATAGGTAAAATTTGATGAATGCCTGAATGCACTGTAAGTCGCTTTGGATAAAAGCCTCTGCTAAATGCATACATTTAATATATATATATATATATATATATATATATATATTTATATTTTTTTTTTTTTCTTTTTTTTTTTTTTTGCACTTTCAAATAGTTGTATCTCAGCCAAATACTGTCTTATACTGACAAACCATACATCTATGGAAAGTTTATTTTTTCAGCTTTTCAGATGATGTTTAATCTCAATTTCATAAAAATTGACTCTTATGATACTATACTCTATGTATTGCATATAAAAAAAATTGTTTTTTTTTATATCTAAAATTCAAAATACATTTTCTTTATTTTTTCTCTCTCTTAAATTGTCCATAGACCACCAAAGCACCCCTAACTTTTTTCTGAAAACTGGTATAAAATATTAAATATTACTTCAATATGTCGAATATTCCCTCAAAATATGTCTTATGCATTTATAATGCAAAATATTGCACATGTCTGTCTCTCTCAGTTGCATCAGCTTAAGTGTGAACAAGCCTTGTAGATGATGTTCTTATGCAAAATACTCTGTGTGCAATCGTCTAATCAGATTTCCAAACAGGAACAGACAAACCGCCTCAGTCTAGGAGGCTGCGACAGTGACAATGCACATCTCCATTCAGCTGCCAATCAACAGCTAATAAAGCCTCACAGAAACACAGCTTGGATAAGCTGTGTAGGCAAGAACTCCCGCCAGCAACACTGAATGTTACTGCTCCACCTAATACCACACAATCCCACAACGACACAATTGTACAGTTTCACGACCAACCAAGAGTTCAGATTTTCAATGCTGAATTACAAGAGAACCAAGTGGCATGAGAAGTTCCTCCTAGTTGAATCTTTTCTTTCTTAGTTCCTTATACGTTTATCGGTTCTGTGTGTGCGGGTGCAATATTGTGAGGATCCCTGCAGACTCTCGCACTATGCTGGAGTCCAACGGCACAAAACAATCAAGCACAACCCAAATCAAATTGAAAAGTGCTGATAATCCCTCTTCACAAAGAGCTGCTTTTGTAGTCTCACATACCGCAAATCCAAGTCATTTAAAAACATTTCACCTTCTGGCTGGGGGTGGGGGGTTGGTTTGCCTCACCTGAAAACTTATTGTGTTCTGATGTGCTTTGATTTATGCAATAAGGGATCTGACCTGAAAGGTGCATGGGCCTGTGTCGAGAGAGATTAATGACCACCTGCTGTCATTTAAGGTACAGAGAATTAAAGTCATGTCTCTGATAAACGAAGCTAGAGTTTATGAGAGCCAAGAGTACAGTCTGAAACTGTAGCTGACCTGTAATGAGAACACTACGCCAAGGCTAGACACTTAATACAGTGGCTGTTCAAAATAACACACCATCATACCACATTTACTCACATACATGCTATTTACTGATGCAGGCAATAGCTATTTCTGACGTTTGGCAATAACCTATAACAAAATGTCTGCAAATAGACAAAAATGGTATTTTCTTTGATGCACAGAAAGTTGGTCATGTTTTTCTCTGGAACGGGAGCTGTGCTTGACGTCTTGCTCTGGTCAAGAGGCAGGGGAGATCTTTTGAAACGTAGCCAAAAATATGTTCAAATTCCAGGGTACGTAGTTGAAGTGAAAACTAATCTTAATGCTATTGGTTTTCTAGAGAAGTGTGTGTGTCTAACTTAGCTTTGAGAGGGCCCTTTTGTGAAATGAGTTCCACGAAGCTTTAGAAGCAGTTTTAAGTGTGGAAAAACTTGATTGGGCTTCAAAAAGCACTAACATGAACTCCAGCAGTCACCAGAATCCCAATTTTGAGCCAATGTCATCCAGTTCGTGGTCTGGGAGCTTTATATGTCTTGTCACTCTGCAATCTCTTGAACTCTTAGTATGTATACTAACTAAAATTCTTTGGTTAAGCACATTAATAATCATCCTGTTATTGTCATTAATGCCTACCACACCAGTGCAAGCAGTGAAAAACGATTAAAGAAGCCACTCAAGAAGCCGTTTCAATGGTTTTGACAGAAGTCTCTCATGATCATTCATTTGAAATCTTTAGCAATCCAAGCATTTACTGACCCCAACATTTTGAATAGTCGTCTATGTGTAAATTGTTTTTATTATAAGCCGATTATATTTCAATAGCCTGCAACTCGCTTCAAGAAGGTTTTGCTATTCTTTTCGATTTAGTCATCTCTAGCCTTGTTTTGAAGATTGGGAAGGAGTGGCTGCCTCCGTTAAACCACACTTCTCTCCACCCACCCACACACAGGCTATAAACCCTCTCACATAAACATCTGCTGAACTTAGCAAATACAACTAAATATTATGAAAACTAAGTTTAGCACTCCCTCTGTCCTTCCACAATCTTCTTTTCCCAGCGACAAATGACATCATCATTTATTTCCTAATTCAGGGGCAAATCAACCGTGATCCCCTGTGAGGGAACGCTCCTCCTACCCCTGATTGATTCTGAGTGTATCAAGCATGGGAAAATTCATGCAAGTCATGACCCAGGCCAACCCTCCGTTTAATAGCAATTGGTTTCTCAACGGAGCGTTAACTGTTAGTGCCAGATTTTCTGCTTGCTTTGATGTATTGATCTGATCTGGCCCACTCTCATCACATATTTTCATCTTTCTAGTTCTTTTAAATTTAAAGTACTCTTTGAGGGATTTTCAGTTTTTTGCCTCTCATTTAGTGAGGCACAATATTTTGAACCATAGCAGAGCAGTTTTCAGGTTTATCAAAACCGTTTAATATTTGAACATGTGTTTTAATTTCCAAGTAAAATACTAATAATGCTGTAGTGCACCACCCTGTTCTGTCTGTAAATGCATGATTTATCATCTGACTGAGGCTTTGCATTATGAGCATGAATATTGGCGAATGGCCATTGGTCAATATCTTTCTGACTAATAACAGAGAGATAACTCACTATGCAGCGGAGTCGTTGAGCTGGTATTCTCTGGCCCGAGTGAAGCAGCTCTGCACCCCTCCATCAGCCCACAGTCTGGTGATGACATTGGCCAGGTCATCTGGCAGCATGCCCTGTTCCTCTGCCGCCCCGGCCAGGGAAAACAACAGACGTGCATCATCCTATAAAACAAACAAATAAACAGATCTAATTAAAAAGAATGCACATTAACACACTTAATACAGTAACTAACATTTAACGAAATTTAGATTCTGTGTATGCACGTACTTGTGGAATAATTGACAATAAAGCAGACTTTATATCCACTGGCTCACCTGCACGGTTTAAAAACAGAAGTAAACTATTTCTAATATTGCAATGCACCCGTGCTACAGCCCGAATAGTCAGATGTGTCATGGACACGCTCTTGGCTCTTCCTGTAATAACGTGCTGAAACATGGCAAATAAACCCAAATAATTCACAACTTTTTTTATTACAGTTATATTTTCTTTATAATATTATGTTTATGACATTCCCAATTATAGTTATTAACGTGGTCCTGAAGCTGTTCAAGCTGCATGTGCTGAAGCTGAAGAGCTGAATAAACACCGGTAAACTGAAGTGCAGCCAGCTTATTTAACACAGGGAAACACATCATGTATTCAGATATTTATACAACATAAATATAAAATTACAAGTTATATACGTACAAAAAGACCAAATGCAAACGTGTACTCAAACTAAGTTAAATGCTAGTCAGAATGTTTAACTTCTGCTCTTGGCTTTTCCGACAAAAAAGCTGTTTGAGCTGAGTGCTGAGCTAAAGATGATCACCAGCAAACTGAAGTGCTCTATTAACCTTCTATATGTTATAGCTTAACCAAACGCTTTCTATATGTGAAAAATCAGATTTCTATGCATAAAATAAACATGATATTACAATGTACAATTACACAAAACACTGTAAATGCACAAGCGAACTTAACTGTGCTAGTCGTGTGAATCCGTTGTGGATGCGCTCTTACCTTAACAACGCGCTAAAACATGGGCAAACAAAGATTCTGTTACATTATTTTACAGTAACTAATAATCTCATTATAATATGACAGACTTGCCCTGCACATGTTGCAGTTCACTGTATTTTCCTTTTCGAAGTGTTTGCTATGATATTTCAAGCAATTAAAAACCATCATGGTGAACAGTGCGCATCTGAAGTGTCTCTGCAGGAAATAATGCATTAATTATTGGCTCTAAGATATCGGCCAAATTCTCTTATCCGTTCGATAACGATAAACAAAAGTGGACATTTATCGTCCGATATTGATATGGTGGCCGATATATAGTGCATCTCTAGTTAGTAGACCGGATAATGTTTATTGATTAAGGCTATGTCCACACGAAGCCAGAGCTTTCCCTATCCAATCTTTTTTCTTTCCTCGTCTCAAGAAATATCTGCATCCACACGAAGCCACAAAAGATGTAGTATGCATGCCAGTCCAGGATGTGGTGCTGTAAATTACACTAAAATTGGAGAAGACAACTTGAACTATGCACATAATCCTTGCACGCGGTATACAAACGAACATGAAACAATACATTTATTAATCTGTGTTAATGTTAGTTAATAAAAAGACAACCGTTCAGTGTTTGTTCATGTTTTCTGTTGTTACTTGACATAACAGTGTCTGACTAGGTGCGAGACATGGGCTGATGATGTCATCGTTTCAGAAAATATACAGTTTCGCTGTCTACATGAAAACGGAAAAGTGGCATTTTCAAATGTATCCACTCTGGGACTAGGTTTAAAAAAAATAGTTTTGCACTCTACCAAAACGCTGGATACGTGTGGATGAAATGCTTATACGATTCAAAATGGATGCATATACAGCGAAACAGCCAAAATATTGGTATAAGGAAATATCAGTCTTTCATTTGCATTATCTCCACACACATTATCTTGACGACAGATTGGTTGCATGATGGCATTCTGGGGGAAGGGACATTTTTACAGTTGCTGCTATGTGCACGTGCGTTTGTGTACTTTGTGGGGGTTACTTCATGTTACTCCAGACATTTATTTGCCAGGCAGGTCAAAAGTGCAGTATACAAATGTGAGCTATACATCCCCTGAGAGAAAAACAGAGAGGAAGAGAAGGAGTCTACTCCAGATTCTACTATCGCATCTCAGACTCGAGTCTCGAACCGTTTGACAAGCTGTCTGTCTCCCACACACTTCTCTCAGAGCTACAAAAATAACCGTCTACCTACATATCAGTCTTTCTCCTCCCAGAGTATATGTTGCAGGAATGGAGTCTCACACCAAAATCCCTCCCACCATTGAGCTGAACTAGATCACAGGAAGTCAACCCTGGGGTGGAACATGGGAGCCATGAGCAGAAATGATGGGCTGAGAGACGTGTGACACGACCGACCCCATGATTCTAGGGGACGTGATGAAAACTGTGTGCTACTGTATACTGCAGTAATACAGTATATACAGAAATCGTAAATGTTAAACGACACCGTGTTTCGCAATTCAAAAGTTAAATAGCTTGTATATTCAAGGAATGCTTGAAACAAGAATACCAAAGGTTATTTTACTATGCGGTGGAAAAAAGGCAACAGATATGAATAGAGAGAGGACAGGATGGTTACAGGCCTTTTAAAAGATTTATGACCTCAAGAGAAGAGAGAGAGAGGAAAAGAGAGAAAACGAGGAGATGCAGCGATCAGCCCCATGGGATGTGGTTTTCCACGTGTCTAAAGCACACTGCTCAAACTGTGACATATGGTTAACACATGTACTCACTCATACTATTAAAAAGGTACACTGGCTGATGTTCTACTTCCTGTTTTACGCATAGCACTGTTTACTCAATGTTTTTGATGAAGTTAAGCAGTAACAGAATCAAATGAAACGCATGGGATGGTCAAGTTGGTGATTTATGAGGTCCACTATTTATTTATTTAGTTGTTTTTATATAAATGGATAATGTCTCTACTACGTTACAGAAAAAAACTGTGATTTATAGGGGTGGTTTAAAGTTTTTTTTTTTTTTTTCTAGGATTGATTGTGTTTATTGGGTTCAGTCTAACGTGTTAATGCTTTATTTTTCACATAATTTACCTTTATTTCACACCAATCTGTCCCTTCTCTGACAAACGCCTCAATTTATTTCCTGTTATTATGAAGCCCCTCCCTCAGATATCTCAGTTTGCATTGAACTTTCAGCGCTGCAACTTTTCAGCTCAAACACCAACATTACAAACTAACTAACGTAAAAAAATAAAATCGCAATCAACCACCCCTTTTAAAATGTCATAAAGCTCCAGGTTTGCTATGCTTGTTTGTAGGGCTGCGCAATTCAACCATATTAATGTGACTACAAATTAACTTTTATTATTAATTTTAATAATAAGTATAACTTCTAAATAAATATTACTATTAAATAAAATATTAAACAAAATAAGAAATATTTGTATTGTAATGGTTCATAATAAAAATAGTATTTAAAAATATAATAACAATTAATAAAAAGATTGCTCTCTAAAATTAGCTACTAAAAATATACAATATTAATTACAAATGAATAAAAAATTAACAGTGAAATTATAATACTAACATTTACTTATTTCTTCAGTTTCAAGATTTAAACTATCAAGCTTTTATTTTGGAATTGGATATGTCAAAGTTGATCTGTGTAATGCATTATTTTTATCTTCACATAGTTAAAAAGTGAAAGTTTTTTTTACTATGGAATCAAAATTAGTACAGAGAAAAGTGAAATTTTATTGGTACTGGAACAGACTACTGAAGTTTTGGTATTGTGACAACACAAACACTATTACTGACTTACACGTTTTCCCATTAATTTATTCCAGCAATATAAAGTTGATACTTGACATCATTAGTTTGCTAAAAGCATGTGTTGCTCTGACTATGTACACATTAAAAGATGTGTGTTTTCCACAGTCCAGCCCTTGACCTAAAATGAGTCTGACACCCTTAAATAAATAACTCCGAAATGCTTCTGATTGGTGTCTGGTGAACATTACCCTGAACTAGCTTACAGTAATTATGCACTTATAAATTATCAGTGTTGTACATCCTTCATCAAAAACACCTCATAAACGAGAAAGGAGGAGAGATACACACTTGAGGAATGTCTCAACAGATCTCGCTCTCACTAATTAAACGTGATGGAGAGATGTTGTTAGCCTCTCTAACAGCACTTTGCAGCTCTATTCCCAGAGCAGAGACACAATCATCCATCTCTCCCTTCACCCGTCTAATTAAACTATACATTGCTGCTGCACAGTAAAAATACAGGGCCTGTGTTGGTTTAAAGGGTCTATATTCTTCACTTCATTCTCTGCACTAAGAGTGCTGCTTTTTTAAAGACATTGTGACAAGTTAAAAGAAGTTCGGCTTTTAATAACATGTCTCAAGACTCCTGCGTCCTACTTCCTTCCATTCAGTCAGTGTTAACCCTGTGTATTCACTGTAAACCTGGTCTAATATCATGGATTCGTCTATATAGTGAGGATGAATCTGTGCGGATAGAGATCAGAGTTTCTCCAGAGCCTCAGGTGGATCAGATGCACTGAACATATTGCTGCCTTCAGGCTGTTCTCTAACACTCTGACTTCCTCATCTTTTCTTTTACACTCAATCTTTCCATATCATTTAGGTTTTGAGGATTTGTGCATAGACAGCATAATACAAGATAGTTATTGTGCTATGTGTGATCTGAAGTCTCTTACAGGACTCGAGTAGAAGGATGGATTAAACTGGTTAAAATTGATGAAGACAAAATGTTATAAACAATTCTATTTCCAACAAGTGAAGAAATAAGAAATGTTTCTTGAGCAGCAAGACCATACTTTATGTTGATAATCAGATGTCTGGTTTTGTGACGAGGGAAGGATCTTCTGAGCCGGTGGGTGTACTGTTGAGTTGATCTGAGTGTGTGTGTGTAACGCTGCACAGAGGATGTGTGTGATTTATTTGTGGAGGGAATGCTGTGTGTACTCACCGCTCTGCCACTGTCCTCATATTCGATCTTGAGGTTGCTCATGGCTTTAATGATGGCCATGATGGACTGGATGGTGTTACTGTAGACCACAGCTCGATACTGCTTGCACTCTTCCTCCGAGTAGCCGTCCTCATGAATAATCCTGCATAACAGACCAATCAATCATCAGTGTGGTACAGGATATTTAACCCTCATTCAAATTTCATCTGTATTGTTTTAATGTAATTTATATATATAATACAAGATAATGTGTCTCTCTGTGTGTGTAGGTGTGTGTGTGTGTGTGTATATATGTGTATATATATATATATATATATATATATATATATATATATATATATACACACACGCGCACGCAGGCGCACACACACACGTATATTATGAAGCGGCATACAAGTACAATTATATTAGTTATTATATCACTGTAAATAGTGAATATCTAAATAAGTAAATAAGAATATATAGAAGTAAATATGATTATATTTCTAAATTAGAATATCATATATTAAAGTAAATATCAAAGGTGGCAGTAAAAACTTTGACATTGCAAAAAAATTCAAATAAATATTCGGTTTTTACATTTTCTAATCATTAAAAATGGTAAAATACATGAAAACAGACAACAGTTAAATTGTAATAATGTCATTAATAATGACTTGGTGTGCATAAAAAAATTCTTTCAGAATCATTAAAAATATTACCAACCCTTAAATCAATATTAAATGTAAAAATAAAGCTAAATAAATCTTAGTTATATTCACCAGAAAAAGCAAATATACCCATGCACAAATAAATAAATAAAACAAAGAACAAATTCAGAATGGCACAAAAGACAAAGAGGTAAGAACATTAGGTTTTAACCCAAAGCCTGGCTTTAATATCTAGATGTAATATAAAATGTATTAATATGAACAGGCTTTTCCAGTGGATGGAATTTAGCCACTGAATTGATTTTAAGTGCTGGTGGGAATAGTCTTGTGGATCTTGTCAGACTGCAAATCTATGGAGATTTTTTTTTTTTAATATAGTCAGCTCTGGCTCAGAGGAAAATCTCTGAGGATAGAACCAGAGAGCCAGTTCAACATGTATCACTCAAATGACACTCAGGCTGCATTTAAAACAACTTTAAAGGGAAAATATATAGCTAAGCATAACTAGTCTTTTCATTATAATGTAACTCGATTATTCAAGAATGAATGCTGCGATTACATCCCAGGTCAGAGTGTGTGTGTGTGTGTGTGTGTGTGTGTGTCAACATGCATTCAGTGATGAGATGGAGTACAAAACATTTTCCATCAGAATGATTAGATTGTGAAATTGCTTTGGGAAACGTAAAAAGAGCAGCAGAGGTCAAGGTCAGATAAACAGCATTAACTGCTGCCAGGGGCCCGACTACATACCACGCACATCAACAGCTGTTTATATGAGTGTGAGCAAGGGAGACACATAGGCTACATACCCAGACAGGACTTTTAGCCATCAGCGTTACATTTGTACCTTTTGTGCCAAAAAATGCTGTCTAGGTAGGTCTAGGTCACACTGTCTTGAGACGACTTCTATGTGTAAGGCCCCAAAAAGTATGCTTACAACGCATTAACAATTTCACATTTAGTTCTGAAACATGTCAGAATACAATTGCTACAGTGGGTGCAATTGCATGAAATAACGTGAACTAGTTTTATGGTCGTGTTACATGGAGCCTGATCTCATGACAAAAATGCACCTGTGGGAACTTTTTTGCAAGGTGAGAAATACGTAGCGCCATGTAGGTTTCGTGACATTCGATTGCTTTTTTTTTCCCCCTGGAACTGATGAACGTTTTATGGTACGTTGGTCTTGTTTGTGTTTGTTTGTAAAACGAGTGGGGCTATAACTGTAATGCTCAAATGCAATCGCTCGTTTTAACGTCTCTAGTGTTCATTTCTGTTGGAAACTGCAGTGATATGTATTTATTGGTAGGTATTTAGCATCTTCTTCAATCATTTTGGCTGCATGAACCTATGCCCTTTCTTACAAACTGATCTTAAGCTTGAATTCAGATCTGCCTCTATTCAACCAAAGATTGAAGGATTGAACTAAGACTCTATGCTACCTTTTCTCTCATTCAAATATACGTCACAATTTGGAAGAAAAGATCTGAATCTATTGCAACTTTAAACCTGTCTAGCTACCTGAATAGCTGTTCAAACTGACGATCAAGCCTTTGAAATGACTCCCTGAATCTGACTCACTGAAGTGAACGATTCTAAACACTTATTTAGACTTTGAACTCTGGGGTTTGTGTTTGAGTATGTGCACTTTGAGTTTATTAACTAGCACAGGGGCAAAAACTCCTAATGTCCCATTTGAAGAAACGTGTACGTTTGTGAGAAAGAAAATTCTCTTTCTTAACATTTTCTCACTTTAGATTTAGTTGCAGCTGTTCCCTCTCATATCATCCACACCAGCATCAACAGCTGGCATTCACAGATGTGTCTGAAAGAGAGTAAGAGATTTTGAAAAGAGAAAACATCGTTCACTCACTTCATCTGTTTTACTATGGTGCTCTTCCCCGATTCTCCAGCACCTGTGACAGAAACACAAAGAAAACAAGGTTATAAAAACAACACTCATACACACACTTCACCTTCAGACAGGAAAGCAAGCTCAGAGTCTAGTCAGAGTCTTAGAGCTAATGCACACCCTGTATTGCGAATGTGTGTGTGTGTGTGTGTGTGTGTGTAGCCTATACTTCCAGTAACTCAGGATTTGCTGACTTAGCAGCCGATCTTCATCGTTCCATTCTCTCCCAGACCTGGTGTTTATCAAGTTTGGCCTTTAATGGAGATGTCTGAGTGCTTCACAAACAGGAAACGGGGCCTTATCAGGGTAATTTCCACAAGCCTGCGGGGACACGCTACTCATTTGACATCTAACTCCCTCATTTGAACATTATATAAACACACAAAACATAACGGCCATACGCTAGAATCAACAAGCTCTCACAAGCACCCTCCAACATCTCAAAAACAAACATGTACGCGTCACAATGCCGTATCCGATACGGACTTGCACATGTTTGTTCTCTGAGGAGCGTGTTCGTGTCACATGACATGCAGCTCTGAGATGTAGCACTGCCCCCCGGCCGTCAGTCTGCGGCCCTCTTACACAACTCTAAACACACATGGATTACGCCGCAAACCGAGCGGAAAACTGCCCTCAAAATCCAATGAAATGGTATCCGAAAATGCACTAAAAAGGGAAAGCCTGAAAAAGGAAAAGAAAGAAAGCCTGTGTTTGTCAAAAGATGGCCTTCTGATTTCAAAATCACAGTGTTAGCACACCTGTCAACGTGCCACACGCTCACACCCACTCACTCTACGTGAAGAGACGACATCACACTCGAGCAGCTGCCGTCAACACCTCAAACATGCTAAATCAGTTCTCCCACATCTTACAGAGACGGCAGCCGTTCAGACTTCAGTCACGCATCAGTTTGCAACTTTCATCTGAAAGACATTTGCTGCTACTCCACGTTTAGAAAGCTGGTGTAAAGGGCTTTTCACACCAAGGATTGTAACTAAAACAGATAGTAATAGAAACCAGTTTTTTTTTTTCAGTTGTTATTTTTTTGGATTTAGATTAAATGGTTTATTTTTAATAATTTAAAAACAATACTTAAATTATTTAAATTCATAAAACTTTAACAATGTGATGACTACACAAAACAGGTATTCTGTTAAAATTAAAACTTGCAAGAAAAAATGCATGATATTCCTTAAAAATAAAGTTGTAACAATTTAATTGAATATATGTTTGATGAAATCCAGCTTTCTAACCCTCCATAAACAGCAACGCAACTGAAACTTACAAGGCCCAGAAAGGTAGTCAGGACATTGTTAAAATAGTCCATTTGAAATCAGTGGTACAACTGTAATTTTATGAAGCTTGAGCATTTAATAATTTTATGAAGGTTGAGTATTTACAGTGGAAGATGACTAAATTGTAGTGTGCACTTCGTCCCTCGGTATGGACACTAATATAGTTATACCTTGTGAACTTGCATTGTGCTCAATCCCTTAGAGGACAGACAGGAGACGGGATAGCCCTTATAGGAAAATAAAAGCCTGTATGACTCAACATGTCTATTGTGTATTAGTGTTCACACATCTAGTGATGTGCACCTGCAGGATGTGGCCATGCATGTTTTAGTTATTGTCTGTGAATAAAACCGGCGCCACTTCCACGGTATGCTTTTAAACCATAAACAAAAGACAAAAGGTCATTAGATGAGCAGAACTCAACCAAACAGTTTTCATGCATTACAAGAAAAACAATCATAAATGAGCTACACATAGAAGCACGCTACATCTCTTTAATTTATCCAATTACGGGTTTAGATTCTTCAAAGGGTCTCTGAACTGAAAATCATGTGCCATCTCCTCAAAAACTCATTTTAAACATGACTAGCGATTCCATTGGGATGGCAGCCGGGTTCTTCCTGTATCCAAGAACATTTATTACACAATGGCCTGTATTTTCAGCACACTACCAATTAAACCTGACCTGTTTTCATTTTATGAGCTCAATTCCAAAGCAATATGCACATGAATATTCACTTGCAGTTTTTTCTCTACTAGAAAAAAAGTGCAGCAGTAGAGCCTGTAGAGACCGGAATAATTATATAAGTATTATATAAGATTGGAATAATTTGAAAATAATTACGGCACATTCCAAATAATAAATAAATAATAACAATGTAAATTAAAGTTTAAACCCAAACAGGCCTGGTATCAGGTGTTGTTTCTGCATTGCATTGGTCTCATCACACGGTTGTGGTAGCTCAGATCTGAGGGCAGGCGTGGGTGTGTAAATGACAACATGGGCTACGCTAATGAGAGCTCACCAATACAGTACAGTGACGTGCCAGTGAGATCAGGTGTGCACTCCTGATCTGGGGCCAGGTTGTCTGGCTGAGGTTGACTGAGTTTTTGTGGTCATTATGGTCTGAGGAACACAGCTTCACAGTGGAGACGAGAATAATTCGGTTTTGTTGCTGCAGCTGCGACCCAGGTTACCACAGTACACATCTGTCTCCGTCCACCCTGCCTGTCTTGACCATGACTTAACCAGTTTTACGGTCTCTCAACTGCATTATGAAATCAAAAGCAAGTAATTTACCTATTTAAAAGGCTGAGATCATGCATGTGATCCATCTAATCACGTTTAAACAGACTTAAGTTCTTGCTCTCTCTCTCTCTCTTACTTCACTCGTCTTCTGGGTTTTTGTATTCATTGCTCCAGCAGACAGACTTGACCACAGCTCTCCGCCCTTTGTGGTGCGGTTGCTAGGCATTAGCTCCTTTCTGCTCAAATTCTGGGAATCTCCAGGCTTCCACAAGCGGAGCGTGATCTCTCTGACTGTTCACTTAATAAATGCATCTCCCTCTTCTCCTTTTTCATCTGCTTGCAGGCTAGTCTAATAACTTGATGCTGGACTAATAATCTGATCTGAAGAGAGCCTTTAAAAACAAAAGCAATCAAAACAAATAAATAAAATATAATCATGCTAATGATTATAATGTTGATGATATACAAAAAAATAAACATGGGCAGTTAACAAAAACATTTTTTTTTTTACATGGTAAAAAAAAAGTACAAATTAAAAAATATAGTTTAATATAAAGCAAATAATAAAAGCACATTTAAAAAAAAAAAAAAAAAAAAACATGAAATTCAGAAAGTCATCAGCTGATTCAAAATAGTTTTAAAGGTAGGTAGGATATAGCAGCTTTCCCTAAATAAACGAACATCAAATATTAGGGTGGCCATATGCATCGTTCATACGGGACAAATCCTGGCCAGGATTTTAATATTGACTAAAATATCCAGGTTTTGGCTATTTGCGTTGTGTGACATTCATGAGAGCTATGCTTTCGAAACACTATCGCACCTACTTTGGTGTCTTTTCTGATCGTGTGCAGTGATGCTTCAAGTCAAACGAACAAATATGTGCGCATTTTTGCACAACTTTGATTGTTCCCTGTAGAGCGCACCTTCTCACACGGAGCCCCATGATTGGTCGATTATGTACAATGCCTGCATGTTATTGGTCAAACTGTTTTGGTTGTTTTAGGCAATATTAAAATCTTGGCCAGGACGTGTCCCGTATGAATGGCGCATAAGGCCACCCTATCAAATATCCACATTTTATTTTATCATCTCGCAGTCTTTTACTTGCGGTTTCCTTTGTAAAATGTTTTCTAAGAATCCCTTAAAACACATGCTAATGTCTGTGTCCTTCTGGGCACAGCTACAAATCAAAGAGCTGAAACATGGCACAACAAATTTCCATTAGGATTCTCTGTGCGGAGTACAATATTGTGGTGAAACTCTTTATGGCAAAGTAATTGTATATAAAAAAAAGTAACACGAAGAAGCAATTTATTAATCATGCACTCTTTACATACACAATACATACAACTGCACTTACACACCAAATACTTTGGATTAACGAAGTGATGGTGTAATAAGCACTAAACAACCTTGCAGTGCCTCTAGGGTCATTTATAATGTTATTTGCCTGCTCAAACCACCGCAGGATAATGAATCGGCAAAGACAGAGCTGTTGTGAAAACAAACACTTTTGATTCAGCTCACCCTGATCAATGCTCTGGAGGAGAGCGCAGACTGATGATGCCCCGCAGACGGGCGAGCGTGATTGTTTTTATGCCCGTTTTTATCTCGTAAATGGATAAAACTGTCAGCCTTTTATTGGGCTGTCTGCAAAATTTATTTGTCTGCTTATTTATGGCATTAATTTTTTCCCCCAGGTTGGATCATCGCCCTCTAGTCAGATCGATAGGGTTTAGAAATGTTCTCAACACGAGTGAGACGAAAGTCCAAATGTCTTACACATTTGTTTGGTGGTTTCACAAGGTATTGCACACATTCGTAATACCTGAAACAACAACAAACACACCCTCCCTTGGTGACGTAGAGAGACGTTTGTGTGTTCAGTAAATAAGCTTTTATTGGTCTGTGGGCAAGACGCCTTCAAAACCTTGACAATAAACAGAGACTGTGGACATCTACAGCTTGGTTGCACCTGCTGATCAACTGTAACACACACAAGATTTGTTCAAAATCCTAAAGAGCTACTTAGAAAACAGCAAAGGCAGGTTATTAAAATAACTTAGCACTACACAGGCAGCATCTTGAAAATGTAAACATTCTCTGTGATTTAAACAATGTTGCCAATCTAAGCTAGGGCTGTGCAAAAAAATTTAATGCAATTTTCATGCACATCTCGTTAGTAAAGGCGCTTCTGTGATTAGTAGTATGTCTCCAGCACGTGCGTTCAGATCAGGCCTAAGCTAAGCTAACAACGTGATATTCAAAGGATAAAAATTTATAGCATTATTTTGGGTAGTATATTGGGTTAAAATTATTACCATGTTACTATATTCTTTTGACTAAATAGTGCAGACTGTGGGGGACAACACAAAGTTAGCAAAAATAAAAAATAGGAAAAAAAGATGCATCTAGATACACCCTGAAAAGTTGAAACCGTTTTGAAATTGATTTAGCATTTTTATAAAAGTAACCCTCAAATGCAGCATGGATTGCAAGTAACTTGCAAAGAAATCTGTATGAAATATTACAGATGTATTAAAATATTAAAAAAGAAGAAATATCTCAAAACTCTTGATGTGATATGGTCAATCCAAAAGGAATAATAAGCAAGGCTTTTTTGGAAAGCACATAATAATGCATCTAAATCACAGCTTCCACAACATCTGACATGTGTATATTAGTGGATGGGTGATGTAACACATTGGGAAATGCAGAATAGAAACAAAAGACCCTTTCCTCATCCGGCTCCTTAGACGCCAAAGAGCGTGGTCATTGTCCCAGAGTTCCCCAGTGTCCACTGAAGGAGGGAAATCCATGCCAGTCCCATCCGCCTGGGGCCATCCTGCTCCCTATAGGCCCTTATGGGGCTACAAATGTGTGTGTTTGTGTGTGTGTGTGTGTGTTTCTGTGTGTCAGAGGGGGTTGAAAGAAAAGGACAAAGAGGCCAGTGTGAGCGTGGCTCTGGTTGTATGGACAGCAATGCCACTGTTTACCATCATTTAGGTCACAACAATTACAGCTGAACCAGCCACACACACACACACACACACACACAGTTAGAGCCTCTAATGCTGCCGGGCCTCCATCAGCACCGCAAAACGGAATATAACAGCGCCTACATGGGCCCACTGAACTGTTAGGAGGAATATGATTGCATCAAACAGAGGCTTTAACAGCCTAGTCCACTTCCAGCTTCAATCATTTTGGCTCCTCTTAAAATTACAGCTCTGAAAGTTGGACAAAGAGCCATAACAGATTTTAGAAGCTCAGCAAAAGCAGCAGTAATGAACTCCTAATCAGGCTGTTGAGTTTGTCTCTAATTTAGGGCGGTTCGTTCTTTGTCCTTAGCCTGCGGTCTGTCTTGGCTAGCTTGGGTTGTACCCACCAGTCTGGTCTGGTATGACAGGCTGTTCAAATGGTGTGATGTTTAAATATTCAAATTGATTTTCCTACAGGCTTTTATGCTGGCTGGCTTTCCCCAGTTCTGTTTGTCAGTGTTTCCTTACATGACCACTCTGGAGGAAGTGGTGTCAAAACTACAGGAATGAAGAAGTTTCTCAATGCCATGACCACATGAAGGTGCATCTCAATAAATTAGAATGTTGTGGAAAAGTTCATTTATTTCAGTAATTCAATCTTAACAAATTAGAATACTTCATAAGAATTGTTGGCCTTTTGGAAAGTATGTTCATTTACTGTACATGTTCTCAATACTTGGTACGGACTCCTTTTGCTTTAATTACTTCCTCAATTCAGCTTGTCATGGAGGTGATCAGTTTGTGACGCTGCTGAGGTGGTATGGAAGTCCAGGTTTCTTTGACAGTGGCCATCAGCTCATCTGTATTTTTTTGGTCTCTTGTTTCTCACTTTCCTCTTGACAATACCCCATAGATTCTCTCTGGGGTTCAGGTCTGGTGAGTTTGCTGGCCAGTCAACCACACCAACACCATGGTCATTCAATCAAATCCTGCTGAAAAATGAAATCAGCATCTTCAAAAAGCTGGTCAGCAAAAGGAAGCATTAAGTGCTCCAACATTTCTTGGTAAATGAGTGCAGTGACTTTGTTTTTCAAAAAACACAATGGACAACACCATCAGATGACATTGCACCCAAATCACCACAGACTTTGGAAACTTAACACTGGGCTTCAAGCAGCTTGGGCTAAGAGCTTCTCCTCCCTTCCTCCAGACTCCAGGATCTTGTTTTCCAAATGAAATACAAAACTTGCTCTCATCTGAAAAGAGGACTTTGCACTGACAACTGCTAGTAAATTTCACAATTAAAGAAAGAAAGAACGAAAGAAAGACAATACACTGAATTAAGACCAAAAGATGACAGACATTAACCCTATTGTGGCGAGACGACACAACTTTGGTGTTTTGTCCTGTAACAGTTAAGGTTAGATGTGGGTGGGGAGGAAGCAGGTCCTAGATCAGGGAATAAGGGAACAAAAGGTCTGAGCAGAAAGCATTTCCTCCAAACCCATAAGGACAGAGGGAGAGAGATATTGGGAATATATCATATTGCCCAGAGTTCCTCCTGCCTTACACTTCCACGTGTGTTCATACAGACCCAGGATGCAGGAGGTCAAAACAATGAAAACATTTCCCAAGGAAGAATACAATAGCACACACATACACACACACACACACACACACACACACACACACACATATATATATATAAATAAATGTTAACATTTAAATATATATATTTTTTTACTAAATCTGGGATGAATTGATTTCCATTTTCCAAGCACTCAGAGGATCCACAAGAGAGAGACAAAGATGAAAACCCATGGCATCTTCTCAAGACTTGCTTAGAGAAATAAAGAGATGATGACATAAACATAAAAAAATAAACATGTGGTGTGTGTGTGTTTACTGCGGTGTGTGTGTGTGCACTTGGATGGGTTAAATTCCAAGTATGGGTCACTATACTTGGCTACACATCACTTCACTTTCACTTTTCACTTTAACTTAAAATAGATTCTGGTCTCTCGTTGGCTCATGTTCTTCCTTACATGAAAGTCATGTTTAATGAAATGCCCATTTTATCCTCTACAATATTTTTTTTATTTAGTTTTGATTGTTAAGAAAATAAATAACAGCTCTTTTCAACAAACCATGTGATTTGAGGTATTAAGACCGTTGCAAAACCGGCCAACACACGTTTTTGTTAATAAAGCCGAAGACAATAAATAAGAGAGAGAAATCAATAAGACTTCTGGCCTAAATAGACTTCAAGAGACAGAGGAAAAAGTCTGAGCTCCATGCATGAAAGTTAAATAATGACCCATTCATTTAGAAGCAAGACGGTCATTCTCATGACCTTTGACCACGTGTCCACTCAGCACACGCACACTTCAGAAACCCACATCACATGTGCCCTTGGCAATCAATCAAAACAACCAAGGACAAACACTACAAAGAAGTGAAATTTCAGATTACTCTCCAGCTGCAACATCTGCATCTTCTGCCAGCTCGTGAGTTGCTTAATTAGGGAAGCACAGTGTTGTCGAATGACTCTAACAGGTCCATTGAGAGGCATGTTGATGTAAATAAAGTGCCTGGTTAGAGGTTATGCACAGAGTAATATCTATTAAACACCTGCCTTCAGGGCCCTTGTGAATAAGAGAGTCAGTTTGTGTGTTTGGCTGGGCAATGTATGACTCTTGTCTCATTAATCTAGGCAGACAGTAGAAGGACGGAGCATTGTGTGTGTGTGTGTGTGTGTGTGTGTGTGTGTGTGAGAAAGTCTCAAAACAAGCAAGCAGCAGCCCAGAGGCCTTGAAGTCTCCTGGCAGACTCCGATCTCTTCTGAGCTGTTCAGTCTAACTCATCTAAAGAAACCCTCTCAACACATATAAAAACACATCAGATGCATCAAGCAGCTTTATATCCCTCAGCGCGCAGCAAATCTCACAGACAAACGAGTTTTATCACATATGAACACACGCTGTTCTCCCAGTTTTGGTACCTTTAGGCTCATGTGCACATCAAAATCGTTGCCAAGCCATTTCAAGCTTACTGCACACACAAAAAAAGCAAGTGCTTCCTCGAAACCATGGTATGTATAAGCATAAAAGACCTCAACCTTTCAAATATTATTATTTTTTTGTTCCGTTTTCTCAAGTCTATCTATACAAGCAGTACAGAACATGTAGAATTTTCAGCCATGATGCATTCTATTAAAAAAAAAAATAATAATAATAATATATATATATATATATATATATATATATATATATATTTAAAATACCATAGTTACAGTACATATTATGATATTGTAAGACTTGTATTGTGTTAGGTGGTGTTCTAGGATTTCTGCAATGTGTAAGGGAACAGAATTGTGGAATCCAGTCATAACAATGGAATTTACTGTATATAGTAGAGATGCACGGATGAGCTCAAACATCACCCAAATCCACTGCTGCAAATAAATTATCCGCCTGCCGCCCACCCGCAATTAATTAGAATGTATTTTTTTATTACCCAACCCGCGGATTATCTGCAACACCCGTGGATATATCCGCCATCCGCGCATCACTAGTACACAGGATGGAATGTCATGGAATTGACCAAATTTTGAATGAATACATCTAAGTAGGTCAGTACACTTAAATCAAAATGCCTTCATTAATGACAGTACTACTACTAATGATAAAATTATTATTAAAACATTATTTTTAAGGAATATTTAGTAGAAAAAAATTATTAACCAGATTTTATTCACCAGAAAATTGTAAATACACAACAGTATTTATGAAAGATCTATCAATAAAATAATAATAAACTAATTATTTATTAGATCAATGAATTAGACATGCTTTTGATTATAAAAATTTAATACAACCATTAAAATGGAATCCAGAAAAAAAATATGGATAACACTGAATTTGGTAAAATATAAAAACTGTGAAAATAATTTTTTTTTGAAAATACGTATTTCATAGGGCTTTGAAAATTAAATTTTTGTAAAAAAAAAAAAAAGGTTTCATGATTTAGACTTAGCTTAGACTTAGATTTAGCTTTTTGATTAATATTTAACCATTAAAACGGTCTAGAAATAGTAAAACAGAAAAAATGGAATCCAAAAAAACTAAAAAATAAATAAATAAACAGAATTAGCTATTACAGATAAATCCATCCGTAAATGAAACAAAATGAAAATAAACTGTGTTCAGTCACTTTATTTGTTGGTTGATCAGACCATCTGTTCCTCATAAAAGTCTGGATAGGTGACACTAGCCTCAGTTTCAGCCCCCATCCGCTTGGCAACCGTGCTGTTCGTGCCGATCGATTCGTAAATGAGAGGAAAAGACTGGAGACTGCACCTCGTGCACTGGCTGAGGGGTCAGACAGAGTTGCCATTAATAGGTAAAGTGTCAGATCTGGGCAGAAAGAATGACTTCAGGTCTGTCTGCCAAGTATGCAGATCTCAGTTAGTAATTTCCAAAAGTAATTCACACAATCATGTGACTTTTTAAAACCAGTCCATCCTATTACCATCAAGACTCTCTCCTCTCAGTTTTATAGTCCAGGGATGAATGAGCATAGATAAATGCGGATGCGTGGGGGAAGTCTAAGCGTTCAGCACAATCTTGCTGCAGATCTGACAAAACAGAACCGGGCGACTGGCCAGTGAGAGCATGTGCGCATTTATTCAAGAGAGAGAGAGAGAACAGTATGTGCATGCCTGATGTTTTAAGCATCTAAAAATCAATCAGCCATGTGAACCCTTATCCGAGGTGACGGTTTCTTCTAGCTGACGCACAGATCAAAAAGGCTGCTTTGATTAACTCCACAAACAGGAAATCCTCTTTAATTCCACAGCTGCAAAAGAGGACAAATGAACAAAAGCATGTGACTGTCCGGAGACTATACAATGAACTATAGACACACACACATATATACACAAAAGAATAAACCATACAGACATAAACATACACAACCAGACACTTGTATGAGCCAAGAAGGGCATGAATGTGAAAAGATACTTCAGATGCTTCCGGGTACTTAATCTGCCATTGTTTTAGAGAAGGAAACCTTACATCCACTTCAGAGCAGAGTGATGCTGAAACAAAGCTTAATCTGACAATCTGTACAGCTGGACTTCCTTCTGTAGACGAGAGTATTCCTCTAAAAAGTTGAAGTACACTGGTTACTAGGGGTGGTGAGTTTAACGGATACATTACAGCAAAACTTAGGCTGTGTTTACACTTGGCATTGACATGCGACCTGTATCCAGATGTTGTCCACATTCACATTGAAAAGACAAGTGTAAACGCATTTCTGATCAATGTTTTTTAAGAGCTAATTGAGGACGCATTGTTTTCTGATCTCAGTGTAATGTAAACGTTATCCAGCCATAATGTCTGCATTCGCAGGTCGACTTCATGCAAAACGCATTTCCTGGGCACCAAATCAGCATATCAGAATTATCTCTGAAGGACTCTGAAAATCATGTGACACTGAAAACTATAGTGCTACAGTTATTAACGTGTTGTATTATGGATACAAAGGTGAGTCCCAGATTTGAGTACGTCATGGAACAGACGCTGTACTCGCCTCAGTCCTGGATTGGGCCACCAGAGGCTCCAATAAAAGCACGACGAATGCATTATGCATACCTCCATTAGCAGGCTGGCTTCCTGGACACACACAAATAAATTATGGATAATGTCCACAAAGCATAAGTAAGAAAAAAGAAATGCGAGAGAGAGGAAGGAGGAGAGAGTAAGACAGAGAATGAGAGCAAGAGAGACAGCTTTCCATCCTGCTGGTACTCAGCGACAACCTTCTGATTTCCCATTTGAACTGTACTTGCATGCATAAGGTTAGATGAGAGAAACCAAGATAAAAAAAAAACAATTCTGGATTCATAAGATTAGGAAATTGACTTGATCAGACTCAGCCCACAAAATTATTTTATTTTTCATTATTATAAAAAATTATTTAGCATAGGCCTGCTTGTATTAATTCCAGCTTTTATTAGATAGCCACATTTGTGAAGTATCCAGCACTTTGTTTGAACTCTCTGACAGCCCTGTGTTTGATTCCTGCTCTAGGCAAAAAGAAGACCTTAATAAAGCCAATGCCAGGCAATGCATTACTAAAATATCATTATCGCTTTGCGTGGGTGGTGGTGGGGTGGGGTACAGCTACGCCCTTCAACAATGAACAGCAGATCAATCATTATATCCCATAAAAGTGGTTCAGCTCAAATATAGGCAAACAAATTCTGGATTTTTAAATAAAGGCTTCACAGACGGAGGCACTACAGCCAAGAGATGAGGGGATACAAGGACAATTCTACATTAAAAGTGTAACAGGCCAGACTCTGCTATTGTGCCATTTTGGCAGAAGCACGGAAGAAAGCGAACGAGGCAGTGTGTTGACAGATGCCTGTTCATACACACACTTACGCAATGAACGGAACACACAAGCCTCGTGCTTGATAATTAATTCTGGCAGAAAGGGCTTCTATGAAAGGATGAAGTCTGTCTGGCGCTCCAGGTTGCCTTGAAGCCCAAAGAGAAGAAAGAAGAGAAAGATTCCAGACAGCCAGACACACAAACTAAACTGCCCTTAAAGGGTTAGTTCACCCAAAAATGAAAATTAGGCCATAAATTACTCACCCTCAAGGCATCCTAGGTGTATATGACTTTCTTCTTTAAGACGAATCCAGTCAGAGTTATATTAAAAATGGTCTTTGATCTTTCTAGCTGTTTAATGGCACTCAGTGTATGTTGCAGTACTTCAGTCCAAAATAAGGGGAATGAAAAGCACCCATCCATTTAAAAAAAAGAAAATGTGACTCCGATTTAATGATCCAGATCCAAACCAATTTCATTGTAAAGCGACTTTCAATTGAACCTGTCCCAAAGCCAACCTGGGAGCTTTCATCATATCAAACTATGTCCGACAAACAACCCCTCATCATCTCCCATTCACAGTGGAAGAGAAAATAGTCACTATAGCCTCCACACTCTGGATTACTTTGATATGTATTAGCAAACACCAACTCAAAGTGCTACTTTTAGGCATAGAGTGAATATAAGGGAAATGGTTGATTTAGTGTCCTATTTCCTACTTACCAACATCGGAATCGGCTTATAATGGCTTTACATGTAAATACAGGCATCAGCCCGATATGAAAAATTATGTCGATGTCTTGCCGATAAGAGGAATATATTAACTCTCATGTGCTCAGGGTGTGCTAGCGATTAGATTAGCATTTGAGACTCATTCTTGAAGCAAAGTTTTGCTTGAATGGTGATTGGATCCCTGCATTTAAACTGCACATACAGAATTTCATGTTCATGTATGATAAAGTAAACAGTAACAGCACATGTAGCAGCGGCTCAGTAAGGAGTTTTAATTCTGTGGCGGGCGATGTTTACCTACTTCTAATAAAATGAAAGCAAAATACACAAATAATATTTAGACTGAGTTTCTGATTAAATAAAACATTAATTGATGCCATAAAATCATGAGTGATTTAAAGGTCAGAAATTTTTTTTTTTTATAATAATTTTCAGAATAATTGTACATATACTGATTTATTCATTAATGTCTGATATGTGATATTTTGAAATTGTTCCGAAACTCTTTTGCTTTTGACCATTTACAAATGTTAAATGATAAGATAAAATGTTAAGGTTATCATTGCATCTTTCTGAAGAAAAATGCAGTGATTAAAATATAGTTTATTTTTTGTTATTTTCAAATCTTCAATGTACTGTCATTATAAAACAACTTCATGTTTATTTAATTCTAATAAATAAGTTCTTGTTAAAAACTAACCAAAATTAAAAATGATCATATATCTGTATCAGCATCAGCTGTCGGCCAAAATAAGTTGAAAATTATTAGCATATCGCATACCGGCAAAAAAAAAAAAGTACTTCTTACTAGGGGTGTGACGGTTAGTATATAACCGTGAGACTGGCGGTTATAGTTGAACACCGTCATTAGAACTCCATATCCGTCAAAACAGTCATTAAAATATTTTTTACAAACATTTTTTATCAAAAATTATTTTCATTTTTTAGATAGGATCATAAGATGCGCAATATATTGGGAGACATGGTTTTTACCACTTAATGAAGTTTTGTAAATCGTCAGAAATAATATTTACCACTTCATAAAATTTTGCTTTGTAGAAAACCTTTCTTGAAAACGAATTTTGTTTTGAACAAATTTTATCTTAATTTTAATAAATGTTTCATCAACCAATTGCATGTATTTTAATAAATAAAAAGCAAATATAGCAGACAATGATAACCGTGACATGGAAGCACCAGCGCTCCGCGTTCACTTAAACTGCAGTGTGAACTAGAGCGCATCTCATCGTAAATGAAACTCAGCATAGGCCTATGACTCATACATTAGCATTAAATATCTTTGCTGCATCCTTTCTAGAACAGACAATGGCTTTTTTTTTTTTTTTGCGGCTCGCATCAGCAAAGCATTGCATCGCCATAGACCACAAAACAATCAGCGGATGGCGGGCGGGTGTGGCTTTGAAATTTGCTCAAAAAACGTTGGCGCAGATGATGAGTTTTGTGACAGATCTCCTTAATAAACAGAGGTCTGAAATCTCTGCCCCTTTACCGATAAGAGCGCGCGCTGACACAGAGTTAACCCGCTATCTCCAAGAACAACCAATTGACTCTATGGCAGATCCAATAACCCCCCCGACGGTTATGTTATGAACCGTCACATTTGACTCACGTCATAACCGTCATCACCAATTCTGAAACCGGCACACCCCTACTTCTTACTTCTAATCTTACTTCCGGGTTGGTACAAGTTTCAGCTGTTTATTTCCGATCGTGGATCTAATGACGTAGACGAGAACAGAAGTCCTTATTTGAGCATTTCTCCTGGAAAAGCACACCCATGCACACATTGATCAGAGGAGAGAGAGACCGCGCACATCAACGCACTTCAAAATCGTCGGCAGCACTGCATAGGATTTGTTCGAGAATGCCTCCAAATAAGTAAATTTTTGGATGTGAGGAAAGGTTTACCGTGTTCAGCTTCCCCAAGAACCCAGCGTTACATGAACAGTGGATGCAGTTTGTTTTTCCGGAGTCATACACTTCAACGGAGTGTATCCAGTGCGTTTGTGTGTTCTGGTCATTTGAGTGACGAATGTTTTATAAACAAGGCCCAAGTCGACGCTGGCTTTGCACATCGTTTGCTATTAAAACATGGAGCCTTCCCTGTGATAAAAGACCCCATTCATTTTAAGTACAACTGTATCAGTTGAAAGTTCACCTGAGTCCCAGGATCCTTGTGGAATTCTACCACTGTACCATTGAGAGCATACTCACGAACTGCATATCAGTATGGTACAGCAATTGCTCCGCAAATGACTGCAAAGCACTTCAGCGGGTGGTGAAAACTGCTCAAAGGATCAGTTAAAGGGGCAGAGTTAACTTCCATCGAGAACATTTATCACAAGCGCTGTCTGGGCAGGGCAAGAAACATCATCAAGGATGACTCTCATCCTAACCATGGACTCTTCACCCTCCTTCCATCCGGCAGGTGTTACAGGAGCCTACACTCATGCACTAGTAGGCTCAGGAAGAGCTTCTTCCCCGAGGCTGTGACACTTCTGAACGCCACACCACCAATCTAATCTGCACCTGCTCTTTAACTGCACTGGTCACAGTACTTTACATACATGTATTTGCACAACTCATATTTTGCACAAACTGCACACTATTCTAGCTATTACTGTCTAAAGTTGTTACTGTACAAAGCACAGTAAATTTTGTATAAAAATATTATTGCACTACTGTTATTTTGAATATAATACATTGTTTAACAATACTTTTGCACACTCATCCAACTGTATTTGTAACCACTGTTCTCATGTTGCTGTTGTTCAGAATGTGTATATAATCCTACATTGCTCTGTTCATAATGATTATACAATACCTACATTGAATTCCTATTTATATTCTGTAAATACTCTGCTCAATACTGTATATAGCAGCTCCACTGTACATTCTGTATATCATAGCTTCACTTACTCTGCACTTTTATGTATATAAAACACTATATTCTTGCACTTCTGGTTAGATACTAACTGCATTTCATTAGCTCTGTACTTGCACTCTGCATAATGGCAATAAAGTTGAATCTAATCTAATCTAATCAGATTTCAGTATTTTCTTGGAAATCAGCACATAAGTGAATATATGTTAATGGAAACAACACAAAACATCAGTATTATAGCTCCACTCAAGCCACGCCTCCAGGAGCTCGGCTTTTTCCAGAAAGAATCGGAAAGCTGTATTTTTCTTTTATAAATGTGATAAAACTAAAGACTTTTTGGATATATGAAGGACGCAGAACTACTCTATAGGTACTCCAGATTAACATGAGATTAGGTGAAACTGTCTATGTTATGTACCCTGTAAATATTATTTTTAAGTTAGTGTTAGATAACCAAATTGAGTTTTCTTTCGCACCTTGGTACAGCAAGATGGCGGAGCCCTTGCTCCAAAAACGATGGTGACAAAACATCCCTTTTTCTTTAAAATGGTTACATTAATCATTTTTGTTATTTTTTTATTATTATTAAAATTGTAGTTGTTTTCCTAAATAATGCAAACTTGACTGACTGCTTTATTTCCACTTTAACCATACCAGTAAATTAAACAACCTGTTATATTGGCCAATTACCAAAATGATACAAAAATATTAAAAGATACTAAAAATCCTTATCTATACTTGTTAAAGATATTAAAATATTAAAGAGATCTTAAATGAATTCACCTCTATTTAAAACTCCCTATAGGAAACTGAATCCAAATGGATACAAATATGCAAAAAACATGTAGAAATTTGTAAAAAAGCACCAACGCTGCTGTTTTACATTTGAAACAGGTTGCAAGCAGAGGTGAAAATATCTGCAATTCATCTCTTCAAATGAAATCAGAGTTCAAAAGAAATCTGTGGCTCAGGGTTGACGATCTCCAGACCTTGAGCTCAGGCTGAGACTTGTCAGATACAGATGGATGGTGGCCAGTCGTTTACAACGCATGAAATACCCAGAAGACAAACTGTCTTACATTTATAATATCCCAAAGGCCAAATCCTGACAAACTTTTTATGATTTCATTTCATCTTCTGAATATTTGGGTAAAAAAAAAAAAAATGCATGAAACAGAGTTAATACTTATCACTCTAACTGAAAAACTTTTAGTGCTTTTCTATAGTATTAGGCCTCAAATGTGAACTATAAATTGGATTGGATTCTTCTTTAAACTATAAAAAAGAAAAAAAAATATGAATGGTATTATAATGTTATACTAAAACTAAAATGAAAATAATGGGAAAAAACATGATGACATTTAGAAAGAAAAAAATTGATTAATGATTAATGGCCATTTTGAACGATTTCATAATCGTGGCATCCATAATTTTAATCGCAATTAGAAATTTGATTAATTGTGCAGCCCTAATTTCTACACATGCAAATTCGACGTAATTTAAAAAGGGTGCTAATAACACATTTATACACAGTCACCTGTGATTACTAACACCTCTTCCATTCTTCCATTCAGGTTAACAGCTTTAGAAACAGGTGTTATGGTAAGTCAGTGTTGATGGTAACATGACACTGATGTGTGGAAGCAGGAAGATGGATTAAAGCCTAATAAAGGATAATGAGAGCAAGATTAAAGTGTGTTCCTGAGGAAACTGGAATATTTTTCTCATTCAAAGGTAAAATTAGCTCTAAAGTCTTGTCTGGTCTACCTTTATTAGCAGCAATGAGCGATACTAAACAACTATGCAAGTATCAAATTTACACCGCTGGGCAGAAAATGTTTACTTGCCGTATTAATATAAAAATAAAGCAGTTAAGGCTGTCAATACAAAACAAAAAATAAGATCAATGTTTCATTTTTACAAATGTAGGTGAAATGTAAAGTGATTAATTTCAACAATCTGTGTTTTGAACATTAATCCCCATGCAAACTAGAAGATCTTGTGACTGATTTTGACGCAATATTTTTTCCGTGAATCATGTGTGTTGCAAAATATTGCTGCACACTGCATTTTATTTCATCAGTGAAAAGACTGACTTTGTTATGAAACCACTTGGAAGTTGAATTATATCAACCTTTTTTCCTATGCAACGCTGTGAAGTCCAACATTTATCCAAAGTCAATCTACATAGGAATTAATTAATTGCTTGTCTGTGCCAAATTAATAATTAAAATAGGATAAAAAAAAAATCAATTGATCTTTAACCATAAAATAACTACTAAAATTAAATATTGATACTTAGAGAAATATCACAACACAGCTTCATCGATTTTCTCCTCTCACATCGAATATCATGTGTAACAGTGACTGAGTTAGGAATATAAAACTCATTAATTAATGCAAATTACCCTGTAGCCAAAGTCAACGACTTAATTCCTTCAGAGGTTTTTGTACTTATAAATATCAAAAGTCTTATTTCAAGTAGGCTACACTTCTCCCACACTGTTCTTAGTGCCTCAATGAGAGTTTATTAGTGTCATGTGTGGAACTTAATTTGTATGCTAACGATGTTGCAAGTCAGTCACTGCTTGCGTATAGACCATAAGCCAACTCACTTAATAATTATCAGCGTCAGCCACTAAAACATCCATATCAGTCAACCACAAGTCATTCCCTACAATTTGAGACGTCCCTCTTTGCAATGAAACTATAAGCAATTTAAAAACTCCAGCACCTGTTATCTGCCTCATATGATTAATTATTTATGCCTAGGGGTGTGCCGGTTTCAGAATTGGTGATGACGGTTATGACGTGAGTCAAATGTGACGGTTCATAACATAACCGTCGGGGGGGGGGGGGGGGGTCCAAGTCAATTGGTTGTTCTTGGAGATAGCGGGTTAACTCCGTGTCAGCGCGCGCTCTGATCGGTAAAGGGGCAGAGATTTCAGACCTCCATTTATTAAGGAGATCTGTCACAAAACTCATCATCCGCGCCAACGTTTTTTGATCAAATTTCAAAGCCGCACCCGCCCGCCATCCGCTGATTGTTTTGGGGTCTATGGCGATGCAATGCTTTGCTGATGCGAGCCGCAAAAAAAAAAAGCCATTGCCATTTGCCCATTAGCTCCGCCCACTACCGGAGAAACTGGTATGTCTTCTGCTTGTTCGAAAATGAATATGAATAATTCTAAATTAAATCCATTATTTTGACAGGAGAAGACAACAAAGAATAGTTTACATATAAGGTGTTGTTTAAGCGTGGTAAGACTCTCGCTCTCTCTCTCTTTGCATGTGTGAGAAACAGCACTATCAGTAAAGTGACGGTGAGTCGTGTGCCTTCACAAAGAGTTTACAGAGTGTCAAATACAGGTGCGCTGTGTGTCCATTGAGATGGGCTGAAAAGTTCAGATCGCTTGAAGGAGAGAGAACTCTGAAGCTCAGATGCTGAAATTAATACAAGCGTCATGCGCTTCAGTCTATGTAGTAAACAAACCTGCACGTCTCTGCCATTCATTAATTCACACAGAGACTCGCAGAACACGGATTTATATTTTAAACAACTTTTGCGGCTTAACATTTACAGATACTGGTCCATATGGAGATTTGATTTGATTATTTTATGCTAACTTTGGCAAATTCCATGACTGTCCATATTAAAATGCAAGTTTCATTTTCATGACTGGATTTCGAGATTCCGTCCTTGTTTTTTGCTTCATGGAAATCATTTCAAATTTCAATTTCAAAGCCGCACCCGCCCGCCATCCACTGCTTGTTTTGCGGTCTATGGCGATGCAATGCTTTGCTGATACGAGCCGCAAAAAAAAAAAAAAGCCATTGTCTGTTCTAGAAAGGATGCAGCAAAGATATTTAATGCTAAAGTATGAGGCATAGGCCTAAGCTGAGTTTCATTTACGATGAGATGTGCTCTAGGTCACAGTGCAGTGCAAGTGAACGCGGCGCGCTGGTGCTTCCATGTCACGGTTATCATTGTCTGCTTTACTTGCTTTTTATTTATTAAAATACATGCAATTGGTTGATGAAACATTTATTAAAATTAAGATAAAATTTGTACAAAACGAAATTCGTTTTTAAGAAATGTTTTCTACAAAGCAAAATTTAATGAAGTGGTAAATATCATGTCTGACGATTTACAAAACTTCATTAAGTGGTTAAAACCATGTCTCCCGATATATTGCGCATCTTATGATCCTATCTAAAAAATGAAAATAATTTTTGATAAAAAATGTTGGTAAAAAATATTTTAATGACACGGTTTTGGCGGTTATAGAGTTCTAATGACGGTGTTCAACTATAACCGTCGGTCTCACGGTTATATACGAACCGTCACACCCCTATTTATGCCTCAGGTTTAAACAGACAGCTTGAGCTAAGCATTACGTCCAGTTATTCTTTTGAAAACGTTCTGCTCTGCAAGCCAATGGTAATGGCCCCTGCGTCACACTGCAGACTGAAAAGCAATGATTTGGGAACAGGCCAGCCCTCTCTCATGGGTCTATACTCGATGGGTACTGGGAACTGGGAACTGGGAACTTTGAGAAGAAATCTCGAATAGCATCAAGCGAACTTCTCAAAACAGCCTAATCTGCCATGTCCCCTGATGCACACGCAAGTTTTCGGCCTACAGAACAATATGTTATGACAAACAAGCAAAGCCTAATCAGTCAATATTTCTAGATTGCTCTTGTCATTCAAGTTTTCATTTCCTTGGTGAGATTGGTAAATAGGTATTGATGCTTTACAGGACTGACTTTTTTAGATCAGAGCGAATTCTCGGAAAGGAAAGCATGTCCAACCACAGGAAGTTTAGTCCCATTTACATTGCCATAGTAACCTCACCCAGACAAATTCAGAAAAAAAACAAAAAACACACAGGAAATGTAAAGAGAACAGTGGATGGTCAGAGTAAAAATATTCATAATAAGGGCTAAATGTCTTTCGTCAAACCTGCAATGTTCATTTATTATTCATATTAGCCATATCAAATTGTATCTAATATACCGCTTTCCTTTCTAAAATATTTAAAATATAGCTAAGAGCCCCATAATATTTCATCTGGCTTATAAGTTATGACCAGGCACAAACAACGCGATATAAAATGCGATAACAATAATGTTCAGCTCATTATCTGAAAACAGGCTCGACTAATCGATTCTAGGGATTTAATCAATGTTGTTTAGTAAAAAAGATTAATCGATACCCAGCCCTAAAATATACATATATAGTTCTTTCAAAACTGATAGTTTTACCCATCCAAATTAACCCCCATCTGTGCTTAAGCATGTCACGTATTATTTAGTACTGCATTTATACATTTAATTATCAAGTTATCCACCAGCTGAGGTGTTCTCTTCCCTTCATGAGGGCCTCAGCCGATTACTTAAATAGCATAAATGTACTTTTGTTTTTATTCAATTAATAAAAAATGACAGTGCAAGATAGCCCCAGAGAAGCTATGTACATTTTGATGTTTGTGATTGCTGACACCTCTAACAATACAGACAAGAACAACCCTGAACAGTAACTCACTGCATTTAAAAAAAAAAAAAAAAAGAGTCTATAAAGGTCTTTTTAAAGCCAAAACATATATTTGGCAGTATGCACCCTGATCATTGAAAAGCTTCACACACTAAAACCCTGTTGTTCACAGCTTTGAAACAAAACAATATAACTGACCTCAGATCAGCAAGAGGAACGTGTAGCTGCACCTGCTGAATGGTTTAGTGGAGGGGCCTGACAGTACGCACAAGGAATACGGAGCGATTGCCCCCCACTGCACTAACAGAGATGGCACTGTTTGAGACAACCTTCCCCTGAACCTCACACGGCCTTCAACCCTGCAACTGCTCTCTTTTCTTCGCTATTCTTTAGTTTATTTTATTTCCTTTTGCGGATTCTCCCTCTCTCTCTCAAATGCAGCTGATTACTGCCACAGTTTGGACTAGGGGTGTCCGATATGACTATTTTTGTTTAAGGACGATAAAAATGTCTCCACAATTTGCTTCTGAAGAAATATCGTAGTATCGTGCCACCGCGCACATTCTGTCAGCAGCAGTTCTAGCGCCACGGTCTCTGGAAACTGTACAACACCACATACATTTAGCGGTGTGCCGGTTTCAGAATTGGTGATGACGGTTATGACGTGAGTCAAATGTGACGGTTCATAACATAACCGTCGGGGAGTGGGGGGGGTTAACTCTGTGTTAGTGCGCGCTCTTATCGGTAAAGGGGCAGAGATTTCAGACCTCCAATTATTAAGGAGATCGGTCACAAAACTCATCATCCGAGCCAACGTTTTTTGAGCAAATTTCAAAACCGCACCCGCCCGCCATCCGCCATCCGATTGTTTTGCGGTCTATGGCCATGCAATGCTTTGCTGATGCGAGTCGCAAAAAAAATGCCATTGTTCTAGAAAGGATGCAGCAAAGATATTTAATGCTAATGTATGAGGCATAGGCCTACGCTGAGTTTCAGTTGCGATGAGATGCGCTCTAGTTCACACTGCAGTGCAAGTGAACGCGGAGCGCTGGTGCTTCCATGTTGGTTATCATTGTCTGCTATATTTGCTTTTTATTTATTAAAATACATGCAATTGGTTGATGAAACATTTATTAAAATTAAGACAAAATTTGTACAAAACGAAATTCGTTTTTAAGAAAGGTTTTCTACAAAGCAAAATTTTATGAAGTGGTAAATATCATGTCTGACGATTTACAAAACTTCATTAAGTGGTAAAAACCATGTCTCCCGATATATTGCGCATCTTATGATCCTATCTAAAAAATGTTTGTAAAAAATATTTTAATGACACTGTTTTGGCGGTTATAGAGTTCTAATGACGGTGTTCAACTATAACCGCCTGTCTCACGGTTATATACTAACCGTCACACCCCTACATACATTCACATCAGTGTTAACTCAACGGTAGAGTTACTCAAACAGGACACTGCACTTGTTCACAATCACAAAAGTACATTATTTGCTGGTTTGTTGTCGTCGTTAACAGTTCTGTCTAACACAGATAGAAGTCTAATAATCGGATAGAATGGTTAAACAAAGAAATTAATGTATACAGAAAGTATTATAACGATTGCTTTTATATTAGGCCTATTAGTAATAGAAAGACAAACATTACAATACTATCTTGCTTCTAGTTAGCATTAAGCAAATACACATTTATAATAATTTAAACAAATCTTTGAATGACTAATGAACATTTAATTAAAACCTTGCAAACGATTGACGATTTGATATATTACCATATCGCCCTACAATACTCTGTGTGATGATCAGTCAGTGTTAATTGAATGCTTTAAACTTTAAAATTGTGAATTGAAATTATGCTATGCTTTATACATTTGCCCACTGTCATATTCCTGTCTTTTTCACTGTGTGCTGTACGTAAAATATGGGTTACCCGGGCTTTATTTAATAAAAATATGATTCCCAGTGCACACAAGCTTCTCAGAATACTGAGTCTCCAATTGGTTTACAGTGTTAACTTTCTTTTTAATTATATTTTTATTAAATATGTATTTATATGTGAAAAATACTGTCATCTAAAGTATAAGCACATATCTTTTACACATTTTTTTTTCTATTGTCAAATATTTCAAAATTTCAAAAAAAAAAAAAAAAAAAAAAAAAACACACACATCGGTCGACCACTATAGTTCACCCTAAAATGTATTTTCTGTCATTCTTTACTCACTCTCATGTTATCCCAAACCTGTATTAATTTAATTATTGTGCTGAACACAAAATAAGATATTTAAAGAATGTGGGTAACCAAACATTTGCTGGTTCACACTGAATTTGATAGTAGGAAAAAAAAAACTAAGGAAGTCAGTATTTTGGAGCAGCAAATGTTTGGTTACACATATTCTTCAAAAAAGCATTTATTTTCAGTAGAAGAAAGAAACCCATTCAGGTTTAAAACAACCTTGGAGTAAATTAGTAAATTATGGTATAAAATCAAACATTGAATGAAAGAATTGACATACAGATGACAAAAAAAAAAAAAAAAAACGTAAAGAGAAAAAAAACACTGCTTAGGACTGAAGAACTTTAATAAAGTTGCTTTAAGAATCAGTCTATATAGGCCTAGTGTTTTATATTTATATTTGTTCATTACATTTCTTGAACGCTTCTGCTAAATACATCTATTGTATCTGAAAATAAAGCACTGTTTGTTTTATTTGTATATTATGTGTATTTGTAAGCGGTTTAATCAAAGATAAAATAATGACAAAGATTTGGCAAACTTTGGCCTAAACTGTTTTGTTACCTTGAAAGTCTTTGTCCTTATAATAAAGAAATTAGTTTGGCTGTAATCCTCAGACAACTTGCAAAATAGTTATACCAACAAAACAAAATCGTGAGAAACTTGTCAATCGTGATATTACATTTTTTTCCATATCGCCCACCCCTAGTTTGGCCCGATATAAGAGAGACAGAGTAAATAAGCAATCCCTAAAAGGATACATTTCCAAAAAAAACAAAATATTTAAACCAAATTCTGTCAAAAAGAAGCACAGCTGTACATTACGTCACACATGGGTTATTAATAATACAAAGAATGTGTCTGGGAAGGATTGTTTGGTCTTGTTTCTTGCACAGTAAAATAACAACTTGTAAGGAAAAGCTCACATAGGTTCAAAAACTCCAAACACAACACTGCTTGAAGTCCAAAAGAGTTTCACCTCGCTGAATTTGCAAACAGCTGGCCACAGTCAACACTTTCATGAATGGCTGTATTATCGTGAACTCTCTTATTCCCAGCACTCCATGCTTCGCACTTCAATTTTCTGCCTTTCTCCCTCTCTCTTTCACCCGCCTAAACAAGCCTGTTTGCTTTTAAAACAAACATCACAGCAGTCTCATGGAAACAAACACTGCAGCTAGGCCTAGGTAGCCCTGCCTGACTTCATATGCATACAAAAACAATTACAGTGCATTTTAACATCTCATGTCAATGCAGGGCTGTCAGTGCTGGGCTGGCATGTAAACAGTCAAAATTAAGTTTGATGCAATTTTTACCAAAGCATAAACTTCTATGATGACTTTAGTGAAACGCTTGTCTGTGGCCAAGTGGCATGATAAAAGTGGCATAAAAACTTAATTTAGCACAGACTTGGTTTTAAGACATGGTAAGTAATGGTGTCCTATTTGTTGCGTCCCATTTTCTTGAGAAAAATGCCCTGCATGTGAAATATAATATGCAAAACAGTGAAGATTACAGATACAGAAGTTCCCAGGGTCTCAGTATTTGGCGGTTACTGCAGCGAACGATTGCTATCGCCGTCGTCTTTAGTTGTGAAAACACAACTACGTGCTTTAGTCTGAGGGCACAACAAACAGAGGGACAGATACGGTCATTTACCGCTAGTAAGGTAAAACTCGGAGATGACAGAAGTGTGATGTAGGACACCGAGCTTGTTGCACAACAAACAAACTTAAGTGACTTTGCATTAAAAAAAAACAAAAACTTAGACATGGGTTGGTGAATGTTCACATAGGAAGAGGATGGGGCGTTTCAGCGTGCCACTCTGCTAAATGAAGCTCAAGGGAAGTTGAGGTTTTGAGTCAAAGAACAGACAAGGCGTCATCAATGCAAAAAATGTGGTTAAAATGAATGTGAGTGTTTTTAGTGTTTTGTAAGGTTTTCTGGAGGTTTAGTTCACCATAAAATGAAAATGGTATCTTTAATATCCCAAATCAGCTTTTTTTTTTCTTTTCTTTTTTTTTTTGTGGAATTCAAACGATGATATGAAGAATGATTTCTTTTTGTCCATACAATTAAAGTCAACATGGACCAAAACAACATTTTAGCATTGTTGTTAATGTAATGTAAAACTTAAAAAAATTAAATACATTTGTTAACTGAAATAAAGATATTAGAAAAAAAATATTAGATGAAAAACTGAAATTCTGCCTTTCGGCAACTAACTGAAATGAGTTTGAAATAAGCTGAAATACTACAATTACAGAAATTAAAAAAAGAAATGCTTTTATTTAAAAGGTAAAAAAAGCACACCACTAAATTAAAACTTAAAAATTACAATAAAAGGCAGTTCAAAATGTGATAAATACAATAGTAGTATACACATAAAACTAAAATAACACTGCACTGACTTTCATAGCATGGACAAACATTTGTTTTACAATAAATCTTTTAATAAGAAATAAGAAACAAGACGACAAACATTGTGCTGCTGCAAATGAAAAATATTTAAAGAGGAAGAAGCATTTCAAATTTAAGGAAGAGAAGAAAGGGAAGGGTGCAATATGCAAACTCTCATACTTCATAAACCTCAGGAAATTGGCATCAATGACAAAAGACTCCTTTGCATTTTCTTCTCTCCTCATGAGGGTCAGCTACAGACATCGATAACCTTTAGAGAGTCACACACTGTGACCAGCAAAGCATTTTTAAATGCCACCCACTCTGTCTCCACAGCCCTTCTCAACACATTGATTTGGACCAAACAAGCTAGCAAGCTCAATGAAGGGGAGGCAATTTCCAGAACTCCTTGTAGTAAATAAATCACATGGAATGCAAGAGTAGATGCACAGAACAAAAATAACAGCTACATTTACATCTTTAATACATCTATAAGATGTCACTTTGACCCAAGCCTAATGAAGTGTAATATCGTGTCACAGCACGTCAACCATAAATGTTTCTGCAGGAGTGCTTAGATGAGCATAGAGAATTAAAAACAAGCTAAACAAAACCAAATATAAGTATGTGGGAGGAAATATACCTTGATGGTTCATTTCTTTATCCGACTTACTATTTAAATTACCAGTTCAATACCATGCTCTTTTTGGGACCATCCTACTCCATTCTGTCCAAATACGATACCCTGAAACATTAGGGCCTTTCGCACCGCTTTATTTCCAGAACTAAATGTACAGTACTAAAGTACAGGGATGCAAACTCTTTCCCAGTACCATTTAAAGGGTTGCATTCGCACCGACCGTGTGTACTAGGACGTGACGTAAGCCGGTCGACAGGGATGTCATTTGTGTGCGGCATTTAAAAATGTTAACAAAGAAGAACAATGTTAACAACAGGAGGATGGAGGACTCTGCGACTGAAGCTGTGTTTTTGTTGTGTCTCTCAGGTTTCACAATAAGGGACATGGAATGTCGACGTATACGAAAAATGTTTGAAAGAAGGGAAAGGAGGATTAAGAATCTCCAGCAACTGGCAGTGCTACATTTGCTACAAGTGCCCACACTTCGGTGTCCGTATATTTATCGCTGTTCATCATACTAGCAAAATAAGTTGACAATATGTACAGTAAAGCGTTTTAAGTCATGGCGGGTGAGGGCGTTTTCGAATGCATCTGGCCAATCAATGTCTACTTATGTAACGTTTAGTACCAGTTGTGCTGGTTAGACCCTGCTCTTTTGATTTGATTCTCGGAACAGGCAGTCCGGTACTAAAATCCCATCTAGTTTGTGCACCCAAAAGTGGGTAGTCCCACAATTAGTTCTGGTACTATGAAAAGGTTCGTGCGGTGCGAAAGGCCCGATTGCCAAACTGAAGCACTTCCTGTCAATAATTTGCAACACTGATTTATACAGAGCCAAAACTCCAGCCTTACACATTTCATTACCGCTTTTTAGGATGAAGGATGGTGTCACGATTTTGTAATATAGTTCCTGGTAGATACTGGTTGCTTTCCCATCAGGCACAGTGTTAGTTCAGTGTTAAAAGTTTGCTGCAGAGTCTTACTTTATAATAAATTACGTGTTTGAAACGTAGAAAACAAATCTCCTTGGTGTAGAAACTAAAAGGAGGAACTGTCTTCCCAACAGAGAGGGAAAAACACTGCGCATGTGGTTTGGTGTCTGTTATTCATTCATTCATCATAGCTGATGCTTGTGGAGAGCTATTTGCTTTGGATCAGTGCTAGGGTGAAACTGTGTCACTATCCAAACACACTTCCTGCCTAACAGGAAGCTTGCGTTATGGTTCCGCCCCAGCCCTTCCTGTTCTGGATGCCAGCTAGCGTAGCACAAAATATCCGCCCTACATTAATGTTTCCACAGCACTAGAACACAGATAACGCTAAAGACGGTCACCTCTGCACTGTATTGTACCATATTGCAACAAGTTTTCAGCACCCCTGACTCAACACTAAACTTGAGCATGGGTCATCATGGCTGATTTTCTCTTCTTATACACAATAAAACCGGACCACATCTGTCAGTCAGTTTAGGCACAGGCAGCCACCTTTATAAAACCTTTAAGCAAAAAAAGAAAAGAAAAAAAGCGAGCAACCTGAGAACGCCTGACTGAAGGACGAAGAGTGTAGTAGACAGACATTTGACTTTCCATTGTTTCAAAGAGTTCAAGGCAAGGCGCCCGGTTTTCTGTGACTGGTATAAACAAGGCAATGCTGAAAATTAAACAATCTCCTCAGCTCTTTGCTCCAAGAACGCGAAAAACGCTACAGGCAAACAGACATTTATTGCTTTGTCAGAGAATTTCTTGCAACAAGACTTTTAAAAAAGCAAATATGTTGCATACGAACAAGCTTTACAATTGTTTGGCATTTCTAAAATGAATCAAATGATAATTAAATCCTTTACTTCGATACTGAAGATTTGTGTTTGTAACATCACAAAAACTACATCACAATGAGCAAAACTGCCAGGAAATGTTGTCAAACCACTATCTCTGTGACCCAAGGGACAGAGAAAATGACTAAAGCAGAATTCAACTGCTATACAGCTTCCCATTACCATCCTGAAGAATTCACGGTATGAATTACAGAAGATAATGACTTTGCCGGCTGATGTTAAAAAGAAAAAAAAAAGCCTTGCTTTCTGAATCAGAGGCACGTTTTATTAGCATAAGCAATCTCGTTTAAGTTTTCAGCTGCTAATTAATTTCATTTAATGAAAGTTCTGCACTGACAGACCCTTCAAGGGGGATTTCCTGTAGCCGTATCCATGGTTACAAAAGCTAGGGCAAGGAAAACTCATTTTAGGAGGGAGTTCTGTGGGGTTGAGGTGTGTGTGTGTGTGTGTGTGTGTGTGTGTGTGTGTCAGCCTGAAATTCCAGGCTTCAAAAGGAAAGACTAAAAGGAGCTTAAAGGGAAAAAGATCATCACTAACCTCAGAGTCATTCAAGCTGAACAAGAGTATCAACCAAATACAGGAACAACTGTGATAAATGTTTACAAGGAAAAAAGTAGTAAGCAACCATTTAAATCCATCTATTTTACAGCACCCTTAGATGGGGTTCCCATTGGAATTTTAACATTTCTTAATAATAAGACATGAACCAAACCAATCAGCTATGAAGTGAATAATATTTGAAAAAATTGGACAAAAAGACATTGTACCTTTCTAAATGCCTATAAACGTCCACAAAGCATGCAAAATGAATTAAAAATGACAGATAAATATAAAACTACTGATTTAGAGAGGTTAAATATATACACAGAAACAGAATATAATTTAATTTTTTAATTAATAATACATTTTTTAAAGCAATTTAAGAGCACTAAAGAGATATTTAGTGGGATTTTATTTTCATAATTCTGTGATTAGTAAAGATTTCTGCAGAATCATGGGTAATGTAATTTTTCTGCCAAGAATTCTGCTATTAAACGTCTAAATAAATGTAAAGAATGGCTCAAAGTAACAAAAACTGAGTTATTGTTAAAAATCAATTACTCTTTGGAGAAAAACAGTGGGATGTTTACTTCCAGAAACCAACTTTATTACAGTGGCAGTAAGCTTTAATCTGTGTAGTTGATTGTCGTTTATGACATATTTGCAACTGATATGCACATGTACGTGTGAGAACACAAATGGGGCACTGGGTCATGTTATTGGCACTCACAGTGTCTCATGTGCATGCAGTATCACAGCACTTTAACCTCTAATAGCTCAGGTTTCCAGCGCTCGTGCAGACTATAAAATAGGTCTTTTATTCCAGACAGCTTCGACAAGCTTTCCCTCTGGAACGTGCTTTGTGTAATCACATGGTTTACTTGCCCTTGCGCCCCATTTCCTGCATTTCTTTCTTGTTTAAAGAACCCTTGCACTCAAGGCTTGGGATTCAATGGATGCAAGATTGTGAAGAAACAAGCCCTATTTTTATTATTTATTTTTATTTTTTTCGTGGTGGTGGTGGATTTCATTAAAAGGGACATTTCACCCAAAAATGAATAGCTCTCCTCATTTATTCACCCTCATTTAAATTCTAACCTCTATGACTTTTTATTGCTAAAGCAGAATAAAACAGAACTGTTATTTTCTGTGATGAGTTTCAGTACGCAACCGTATAATTGTGGTGCACTTACATCAGAGAACGTGACGCGTTATTTGTCACCTGTTGCAAAACTCTGAATCACAGCATTTAGAAAAACCACATAAGTATATGGTTTTATATCCTATATTTTTCTCTTCTCGCCACTTTCTTCTCTCTCATGCACTCCTCACTGCCCTGGAGCTCTCACAATCAGGTAGCTTTGTATCCTGCCATTATTGATCTCCGTGTCCCATCTCCTGCTACTGGAGTGGTGTGAAACACAGCTGCCCAAGCTAATGATTAGCCCAGCAGTCGAGGAACAGCTCTGACACAGACTGTTCAAAGGTACAGCAGTACTGTGCTGCACTATTCTTAAAGGGGGGGGGTGAAATGCTCGGTTTCACCGAATATCGTGTTAATCTTGAGTACCTATAGAGTACTACTGCAACCTTCATAACTCCAAAAAGTCTTTAGTTTTATTATATTCATAAGAGAAAGATAGTCTGTGCCGATTTTTCCCGGAAAAACACGACCGGCTGGAGGCGTGGCGTGTGGGCGGAGCTAAAGAATCACGAGCGCCAGTAGGCTTTTGCGTTGAGAGGATGTGGAAGCTGTGACATTACCGTGAGGGTAAACCCATCATCCAAAGCAAACCATGGCTTACAGTCAGATTCAGCCGTTTATTTATGATCCAGAATCAGATCCCGAGGCTGAAACTGAACGAGAGCAGCAGCAGCAACGACTCGCTCCGAGCGGGGCTCGAACCCGGGTCTCCGGCATTGGAGGCGGACGCACTAACAAGGAGGCAGAGATATTTGAAGCAGTTTTACTCACCGACTGTGGTTCCAACACACGATCGTGACCCTTTTTCGTTGGGATTGCATCATCCTTAAGAAATAAACGATATGCAAATCCGTCGTCAAACTGGGCCTTGTTTGTAAAACAAGCATCTTCGAAATGCAGGGAACAAACAAAAACACTTGCACCACTCTGTTGATGCTCTGTAAAAATAAACTCCATCCACTGGTCCCTTAAAGGCCATCTTTCAATTTAATTTTATAACTTAATTTATACAGAATATTGTATGAAAATTTAAATTTAAAAAGACATATATAAGAATACATATGTTTTACAACACCCACGGGCAGAAATTAGGAAAAAAGTGTGCCTATTCTAAGCTACGCTCCAAAAAACCGCCTTTTCCCAGAGAACGCGTCATATGACGTAAGGACTAGAGTTGTTCCGATTCCGATACTAGTATCGGAAATATCTCCGATACCACAACAAATTCTGGCATCGGCATCGGCGAGTACATGAACCCATATACCGATCCGATACCATTTTCTTAAAAAAATACCTAGTTATGACCGCAAGCTTTGCCTAACCGCTGCACGGTTCTTCTTCGCTGCTCAAAATGCATTGAAAACACAGGAAGTTGTGCTGTGTTGCCACAAGCAACCCCTGTTTAGAGCAGCGAAGAAGAAATGAAAACGCGTTAGCAGCCCTGATCTATATATGACTGGATCACTCATCACATTCTAAACTGCCAAAAGACAGTGAAGCCGCTTCTATATTATAGATCAGTGGTTAGCAGTATGTCTCTGTAGTACCGGTAGTTACAGACTCTCAAGTATATTCAGTACCGGCAGCTGCGTTCAGTCGCTTCCGTGTAAGTCAAAGCGCAGGGCTCCAGACAGTAGCCGAATATATACTAGTGTCTGTGAATATTAAACTGCAAAATACTATTTAAATATTACTCCCGCAAAATCTACATCTCTGTGGGTGACTGGCACAGATGCGCGAGAGCTCGCTGTTTTGTAGTCTCTGCTGTGTGTCATGAGGACACGAACGCATAAACCGTCACTTCATGAGAATTTACAGTTTCATTTGAGAATACTGTCATATCATAAACACAGACACTCAAAGATCTTCATGGCAGCCCATTAAAATAAATGTTTGGTTTACATGAGTAAATTGACAATATATAAAGCTACTGTTGTAGCCTACAGTAATAATAATACGTCTCTATAATAATAATAATTATGCCTAGATGGTTGCTTGTTTTTTACTTGTTTTGTTGTAAAGAGATTATCTGATTAATAGATCTTTTTTTATATTCCTAGACTTATTTGTTGCAGTTTTTTTATACAGTTATATTGTAAAACTTAAATACCTTTTTTAGTTTGCGGTGTTAGATTTTTGGCTGCATTTGAAGTTCTTTTTTGCATATGAAAATAAATAATACTGTCAAATTCATGTTAGATAATAAAAATACTGTAATAAATACAGTAGTTCACCATGTATTTGTTCATGTTTTATTGAGGGATCTGTCTGAAGCACACCATAAAAAGAATTCTAGCAATTTACACAGGGCTAGTAGTATATACAGCTGTATATACAGATACACACCCAGGTATCGGATCAGTACTCGGTATCGGCCGATACCCTGAGCCCAGGTATCGGAATCGGTATCGGGAAGAGAAAAAGGGTATCGGAACATCTCTAGTAAGGACAGGCAAACATAGGCGCTGCCGCCCTCGTTCTCAGTGTGGGTTTACGTAGTCTGAGAGGTGGAAACAGAAAATAGAGATTGTCGTTATCGTTATTATAGTTATAGTAGGTTTGAGTTGTCACAATGGTGAATTCTTGTGTTTGTTTTGGATGCAACAACTCCAACTTGTCTGGCCATCGGGTCCACCGATTTCCAAACAAGAAACACAAAGATTTCCGTGCTTGGATACGTTTCGTCCAGGCAAAGAGAAGCAATTTCGCTGCCTCCTCGTTGACAAGACACACGGTGGTATGTGAAAAACACTTCACACAGGACAGCTACAACCAAGGAGATCTTATGGAATTTCGCATGGGATTTCGACGAAAAGAGTGGGTTAGGCTGGCAAATGGAGCTGTGCCATCGGTGCATGCAAGTCCACCTGCAAAATCTGGCGGGAGTGAAGAGTCTAACGTTAATGTTAGCACTAGGAGAGAATCTGCGCGTCGAAAACGGGAGCTTTGCACAGTAAGTCTTATAATACCATATACAAATTGTTGCAGCGAAATGTAGCTCTGCATGTAATTTCTGCAAATTTATTTTTCTTGACGTTATAATGGATTAGTCTTGGCATGGCACGAAAGCCCGCCTAGCTGCCGTCAGCTTACTCTTGTTACACCCCGTGAGTGTGCACATGAGCCTCCTGACACTTATTTTATTGAGCTATTAAGACAGGGTTCCAGAAATTTTTTAATTTTTTAATTAACATTTTATGTGGTCGCATTCGCATATTACTTCTCGGTTAAATTCACGCATGAATTTTCCTGCATTTAACTTGTTTTAGCGCCCGCCAAATTGATTTTTTTTCTTTCCCGCCAAAGTCTTATTTGATCGGTGAGTAATGTAGATGAACTGCTGCCCTTGTGACAGGGTGCATGTTTAACTGAAAGAACGAGCAAAGAAAGAGAGCCACCGGTCACGCGCACTTTTCACCGTCTCCGAAACGCATCCAAGTTAATTCTATACAATATTAGTTTTCTTAGTTACATCGGAGTTGCCTTGGTTTTCTTTGACTAATCGAAACTGGTATCAACAAGGCACATGTGAGGGAATGCAGCTCGGGACTACTTTGAAAAGATTTTGAAAAGATTAGCAGTCTTTTAAATAATGCATGAATGGGGGATTTTCATGAAAGGACTACATTTTTTAAAGTTCAAAGTTGTGATTTCGGTCTGTTTTCAGATTTTGGGAGAGAGTGCTGCCAGCAAAGACGGGGCGGGTGCAACTGCCACTTCAGATCCTGAAGATGATGGAGATGGAGACATCTCTACAGTGGACCCTGAGCCAGAAGTGGTCCATCGTGGATCACAGTGCAACATAAGATTTTTACATCGTTCATTAGGTAGATAGCTTATATCTAACATTCACCATACATGCCATATACAGTCACAAATAAGGATTACGTCAAAGATTTTCATGATCTCCATGGTTACTATTTTGTCATTTCCACTTTTCAGACAGTAAACATTAAAAATTAAGAACTTCATAATGTTAGAAAAATATATTTTTTACTGGGTTGCATTAGATGCATGTGTTGTTACCAATGAATGTACAACGGTGAACAATTATTAAGATGAATCTCTTTCATCTAAGGTGTTCAGGTAAAGCCTCAGATGGTGGATGTGGGGACTCAAACCGAAAGGTTTGAGCATCGCAGATCAACTCCACTGGCCAGTCCTGAACAAAGTGATGATGAATGGTCATTTTCTGATATCATCAATCATTCTGGTGATATGTCATGGAGTCCAGGGGAGGAGATGTTGAGCGAGTCCTCTGAGGAGGAACCAGAAGAGCTGGAATCTCTCAGTGACCCAAAGTAAAAACCTTTTTATTAATGGAAACTGTTTCTGATTGTGTATCAAAAAATGTCATAGTCAGAATTAATGTGTGTTTTCCTTTTCTTGTTTTCAGTGCTGTTGACAAGTTCATTGTTTGCCAGAGGCAGTTGCTGTCCTTGTTCACGGTTTGCTCTGCATGCTGCGGGGAAACCCAGGGACACATAATGCACCCGGAAGGAACTTTCATAAAAGTCAAGCAGGTAATGTCTTATTTGTCAACTGTGTGTGAGGAGCTGAATTATAGTCTGTGAATGTACAGTATGTATATTAATTATTTGTGTCTTAACTATACAGGTTTTTTACTGGCTCATCTTAAAGCTGCTTGAGTATTGAATCTTCTATCATCTTTCAGGCCTGCGGAACTTGTGGTTATGAGCGTTACTGGCAAAACCAAGAGAAGGTGCATCGAAACATGCCTGCCTGCAACCTTTTACTCAGCGGTGCCATCCACTTCTCAGGTTGCATGGCTACTCAGACAATCAGGATGCTGAAGCTGTTTGGACTGCAGTGCATAAGTCCCGGGACTTTTTTCCGCCATCAGCGCTATTACACTATCCCTACCATCGTGCAGGCCTGGAGGACTGAGCAGAGGGGGATCATCAGGGAGTTGAAGGAGACTGGGGGTGGATTGATCCTGTCTGGTGACTGCAGGTAGAATGGTCTAGCTCACGTCAATGATGTCACGTCACGTCAAGAACAGGTCAATGTGTTTTTGCATTAACCTATAAATGTAACTGTTTTTGACGTTCTTAGATCAGATTCTCCTGGACACTGTGCCAAATATGGTAGCTACTCCTTGATTGAGGATCGAATTAACAAAGTTTTGGATGTTCAGCTTGTCCAAGTAAGTTGATGTCACACAGAAATCTTGTGTCTGATTTAGTTACTGATATTACTGTTACTGTTCAGTAATAATCAGTGGGTTTTACAGAGCTCAGAAGTCCCAAGCAGCTCTTGGTGTGAGCTAGAGGGTCTAAAGCGGAGTATGCAGTTCCTGATGGACCAAGACATGCAAGTATCTGCTCTGATAACAGACAGAAATCGGCAGGTAATGATGCTAGGAGAGATCTAAAGCTGAACAGCATTGACAGGCACAGTATCACTCAAAATAAATTCTACATTCTATAAAATCAATTTGTGTTTTAGGTGGCCAAGTGGGTACGTGAGAAAATGTGTTCAGAAGGAACAAGGCATTTCTTTGACGTCTGGCATATTGGGAAAAGTATGTATTGTGATGTTGGTAGTTCTATATAACAGACTTGTTTTTTGTAGTTAAATTCACTTTCCTAATAATTAGTATGCTCTGCTCTGTTTGTCTGCTCTGGAACAGGTGTACAGAAAGCACTGGATGCTGCTGCAAAAGAGAGGGACTGTGAGGATCTGAAGCTGTGGAGGCCAGCCATTATCAACCATCTCTACTGGACCGCAGCTTCCACCCCTACAGGAGATCCAGATGAGATGCAGGCAAAATGGCAGAGTATGATAAATCATGTACAGGACATACATGAACACAGCACTCCTGCATTTACCAGCTGCGCACATCCACCGTTGGAAGGAGAGGCAAGAAACAAGGAGTGGCTGGAACCAGGTACAACATAATAGCCTATGTTAAAAGATGTCAAATGTTTTGAGGCTAAACTTTTTTCAGTGCTTGTAAATTTTAGTTTGGTTTTATCAATACGTAACCCCATGTGTACTAGTAATTACTTGTGTTATGAAATGCGACAGATTATATGACAGAATACATTTTATTCAGGATCACCAGCAGCCACTAAACTGGAGAGTGTAGCTGCCAGGAAAGCACTGGTAAAGGATATTCGACAATTGTCACCTCAGCATCAGACATTCTCCCTGGAGGCCTACCATTCCCTCATTCTGCACTTTGCTCCCAAACACACTGGCTTTTCTTTTCTTGGGATGTACAGCAGGTAGTGTTATCACTTAAAAGTATCGATACTAATAAAATTTGTTTTTTTTTTTTTTGTTTTTTTTCAATTTCACGATATTGCAATACATTTGTCCTTTTGTAGCAGGTAACTGATGACAGAATGAATATGGCTAAAAACTAATGCAGTCTTGTATAGCAGACCAAAATGTTATAGATTGATAACAGCATTACATATTGTTTGCAAAAAAATAATTGCAAAGATGAGTCATTGTCTTAGACCCATTTGAACTGAAAACATTAATGTCATGTATTTCTGTTGCATTTCACTGCATTGGGTTAGCTTTGGAGACCTAATGTTCTATCTACTTATCTCGTACAGACTTCTCTTGGCAGCCCTACATTTCAATAGTAATGGCAACCGAGATGTAGCGCGAACTAGTGAGGGTGAGGGACGCTATGCTGTTCGCTACCCACGGTTTCGGAAAGGTGGCTGGGTAGTCCACCCCATCAAGGAGAAACCATCTTACGGTTAGTAGTTTCACTTAGTTTTTCAATATCTTTTTTGTGTGAATCTATCTTCTTTATGTGAGTCAACCATGTTACTAAATGTTTTCTAAACATTTCTCTCCTCAAGGATACGCAACAAATCTTATGGTCTCTCTGGTAGAGGAATACTGCAAGTCACCACAGGCCCTACAAGAAAGCAGTGCCGTCTTGTCCTCTGCTGCACCGCCCCCCCTCACCTCTTCCCTCCAGAAGGTTGCCAAGGATGAGGCAGTCAGCCTCCATCTCGCACGACACTCACGTTTTAACATGTAATAAAAGATCAATTTTAACAGTACAGTTTGTTTCACTGTGGATTTATTAATCATCTTCCAAGCGGGGCCACTGGAAACCTTTGTATGTCTGTCCCTCCTCTGCAAACTGCCTCCTTATTCCTGACACAACACATGAAGGTATGGCTTTTCTAATGTTCCTGCCTAGTATTCCGTACGCCCAGCGGACAACCTGCCTGTATGCTGTGTATCGGAACTGCCTGTGGTGGAGATTGGGACATAATTACATTTTGATCATACCATGTTTTCATAGTAAACAATTCCAATGGTAAATATTGCATGTCCTGTTGGCTGATATTCTACTGTACTACACAACACCAAAGTTGTTTTTATAGTAAGTATATGGAAACCACTGAGTTAAAAACCTGCTTAACAGGATTTACTATTTTGGTGTAGAAAAGCTGTTTCTTTGAATTGCAGTGTGAAATAATTTTTGCTCAAAACCTACTCTGGTCTGCTGGCTTGAAGAGGGCCATGCTCTTGTCTGAAGTTCATGTATGCTATCTGCAGCACAAAAGGATTCAGACAGGATGCTTCAAACCCTGGATGGAGTGTGAGGCAGGTAATGTCTTCTGGGGGATCTAGGTTTTGGACAAGAGACCAATAGGCGTCGACCTCCCTACAGCACACACTCTCCACTGCAGATGGCATAGCCTCACATCTACCACACAAGCACCTGTTAAACAAATGTGCTAAGATAAACTTACTCTCCTTCCCTCCTTGTAGCTCTAGTGGTTGGTGTAAGACCTTGTAAGAAACGACATGTAGACTACTTACTTCCTAAAACTTAGGTAAATATGCACTGTAAAAAGACACACCCCCTGTACAGTATAGGCTGTCAATTAGATGCATTTATCTGCATGCCTTACAACCAGTATCCCTCCACGTGACAATAAAACATCCTTGTAACAGTGACTATTTACATGAACAGCATATTCCCGTCCTAGCCGGAACACTAACTGCTTTCATACACGTACTCCGCAGAACATGTGAGCTCATTTACATAATGTCCATCGGAAATACTAAGAGGTGAGTAGTATAACAGCCGGCTAAGTTCGGAATTCAAGCTGGCCGGTTATGTTGTGCAGATATACGGCCCAAACGCTTGACATCTGCAGAAGCAGAACATGCGGACACCTAGGTCTGAAAGCAGTTACTGATTAAAAATCAGCTAGCAATTTCTAAAAAATTTCACGATAAACTATGTTGTGCAGAAATGCACAGAATTTCTATCACAGATGTCACAGATGTAAGCTATAGCCTACACCCTACAGCATTCATTTAAAATCTGGGATCTAAATTAATTATTTAAGACATGCTGCTGGCATAGATGGTGACAATCTACATGGATGCTTGAAAAACAACAAAGTCGACAGCAATATTGCTAAATATGATTTATTAAAGATACTGCAATGTGATAAACATGGAGAGAACGTTAGCCACAATTAGCCTGTGGTCACTCACCAAGAAACCTGCCCAATTCTCAACCGATTCTCCTCACACCACAACTCTATCTCTCGCCTCTGTCCATTTACCCTTCCCCTTAACTCTGCCTGACCCCTCTCTCGCCTAGGCGGCTCGAAATTATACGGCAATGGCCCATCGTAAGAGCTGACATTTATCCCTGCTGCAACCTCTTCACTGTCTGACTCCATTACGAAGAGACGATGTTTACCTGCCGTTGCGTCACTTCCGATCAGAGCGTTTTTCACAACGGAAGTAATTTTATTCACAATTTCTTTTAAAAAACTGTTTTAATGCACATTTATGATTCATTTCTTCACGCAAGTCGAGTTCCTACACTGTTTATCTACACGTTCATTCACAGGGATCTTCAACTTGAAAGATAGGCTTTAACCCCTTTACGTGCAAACATCGCTGACGGCCCCAGTTTATTATTGTTTCACTTTCACAGCACATTAAACATCACTGTCTTACTTCATCTGGACAAACTGTGCATCACTTGAAAGTTTAAAGACTGTAGCTTCGATATTTGACCAATATTTTGATAAAACATTGTTGCAGTGAGAGATATTTAGTGATTTATGTCAGGAGTGCAAAATAATAAATCCGTATTATGCCACATTTTGAATAGAAATTCACAACTCACTCATATTCAGTCACGTCAGCAGCGGTTTATTTGTGTTCACATAGACTCACTGAACAGAGTCAATAAGGATTTTTAGACCAAAGATGCATATCTGCGGAGATATATGGATATATTTACTGATGTTTACTTCATATTTCTTCAGACAGAATCGTCATTTCTATTCATTTTCCACGGATTTACGCGATCAGATGATAAACAGCCTCTCCCAGCGATCTGTGTGTGCGTGCAGTAGTCACAGCTCGTGCGGTGTGTGACTCAGACTCTGATTGGGTCTTCCCAACGTCAATCTCAGAGTGTCATATCTGGACACCGCCCCATCATGTCACATGCTTCCTGCACACTTCCTGGTAGTTATCTGGCCAAAACAACACTGAAACACCTCTGTACACACAAAATATCCGAATAATAAACCCGCAATTACGATAGTAAAGCTTGGTATGAGAATTTCTTGAGATCTGAGGCGTTTTTATAAAAAAATCTAAAATGTACATCGGAAATGCTAACTTGTGCAGCGATGAAAAAGGCTACAAATAACATATTTTTACAACAGTAAACGACCAAATTCCACCCCTGATCGCTAAAGGAAGTTATTATAAACACTCGATCGGGGTTTAAAGTGAGTTTTGAGTAAAAGTGTACTAATAATTTCATAAATTGTCAGATGTAGCTTGATGCTAACGTTAGCAACAATGCTACTAATAGCAGGTGCTTTTCTTCTTCATAATGCATTTTTGTCTCAATAATTCACGTAAGGTCGTAAGAAAATGTTTTGTTGTATTTTTATAGTAAGACTTTTGATAAATAAGGGCTAAATGCAAACAGAGACTGAAGTGAGATCGCTGCTTTGTTGCTTTGTAAAGCCTGAAAAACCACAATCAAGGCTAATAAAGGTGGAATAAAAACAAAAGAATAATGATAAAAGAATAATGCGGATAATGTGTCATACCTGGCGGAGGTGTGAAAGACTCGTTTGGTGAGAACAATACAATAATGAATCGGGCAGCTTTCAACAGTGAAACATACACAAAGAGCACAGGAATATTTACATGTGAGATCTTATAGAGATGACAAGTGCCATAAATCAATCTGATTAGCCTTCTCTAAAAACACACATGACATGGCCTTAGAAAATATTTCATAAAATTCAGTTTTACAGATTCGATTATGAAATTTTTTATGAAGGTTTGGAAGACTTGTGGCCTTAGCTACACTGTGTTTTCAAACTCATTTCCTACATCAACATTTTTTTAAATACATTTAAAACATATGATTTTTATATTTTTATTTTTGTTTTTATGTTAGAGCTTATATATCTCTATTATCATAACAGTCTGAGTGATTCTGATACCTGAACAGTAAACTTTAAAGTGTCAGCTTTGTGAACAAAGGTTGATTATGTATCTAGTCAGAAAGAATCATGAGCAGAAACCTTTTTATTTTGGGTATGTAATTTCGGTCTCCATGCCAAAAAAGGGGGGTTACTAGTAAGGGGTTAATGCTGTTTTTTTTTTTTGGTAATCTGTGCAGGGTTGTCTTGCCCTGGCAACCAAAAACACAATTCTTTTGTGACTTTTCACGACGCTCTCGCTCTGATCAGTGAAATGTCTGTGCTGCTCAGCCTCGCTATACGGCAGAATTGCCCTAAGGACCCATATAAGGAAATTCCGCTCCATCTAACGTCACACAGAGCCATACTTGAAAAAAACTTTCCGAAACTTGTGACAAACCGGAAGGAGTATTTTGGGAACAAAAATACTCCTTCAAACGTACAAATTAATTTTTGAAACTTTGTCCATGTTTAGCATGGGAATCCAACTCTTTAACAGTGTAAAAAACTCAGTAAGCATGAAATAGCATTTCACCCCCCCTTTAAGAAAACATTTAAGAACAATGTCATAATAATAATATTAATGTCATGTGTGGCAGACCATCAGATCTCATTCGAGCATAAACTTCAAAATGTTAAAGTTGAGAAGTCACAGTGGAGTTGAGATGATTGTAAAGACTCAGACAACTTGACGGGTTGTCTCTCTGCTGAATTACCTTTCACTCACTTTCTCTCTCATTATGTGGGTGGATCTTTGAGGGCTGCAGTCATACTTCTCTCTCTCTCTGAGGGTTTTCACAGTCTGCTCACGTTATGCTGCCCCACAAAGAGTCTTTCTGTGGCAGGGCACAAAACTACAGGCCTGCGGAGCACGACATAATTACAAATCACAAAGCCCTCAGTACTGCGGGCTAGCTCCAGCTGCATTCTGCACCATTTCCAACTCCAAACACACTCTCCCGAATGGCTAAAATCCCTCCTATTTTCTCTTTTACGACACACTTTCTCCTCCCCCCAAAAAAACAGGTCTTACTATCTTTTTTAATCATGCATAAAGGACTTCAAAGTTTAGTTAGGCCAAACGAACACCACAAGTTTTAACACTTGGTTCTTTTGCTTAGGACGGACCACAGCCCCCTACAGGTATCTTTTTAGACTTATATAATTCACCTAAAAACTAATGACATTGGAAAGCACTGATTTAAAAATTCTATACTATTTTGTCTAAAACAATTAAATTATTGTATGAAAATCTGATAGCAATTTTGAAGTTTGCTAAAGGGCCAATAGATTCGGGGGTATAAAATAAAAAAAAAGGTTGTACCTTTTATTAATAAAACAAATGGAAGTGATTTGGAAAATTAAACAACAAGGTTACAAAGAACCAGCGGGAAAAGAAATGTGCCTGTAGCAGCATACTTGAAGTAAATCAATATAGACTTAAACATATTCAGTAATATGGGTTCTCCTTTTTGTGTTTCCAAAATATTTTAGTTTGTCTTGACACAACTTGCATAGTGTGGCTCTTGTTCGACTTCTAAGAAGCCAGAGTACTTTGATACGATAGTTTTTACCACAGAAGGTGCCGGTCTGATTTCACACACTGCCATCATGCATCGGTAACCCCTTATTTACACTGTGCACGTCTGTGACGTATTATATCTCCGTGGTGGTCACCGGAGCTGATCGCAGCCACTCTAGTCAATGCTTGTGTTTACACCTGTTTACTATGAGAAAAAAGCAGCAGCCACTCAGCAATTCCACCATTTTCTGCATTACGTGTGAAAGGGCCTTAATGCTTCTAGTGTGAGTTGGCAACGCTTGGAGGATGGAACAAAACCTTGCCGAAGACGTAACATGCCGCGGATGTGTGCAGTTTAAATAAGGGGTTAGAGTTCTGCATTTTGCGTTCCGTTAACATCACGCTATCAATTAACATTTAGAAACAGAACATTTATTTTTGACTTTTGTGAATCGATTCAGAATTAACCGTGTCCGCATGATCGCGATGCGTCTAAGAATCTAATTTTTCCCCCCTCCCCTATAAATTAGGCTAGGTTTGTTTTGAAAGATTAAGTGAACGTTAGATGACAGCAAAGCTAATCCAAGGCAAAAACAGGAACTGATATATTGACACAAATAAATAAAACCAATTGTCTTGAACCAATCTCTGACATCAAATGTCTGCACAAAACGCTCTAATTTAAACAAACCCTTTTGAGCCAAGACCATCCAGGTTTAAGCAGCAGTCAAAAAATAAAACTGAAATCCCACCATCATGTCATCTCAAACGTTCTCATTTGTGCAATTCATTCACCCTGCCTGAGTCACTAGGTACTTAAGAAGTGCAGTCTTTATCATCCTTCCTCATGTGTTCCTGTCTAATCAAACATTGAGGGATTTTCTCTTCATTGAAATGAAGGTCTTACTTAATCTATCTTCTAATCGTGCTCTCAGCGGCAGGCTGATGACAGCCGCAGTTGTCCGAGATAAGAGGGCACAGATTCGCGAATCTGTGGCACCGTATAAGCACATCATCCACCACCTACACACCAGGGCTGGGTGGTATATAGGGTTTGCACGATATATCAATATTTTCTTTATAAGCGATTCGATATCAAGCAATACCATTTATATCGATATACCGTAGTTTAATATGAGCTCATCTGAAAATATAGCAGAGGACACAGAGTGAGCTGCTGCGGACAAAGTGCTTAATCCAATCTCAACATGTGACAAGCTTCATATGAAGGCCTTTAAAAACTGGTAAGACATAGTTTATAGTTTTGTTTCGCAGTAATTTAAGCGGCTGGGCCCATCATATGCTCAGACAGAAAGTCTCAGAAATCCATACTGCCAGATGCGCTCACGGAGCGAATATTTATACGGAGCGTAACGAAATAGGCTGTGTGAGTGCGGCAAGTGTGAACAGCTCGTCCATGATGCGGGATTCGCGCCGAGTCGGGAAGAGAGGGGCGAGTATAAGAAGCATTCGGAGACATAGTCTGTGTGTGCGGTCTTCTGAATTGGGAATAGCAAACATGCAGTAAGAGATGCTCTTGATATGCATTGTGACGCAGCTCTTGTAAATTATATTTTTTGTTCGTTGTCCCTGTAGATGCCATAATCCCACTCTATCTCTCTCCTGCTTTCCGTTTTTTTCTATTTTTTTTTTTTTAATGGTGGGCATTTACACAGTTGGCTAGAGCAGAGCTGATTGGTGAAAATGGAGGTGCCCTCACTTTATTGGTAAGTAAGACTGTCACTCAAGGCTGGAAGGCATGCATATGCTCTGCAACAGAGTAATATTGCGTCCACATCGCAGGCTTTTGCGATTAGCAAATCGCAACGTCTCAAATCGCGATTTCGATTAATTGCAAAGCCCTAGATTGTTATGTTAAATTTTTTTAATCAAATGTGATTTGAAAATTTTTTTTTTACATAGTATAAAGGCTTACATACATTAACTTTGTTTTCATAGCCGGTAAGGGAAATAAATAGATTTTAAATACAGATTTGTTTTAATCCAGATGTAAAAACGAAAATACCCAGCCCTACACTACACACAAACTGAAAAAAAAAAAAAACATTAAACCAATGAGTTATGTCAGTATGTCACAGTGTGAGTCAAACTGCTGTTTCTCCTGCCGTACGTCTTGGATTAAAGAAGGAAGTTAAAAGCAGGAAGTGGTGTAACTCTGTAACAAATAAGGTCTCTGCTGCAACTTCTGTGTTAAACATTTTGGATTGTCTGTATTGGAAAAAAAACGTAGATGAAGTGGCTCTCAACAGTCTCAGAGAGCTGGTGAAGAGGCCTGAGGCAGGACTGCAAGTCAGCACTTCAAATGGTGCTTCCCCTAGTAAAATGATTGCCAGTTTCCTCCTGCCCTGGGTTAAAAGAGTATGTAATGTGAGGCAAGAACAGGTTTGATATAGAAGAGACAGGTTCATTGTGGAGAAAGCTAACTTTATTCCAGCATTCTGAAATACACACAAGCTCTCCCACCCTAACACAGCGGATCGGTGGTGTACACTTCATTACACACTAAATGCTTCATTAAACCTGCTTGGGCACAACAGTGGTTGTTTCAGCAGTATCCAAACTCATTTGAAAGCTCTTTTCTTTCAATATTTTCAGAGAAAGTCTTTCAATCATCCCTGTTAGAGCGAGACCTTGTAATGTTTGTTCCACAGACACAGATCTGAATCATGACGGCTATATTATCATTTTCAAGCATGAATTTTTAATTCTACCATATAATTAAAGTGTATTATGCAAGCAACAACAATGGCAACTAGATTTACACATTTACTAAGGAAGTGATGCTTGTCTTTACAAAACGTTTTATATAAAAACTTTTGGAAAAAAAATTATAATTGACATAATATGAACTGAAATATAATAAAATAATAACCTCAAACTTATTTTATTTCAGCTAGTTGCCAAGAAAACCATCCTCATTTTCATTTAGTTCAAAACCTGATGAACTAAAATGTTTAAAACTAAAACTGGAAAAAAAAAACTATTACTGTATAGATATATTAAAAGACCCCAAAACTTTAAAAAATGAAGCTTCTGTTAAGACTCTCCCAGGAGAACCGATGGAAGGATTCCACATTTGTAGCACATCACAAAGACAGCAAAGACAGCTTCCTAAAGCTCATCTAATCCTGCAGAATGAATCTTTGCGAGCACTACGTCAGCAGAGCTCCATCACAAAGCCAAGGGTGATAATCAAAGCTATAATTACAGATGTGTCAGAAACGGCCATGATCTTGGCATACTGTCATTAACACGCTCACATGCTTTGATTTAGTGTGTGTGTGTGTTGAGATACAAAAAGTATGATGGAAGTGAAATGTTTTGCACATGCAAAAAAAGACTGCACATGCCAGTCTGGTAATAAACGTTCAAGCACTTCCTCTTCCTGTCTGCTTGCAAACCTATACCATAGCATACAGATCAATATTTGACCAAGCAACACTGCCCCCAATGTAACAACAACATGTCATCTAAATAAGCTCAAACTCAAAAAAAGCATTTTTTTAAACAGTTGCATGAGATGGACCACTGGACCAAAAGTGTAGCAAGCCACACGAGAGAAATTGAAACTGATACTGCAGTATCACTCTCATTTGCGGATGTGGACAGTCTCTCTCCGGCATTTGGCCAACTTTCAAGCTCCATGGTAAACCAAAAGTTTAATTATAAAATTAATTATAAAACCATATATTATAAAACCAACTTCCTGGTAGCATTAATGCTTGCATTAAAATTCAAGGAAATCAATGTAAGGACTGAAATACTAATAAACCACTGCTTTGGATTTGGTTTACACTAGGCAGGTTTGGTTGAATTAAAAAACACAAGGAATAATTTGAGTAAGTGCGAACACAGCCATCCAAACCTTGGTGTTCACTAAACTAGTGTTCACTAGAAAACTAGTTCACTAAACTACTGTGATGTCACAAAAATAATCCCTAAAAAGCACAAAATGTTCATTCCCTTTCTTTTCATCATAGGAGACATGCTGCTTATTTCAGTTTGATGCAGATGTCAAAACCATATTGAAAATGTGCAATCAGGTTGTGACTATCCTTGTGCTTTTAGTTTAGTATCTTTAGATTTGGTTTTAAAAATGATACTAAAAGAACCAGGACTAAGTGTATAATTTACCAATACAACCAAACTACAAGTGTAAACAAACTCAGAAAAAAATGAATTATCGTATACAGCAGTAGCGCACTCTTCAACTGATATCTGGATATAATTATATGGCAAGGTACAAAGCTAGGATCTGTAATGATACTTTTCGAGGTGGATTTTCCATTAGGCTTTTTTTTTTCTTAAAAGTGTGGGCCATTTAAAGGAAGCACTTGAAAATTTTCCCCCTGAATGAGTGTGAAATGTTCAACAGGATAGGTGTGTTAGCTTCCAGTTCTGAATGAACAAAGGGATAGCACCAACCTAAGTCTCAGCACTAGCTGAGATCGGCCAAAAGAGGTTTGGGGGGGCAGGAAACGACATCATTCTTCCAGCACCAAAACACCAGCTTTTAAAAACGGGTTGAGAGACAGCACATGGCTTTGTGGTTGAGAGTGCTATAAAGATTCTATATACAGCTTCTGGTCTACCTCCAGGAATCTGGATAAATATAACAAATGTTAGCCATGTCACCAAAAATAAAACATTTGGAAATCAGGGCTACTGTTAGTGGCCATTATGTGGCCGTGTACAAGCTCCAGACTCTCTGTGATAATTAAAATCAAAGTGACTTGAACAGCTGAATTGGCCAAATGAGGGGAAAATAGCCAAGCGAGAGGCACAAGCACAAGTTGTGCCTGTTGAGCAGCCATTAAATCAAAAGTGAAAGAAAGACACTATACAAATTAGGGCTGAACATCAGCGATGGGGACAGGACTGAATGTATAAAAGGAATCAGGCACAGCATGGCCACTTGGACCTGGAAATTGGATCTCGCTACAATGCTAATCCAGAATACTGGAGACAACAAAATAAATCCAAAGCAAGGATATGCAGAACTACATGTATCCATAATCAACAAGCTGTTGGGTAGTTGTCAGTCAAAAGAGGCCCAGTGTTATTATGCCGGTCATATTTATAAACACAGATTAATAGAAAATGACAGAATAGGACAAAAAAAAAAAAAAAAGACAGGTAAACTAGTTAACCTCACTAATCCCAACCAGTCGACCATTAAATCTAGAGCATGCTAATGCAGGTACAGCGAGAGCTTTCATTTAAGTGTTTTCCCTAATGAACATCTTGCTTTTGTGCATCACTCTGCAAGCACAGACGCAAAGATTAGTGGGCCAGTGTAGGCGAGCAATAGGCTGAAAAGGAAATGGGAGTTTCATTGTTTTTCATTTACACTCCCTCCACCCGGCACCTCTGAGACTGAGCTGGCTGATCTTTCTTCTCCCAAGCGACTGGCACCACCTCTTTATGCCCAGCAGCCCAAAAAACTTAGACCTGCCAGTGCAGCATCACCTCGCTGTCTCACTCTCATTAACCGTCAAGGAGAGAGCATAGTTTAACAAACTCATCGCATTCAGAAAAGGGAGAAATCTGTGGCTAAATTACAAATTGTAATAAACAGAGCAGTTCCTAAAAAACTACTGAGGCAATGTTTATGGTAGTATATCATGAAAATTGGCACAAAGGCAAACAACTAATAATCTTGTCCTCTGCCATACTAATCAAGTCTATTTGATTGAATCTCTGGTATTAGATCTTTTGGAGTTCAATTAAATAAAAATTTGGTCCTTCAATAAATTGAAATATTTTGACGTCAATCAGTCTTGTGATTTTACAGTCTGACTGAAGAAAAAAGTGCTCCAGCATACTATTGCAACCAGTGCAAAAAGTTAGTCGAGAGCCCTGATACGTAGGATAAAATGCAATCTGATGGCCATTTCCTGAGTTAAAATGGTCAAAGTGAACCCACTAAAGAGTAGTGATCGACCGATGTATCTGTTTACCGATATTTTTCCCGATATTTAAACATTTTTCCATAATCGGGTATCGGTTTTGTAATATCGGATTCGCCGATTTACTGCGCCATCTTGTGGCCGTTTTGAGATTTCCGCCATTGCAGCCCGGGCGTCTGAGGAGATCAGTCAACAACAACTCAGTGCACAGGTAAAGTATATGTTCTACTTGGTTTGCTTTAATTAATCAACTTTATTTAACATAACAGACATGCACAAATGAGATCTGAGACATAAATTCCTGATATAGTTAATTTATGCAGCTTGTTTCTAAACAATTGAGACGAACTCATTGAGTCACGTAGTGTTCGTCATGTCCTGCCCCAATAAAGACGTATCTTTACATGAATTAAATAAAACAGACATGAATGAGTGCATGTTGAAAATAAAAGCGTTGAATTTAATTCTCTATCTGTTGTATTTGCTCACCATTAGTCTAGAAGAGAAAGTTCGTTCATATTAGCAACTGACGGATGATCTGGAGGCTTAAGCACGGCCACTGAATGAAACTTTTGACAAGATTATCTTGTTTAAACACCCTAGATTATATTTTCATTTACTACATAACAATTATTTCGCTAATACACATATAAATATAGCCTACCGCTTTGTGGAAATTAATTATTATCTCCATGCGCGATCGCGGTTTATTAAGTTATAGTCAAACAGCACTTTGTCAGTTCGCATTTCATGATTTAACATTAGATTAAATTTAGATCATAAAATGCCAACTGACAAGTGCTGTTTAACTTTATATAGTCTCGGGAAAAAAGTTCGTTCATATTGCTCAGCACCTGACTGGGTTGATGATCAGGAAGCCTCAAGCAATGCCACTGAATGAAACTTTTGACAAGATTATCTTGTTTAAACACACTAGATTATATTATCATTTACTACATAACAATTATTTCGCTAATACACATATACATATACCGCTTTGTGGAAATTAATTATTTATTATCTCCATGCGCGATCGCGGTTGATTAAATTATAGTCAAACAGCACTTTGTCAGTTGGCATTTCATGATCTAACGTTAGATTGAATCTAGATCATAAAATGCCAACTGACAAGTGCGGTTTAATTTTATATAGTCTCGGGATAAAAGTTTGTTCATATTTCTCAGCACCTGACTGGGTTGATGATCAGGAAGCCTCAAGCACGGCCACTGCATGAAATTTTTGAAGGAAGCAGGCTTACAGGGCAGAATGCTGAAAGACTCTGTTTTCTACACTAAAACCTAGTTCTGCTTAACTGGGAGTATTAAGTTACACTACTAAATAGCTATGCACTCCTAAATAGCCCTCCCGCCCCCACCAATATGTTAGAATCATTTTTGTGCTTTATTTTTTTACCCGTTTTTATTTTTTTACCTCATCAAAGCTTTTATTTTAAAACAAAGACACTTAGTAACAGTGCACTTAAATTTTTTGGACTCAGACCCCTCTATTTATTTGTGTATAAATATAAAGTTTTTTGTATGCAAGGAGGGAGTGATTGTTATAAATAAAATGTTTTTTTTTTTCAGCTCATTTGTGTTGTAATAATTGTCAGAAACAGAAGTATAACAGTAAATAAATATCGGTTCTGCATATCGGTTATCGGGTACATAAACATGCAAATAATCGGTATCGGTATCGGTTATAAAAAATCAATATCGGTCGATCACTACTAAAGAGATGACCTTTCACCTTCCTGATAATGTAAGAGGTTATGAACTCCTGTTCAGTACATTTTCAGCAACCTCTGGCAAAAAAACCTTGAAAAAGCAGTTTTTCCCTCCTATGTGCTTTCCCAGTCATCAAAGTTAATAATAGCTGCACGTTGCTGGTTCTTATGGGTCAGATTGAAGTAAACAAAGAGTCCTCTTTCTCTCACTCTCTCCTCACAGCCGAAGCGAGACAGTTCAGTGAAGCGAATAGACGCTCAGTGATGCACTCACGTAGACGTTCGTTTACAGAATGGCAGGCTCATACTGGACTGTTTAAAAACATAAACAACTTGTTCTATCTCATATAGCTCCAACTTCCTGCAGTGAAAGGAAAATATAATGTGCTGCACATTTATCTGACATTTTTCATGTCAGCAAATTGGCAATAAGCAAGCCTGAACAATGTCAACGCCACCTTGCCTTACACAAACAGATGGCTGGGCCAGTGTCCGTGATCTCCCCCTTAATTTCCGGCCACCTCGCACATCTATGCCAACGTTCTCATTGCTCTTACAGCAATGTGGCAGAGCGCTGTTTTCCCACTTAGAGATGAGCAGACCAAAGCGAGAGACAGCGAGCAAGCTCTGGTCCTGGTGTAAAATGAAGCCAGATGGACATAACTAAGTCCACACAAAGACTTAACCTGGGCTCTTCTATCATCAATTTGATCAGGCTACGCGAGACTAAGTAAAGTAACTCTTTCTCATGTTATTGTTCTGACTTTGGAAGCAGCTTTGTAAAATGCTCAAAGACATATATTTACACCGTTTTACTAAATGAGGCTGACCGGAGCCGTTTATTCGCCAGCAGCTTTGTTTTTACCAATTAGTTCCCTCATTTCTGTCCGCGTTTTCTGCTTCACGTAAATCATAGCGTTGTATGCGTCAAGAACCGGGTTGACCGGGTCCTCGGTACTACTGGTACTTAAAGAAAACTGGTACCTTCACATTTTCATTTTTTTAATACCGAGTAGATACAGAAGTACCGGGTCTTTTGACAACACTAATTTTTTCCATGTTTTCATTTTAATAGCAAATCCCCTTTATTTACCAAAAAATGTATTGTTTAAATTTCATTAATTACAAGACAGATAAAAATTGGGTGAAACTTGTTTACTGTTTTTCATAATTATATTACTTGTAGAAAAACTTTAAACACAATTATAAATAAGTATAAAGAATGGCATTGGTTTTAGTTTTAGTGATAAAAAGTTTTTGTTTTTGTTTTTTAATTAGCATATTTTTGTGTTTTGCTTTGGTACCGAAATTGGTACAGAGATGGGTGGATTTTCACTGTTATCAGTACCGAATACTGAAATTTTGGTACCGTGACAACACTAAAACCAAAAATGCACTGCATGATCAAACATTTAGGTGAGATAATGTAATCTTGAAAAATGTCTAAAAGATGCCACTCCTCTAGGGCTGAAACGATCCCTCGAGTAACTCGATTACGAAAAATGATCGAGGCAAATTCTTCGGCCTCAAAATTCCTGATTGGAGCACTCCTAACATATAGCAGACCATTTTTGTTGCCGGGGGGACCAGGAGGCTACCAACGCAAGTATATTTCAGACCTGTGGGAAGAACTAGAGCAAATAGCAAAAAAAGAATTGTATCAAATCAGTCACTAAAAAGATCAGAAAAAAAATCCCAGTAGGCTTTTCAAGAGTCTGCTTGACTGTAGAACTCGTCATTACCATTAACACTATTGTTTTCTATCATGGATGTGAAAAGAATGTGCCTGATTTTAGGGGCGTGAGGGAATAAAATCTGAGCACATAGGCCTAGATGATTCATGCACACAATGAGTTTGATAAACATTGATTTCTTAGTGTGTTGATACAAAACCCCATAAATGCTGGAAATGGAAATGCTGTCATTGTTTACACACACACACACTCATGTCATTTGTATTCAAGTCCTTTCAAATAAACCTGGTCAAGATTGTACACAAGGTTTGACGTCAATGATTCGATGATTGATGGCAATCTTACTGGTGTTTGAGTCCATTCTAATTTAGCACCAAATTGGTCATCAACATCATACTGCCATTAAACTACCACTTACAAACTAATCAAATATATAAATTTACAAGTAAAAACTATTTTAAAGTCACTATTGTCAAGCTGCCACGATATTTAAAAGGAATCAAATGCAAGTGAGATTCGAGAGCCGTGGCAGAAAGTAAGACTTTCAGTGAATAAAATTTATTTCAGCCTGACATTCGTACAACACTATTATGACTTCAAAAGATTTGTAATGTAGTGCACATATAAGGTACATAAATGACTTGGTGTTTGGTACCAAACATCTTTCAAAAAAAAAGTCATACGGGTTTATAATGACATGAGGCTGAGTCTGACTGATTGATATATATATATATATATATATATAAAATACTTGACAAAATCCCATGAAGCATTCAGGAGATTTGCCTACAGGGAAGATAGAGGTTATTCACTTTGGACTTAGGTTTGCACTATAGGTTTCAGTAATTTAGTGGCTGAGATTAATCAAATTTAAAGAAAGAAAGTAAAAACTGTTTAAGCAATTTGGCTTACTGATTGTAAGCCAAGTAAAAACAAGGAGCAAAGCCCCTTTAATATATCATTCAATCTTATTACATCCAAAACCAGTCAAGGTTTTTCCACAAGTTGTCAAAATATATTTAGGTACCAAACGGATCACTTAAAAAGTTGGGCCACGCATGAAGTCACTGTATAAAGGATACATTAAACAAAACCTATGACCTCCAGTGAGCAACTTCTAGGAATCCAGTAGACTTTCTAAGTAAGTCTCACACTTAACTGCCCCATGGTTAATGTTGAATAAGTTCAGCAATGCGCTAGTCCTTTGTAACCACAATGGATGCTTTTGACTTCTCGACAAGTTACAGAAACGTTTTTTTTTTTAAAGCAAAAATAATGCAATACAATATGTATGTGTGAGAACAAAACCCTTCTGGAGCAACAGGGACAATGTTTTGACCTTGCGTTAAGGAAATAGTTGAGAACAACGTGACGGATCATTGAGCTCAACTGACATAAAAAAAAAAAACCTTTTGAGGACAGATGCAGTTTGATTTCATCAATCTGAAATGCACTGCTCATCAGAGCATGCAAACTGGCAAGAAGGGCATTATAAGGCCATTTTTCACATTAGCTTAATGATCAACCTCCAAACACACAACTAACAAGAGCAGTTAGGAAAAGTTTACCAAACTCTGTAAACTATTTGTCTTGCATCTCATTTTAATCTAGTGATCTAACTGTGTTCCTTTCAAGCCTTTGGCAGATAGGGTGACCAGAGAGCATGATAAAATACATGAAAACTACATTGCTTGGCATGCAGGTGCATACTAGCACAAATTGGCCTAAGAGATTTTATGCAAAATGTTATTTTATTACCTGTCATCTGACAAAGTGAGTTTAAAAAAATGAAGTTGAATAAAACAAAATATATATTAGATGGAAACATATTACGAAAAAATTTTAATGAACAAACCTTTAACTATGTCATGCATATCAACTCACTAGTCCAATAATCAGATCTATCATGCCATTTTCAATAAAAAAATTTTATTTAAATTTACTTTCTGTTCTTTAACTTCAAACACACCCTATACAATACAATACAATCTACCCTGTGCAGAGTTTGCACTAATGCACTAATGATTAGACCATGGCCCCCTACTTGTCATTACTGTTAATATCATGATCATCTGGTCAGCATTTCATCGAACCACAGAAGAGATCTGCCATAAGACAGATTTAAAGCCTGAAAGCTCCAAAGTAAATATAAGAAAATAAAACCCAAACCCCTCGCAATGCCTTATGCAGAGTAGAAAAGCAGGGCTGGGGAATTCCTCTCACTACTACTAAAGACAAAAGAAGAAGCAGACACAGCCTTGTCAGTAGTAGTAAGAGATCGCATACACACACACACACACACACACACCCATGTCCACACATAGCCTGCAATTACCTATAATCATACAGCGGAGACTTTCAAACCTAACTTATATTATAACTATACACCATCTAACACAAAAAATCTGAAAAGGATACATAAATAGACAGACAGGCATATCTTTAGACCTGTGACAGGATTACAGCGGAATCCTAAACGGACCTTCCGGCCTTTTCCACTAAACGATTAACAGAGAAAGCAAATAAGGTGTGCACATGCAAAGCGTGATTTCCATGTGGTGAAGGACCATTACAACCACGCTGACAGGAGAGTGTAACAGTGGCAGTTTCAGTCATCTGTCCAGTCCAAAAGGCCCTTAATGGGTTTTCGTGTTGGTTTGTTTGTTCTAGAGGCCTTTTGCCAAATGCCTATCGGCATTTATCTGTCAGTACAGTAAGAGTGTGAAAAAAAAAAAAAAAAAACAGAGCACACAAGATGAGCGATTGTGCTCTGGGAGTTATTCTCGCTCCATTTATCACCATCAATGCTATTAAGCCCAATGGCTAAAGCAAAGAGGCAAATGCACAAATCAGTTCAACAGGTTCTGTCAAACCTGTTAAATGGGTTCAAGGAAGCATCAAAGATGCATACACACGCTTGACTATATTCTGCCTGGACCGTTTGGCATTTGATAAGAGTTAAATTATTGGCTACAGCACAGAAACTCTGAAAACAATTTACCAAATTAATTAAAACATGAAACAGTATTCCTTTAACATGTTGTTTCATGAATTTAACCAAGAACGAAAGGATTTCAAGTACACTCATGCTGAAAGCAAAGGTATGGAGATGTTCAGACTTGTACGTGTATCAATGGTGATGAGTACGTAGACAGAAAAAAACAATATTTCCCTCTGTCAGCAAATTCAGAAAAAAACAAAAGCAGTTAGAACAATCCAGGACTACAATAAATACACAGCAATGCACTGGAATTCACTGTGGAAGATTAATTTTGAACAAAGTTCAGAAAACCTAAAGGGTAAGCCATTCTTGGAATTAAGAGGAACAAAAACATAGAAAAAGTCTGCCCCAGCTTATCGCTGATGGAGTTTCAGAAAGACGTTTAGAAGAGGTAAAGTTAAAGGTCTCAAACTTTCTCTAAGGCCTTCACGCAGAGTTCTGGGAGCCTGGAAATACAACTTTTCCCTACATCTGCCTCAAGCTAAAAATAGTCCATCATGCATCCATGCAACACTCCCCTCTGAACCAAATGTTTGAGTTTGGAAAGACCAGAGGGTGGAATAGAGGTTAAGACATCAGCGTATGATACAGACCATGCCTTTTCCAAAAGCAACCAACTTTTCCTGGCATTAGAAAAAGTTTTGGGGGTAAAAATATAATCGTTTTTGAGAAACTAGTGGTGATTTGGGGGAATTAGACTATGTATGTAAAATTCTGTTGTCACTTCCCATTTAAAAGTAATGAGTTACTTGTCTATATGTGCGTCATTTAAACCTCCTCAGACAGTGAGTCAAATCCCTAACCTAGTGTTTACTCTCCACGTCTGCTATAAGAGCACAGCCCACTGAAACCTAGAATTAGTTACTGACAGGAGAAACATTATCAGGATTGTTCACAGTTACTTAATCGAGTAGGTGTGTCCTGCAAGTTGACTGAAATATTAAAACCATGGTGTAAATGTAATACTCAAATTGGTAAATTTGTTACCATTGGGAATGTTACTGTCATACGTTTATATATGATATTATAAGGTTCTCCATAACACAAAGACACCAAAGTAAAATCATGATGGCATTGAAATTGGATCATGGATCATTGGATCATTTATCATACATATGGAAGGAAAAACAAAGTAGTTTCAATTTGCCGGTGGGACAAAAATACATTTATACAAATGGCAAAATATCCATGGCTGTTAAACTCTTCAAATTCACCTGCCACAAACATAATTTTGAAAGATAACTAACAGATTGTGTTTGACATTTAAATGTGAAGGAGGGGAAAACAAACAAAATGACTGTGTAAGTCCAAAAACTGCTGGGCTCGACATAGTCTCCCTCACATATGTTTTTAAAAGTCAACTCAGTGGTACGCCAAAGCAATTTTCTGCTTTCATAAAATAAAATTCAAAAGGCTTTAGAACACTTCATAAAAAGCTCCACGTCAAGTATTTCATTTCTCAGCAAGAGTCCTTAACAAACATGCAAAGAGGTACAACACACAACAACCCCTGCCAAAAATCTACTTCCAACACTTTCTTTGGCTCAGGGTGGATGTTCCAGGCTTCTGTTTGGGCTCTAAGCCTTTCTGAAAACATTCCCCCCACAGAATTCCTGCATTTCTGTTAAAACAGTTCAGGCCAGGCCAAAGTGCACGCTGAGTGTGAGTGTGTGTGGCCATGCTGCACCACAAGAGATGTTGAGAGAGATCACAGGCACTGTCAAAACATTCCTTCAACCTCTCCCCTTAAAGTCACACTGAAATAACCAATTTCCACATCTACATACTGCTGTTTCTCTGTGATTGGGAAAGCTTTGCAAATGCACCACTCAGTAAAAGTTTGGGCAGAGTCAATTTGTTTTTCAGGATTTTGATCTAAATCCAATCCTTAAAATGGATGTTTGTACCCAATATCGAAGAAACAAACAACATGTTCCCAACATACATCCTTCAGTATGCACCACATGAAGGAACTATGGCTCAAAGAGCACTGAGCAGAGCACGGCCTAAGCAACACCAAGGTCAAAGGTTCAATTCCCAGGAAGAGGAAGAACTGATAAAAATGTAAATATATACCTTGAATGCAATGTAAGTCCCTTCTATAAAAGCATTTGTGAAACGTGTATGTAAATATAATTTAAATGAGGGTGGCTACTTTGAAGATTAATATTTCATTATTATTTTTATTTTTTACATTTCTGGCTTGTTACATAAATTTCATTCTTCCATTTGAGGTGTGGAATAGTCAATAGCCATGAATACTAAAAGTACCTGGTAACCTTCTGAAGCAATAACACTAGCGTGCTGAGTGTTAAAAATGAGTGTCATATTTAACGTTAACACACACACACACAGCTTATTGGGTAACTAAGCTTCTCAGATGACAAGTTTATGAGTAAAAACTAATAATAACTGGAAGGAGTAAAAAAAAAAAAAGAAAAAAAACTAGTGAAGTGTGTGCCACTTAAACGGCTAAACAAGTAACAAAGTAATCTTAGTTGTCGTTTTTTCTTCAAATCCGTTGACAGTTTCTCGCAGGCCACACCTGAGGAAACCTGACACACATGCATTAGTTACCTAGAAACTTGCCCTCAAACTTCGCAAGATTGTCTTCCTTTCTGCCTCAGAAACGTTTAAAACGAGCTCTTCAGTCAATCAGAGACTTTACGGCGTGACAGAGTGCTTAGAAACGTGATATTTTACAGCAGCATCGAGTCGCTGACCGTTATCTGAGATCCGTCACTCACCCAACAGCAGCAGTTTCACTTCTTTGGCGGCTTTCTCTCCGTCCTCGCGCAGATTCCTGTCAATCATCTTGGACCGCTCCGCCGCGGCTTTATCTTCCTGGCTCACGGTACAGCCCATGGTCCCGAGTGCGCGCTTCAGGGCGACGGATTTATGAGTGTAGATTAAGAAGAAAAAACGAAAAGGTATAACCCTTTCAAAGCGACTGGAGTTTTTTTTTTTTTAATAGTCTTCCGTGACTAACTTCCTCTTTTGGCTTTGAAAAAAAAAGCCTGTCGCAAGTCCAAGGACGGGAAATGTCTTTAAAAGACTAGTAACGTTAGATCCAAAAGTGACGTTTTATACGTCCGAAAAATCTTTTAAAAGACGTTTTGGGATTGGACAAAAAAATGTAATGTATATATTGAAGATTACACTCAGATTAGGACAACACCTGGAATGTTTTGACGTTAAAGGCTCCCAAGAGAAACCAAGTAACTTCACGTTAACAAGTAACGTTGGACTTTTACATCACGCGGACAGGGAGGGAGAAAAACTCATATCCACAGATCCAAAAAGTTTGTTTAAAAAAAAAAAAAAGTTGAGATCAACCCCTTGTGCTCAGGTTTTTAAAAAGCACACTGGACGATGAGATCGATAATGGGCGACGAGAAGCTGAAAGAATCTGAAAATGCAAAAATCCCCGCTGTTTTCTTCCTCGCTTAAGTCCGTTCACTGATCGTCGAGGGTTTTGGATATTATACGCCGTTAGTTAGCTAACGTTGAGCGCTCTCTGATTTCCTTCAGTGTTTTCACAGCCGCCACACCCCAGTCTGCTGAGAAGTTGCTCTCTCTCTGGCACACACAGCAGAAGACAGTTCAGAACTGTTGGGCTCCTCACGCGTTGCCAGCCAGCTCCTCTCTGATTGGTCCGCCGCCGACGCTCATGGGAAATGTAGTTTTTCCGCAGCATTCGACTTAAAAGAAAATAGCAAGTATCTACCCCCGAAATACCTTGAATAGCTAAATAAATAACAAAATAACAGCTAATTAATTCCAGAAAAGTAAAAAAATATATATTTATTGTATTTTATAAATTTGTTTAAACTCTCTTTTTATAAATTTAGTGGGTTGTTTATTTATTTGTAGGCTGTTAATTATTATAAGAACAACTATTTTTGGTTATATAATATATTGTATTATATATGTATTGATATGTTTCTTTACACAGAATGGCCTGTGTGTGGGGGGGGGGGGGGGTGTAGTACAGCTGACTTTCTCTTGTTTGCCCTTCAGTGGTGACAAATGACATTCTTTAGGGCCTCTTTTAGAAATGTATTTCGTTGAGACTTATGTCAATATTGACGCACTGATTTCAGCATGTGTTCTGTATGATTTGCGCTTAGGCAGGAGATAAAACCTTGTTTAAAGTAATAGCTCGCATTGATTTTTCCACATGGAGTGCATTTCCTTCGTTGGACTAGCTAGAGCAAACAACATTAGGACAAAGCTAGACTTATCTGTGTTTTTACCGCCCCCGTGTGTCTGAAAGTAGTCATACTTTATACTTTAGACACTAGTTTAAATTCCATTTAGCCTGTTTAACAGTTATTCAAAAAGTTAACCGGTAACAATTGAGTTTAATATCTGTTTAATTTGCATCTTAAGTCTTTATTTCTAAACTCAAGATAGAAAGACAGTAGCCTACTCTCAATTTCTCAATTATTTTGCAACTCGAAATTTCTGTGAATGTGCGAGACTTCTGATTTATTAGCAACGATGTGTACTGTAAATGATTAGCCTAGAAGAATCGTGCAATAAACAGGAAAACCATTGTGTGAAATAATTTGATAAGAAATACCATTTTGAAATATTAAAATATAAAATGAAACCGCATAAACATAACGAGTTCTTGTAGCTAACACTGCTAACAGAATATGAAGCTAATGACAACGCAAGTTTCACACATTAAATAAGGTGGATAAACATTAGCCTAGTGAAAGGAATATAAAAGTGTAACCGCATAATTTCCTTGTGAAATGAAGATTATATCAGATTATAATTGGATAACACACGCAGACAAACAGCATTATAGGGAAACTAATTTAGATAAATTGGAGCAATTTCAGCAATATGCAACAGAAGAAACATTTTGATTCTGAAAGAACCTTTCAGTGAATCGTACTTTATATAATAATAAAGTACTTTATTGGCACAATGAAAAACCTTTAGAACCCATGGAACTTTTCTATTGGACCAAAAGTTATTTATAAGTTCTATCTTTAGATTATTTAATTGTTTTCAGACTGATACAAAAAAAGTTCTTGAAACAACGATTCACTGAAAGGTTCTTTCAGAATCAAAATGTTTCTTCTGTTGCATATTGCTGAAATTGCTCCAATTTATCTAAATTAGTTTCCCTATAATGCTGTTTGTCTGCGTGTGTTATCCAATTATAATCTGATATAATCTTCATTTCACAAGGAAATTATGCGGTTACACTTTTATATTCCTTTCACTAGGCTAATGTTTATCCACCTTATTTAATGTGTGAAACGTGCCTTTATTTTAAAAGCTGTATTAATGTACATTCAACTTTAGTATATTTCTGGAATTCAGCATGTCTGTCAAATCGAATGAATTCAAATATTATCTGCACATTTTCTTGTGAGGAGGAAACACAAACCATGTGAACATTTTCAGGAAACTGCTGCTTCAAAGCAAGATTCTGTTTTGACATAAACAGCTTTACACTTAAGTGAACAATCAGCAGGAAGGAAAAGAGACAGCTGCTGAGGGAGGAAGAGAAGATCTGTAGGTTTGCTCCCCGGAACTGCTTTCAGACCAATGTGCCCTTGAAATAGACACCTCATCTCAACCTGCAAGGTTGCTTTAGATAGATCTATGACACGTAAACAGATCATTCAACTCCCCTTTGCATTGGTCACCTGTCCGGTGAGCCACAGACACACCAAATAAACACGTGAATATGAGAAATACAGCTGTAGACTGAATCAAGAATGATTGAATATTATTTATTCTTTATTTTATTTTATTTGAACATTGTTTACAGTACATTAACTGCCAGCAATGTACTCGATACTGAGAATAAAGAAAATAAAGACATAAACTGGCTTTTTAAAAAGCATTTTTAAAAATTATTAAGTTTTAATCATCAGACTAAACATCATCTGACTATTTACAATATACAAACTACAGATGTGCTTATAATATAAAGGGTTTACATTTATGTACATTATTTATAAATGCTGCCATGTAAGTAATGAACTCGTTTAAACTGTTACAAACAGATGACACTTTCATTACATCACAAGGGAAACATCACACAGAATGGACACAAGTACACAGCTGCTAAAAAGACAATTCAAATCTCCCCCCTTCTGCTACTTTGTAATACCTTGCAGATTTGGAGATCATAGCGGTGTGATCTGCAGGTGCTTGAAAAGTGCTGCTGTCAGCCCAGGCATCAGCTCAAAATCTACTAAGCTGTGCGTGTAAAAGCCTGGGGATGGAAGCACTGCATCATGGGGGATCTTGTCGTTCAGGTCAGTTTCTGGTGCACCCCTGCTAATGCTCTAGTTGCAGCAATCAGACTGTGCTTTTATAAAGGGAACTATATTTATCCATGATTCATCATTGATACTAAAGATTTTTCTACTGATAGGAAGTTTATACGATTTTACTGGTTAACTTGAACTAACGTCATCATAAAATCAATATTTTATGCAGTGGATAAATCAGACAGGAATTATTTCTCCTTAAAAATACTCATAGAAATTATGCTCTGTTTTAATAATCATAAACACTATCAAACTGAAAATTAAAATCTCTCTCAGTGAATCTCACCAAATGTCACCCCAAAATCAAATGACAGAAAATATATTCCTAGCCTATATATATATATATATATATATATATATATATATATATATATATATATATCGTAATTGAATAGATATGCACATCTTGGGCCGATAAGATTTTTTAAAAATATATATATATTTTTATATAATGTTGATTTTGTGCTGTTTGTTAGAATTCTTTGAAAGTGCCAAAAGACCAGAAACATCTATTAATTGTCACTTTTGTCCACTTTGATTTGTCCTAGCTGAATACAAGTATATAAATAATGAAACATATATTATATATTTATTCTTGTCTGATTTTGGGGTGAAATGCAACTTGGGCAATGTGACTACTTTCAAAGTCAAGTTCAGACTTTGAATCATTTATAGCCACTGGTATATTTAAGGACGGATACTGGCAATTCTTTAACAACTGGCACATTTAGTTCTCAGGCATGTGAACAGACATCAACACACACTGCTAAAACAATGGGACACTTTTGTGCTTGAGAAAGCAACCACATTGGTGTGTGAGGCATTACACCACTACAAATAACATCTCACCATCACCAGAACACACAATTTAACACTTCTTTACCAAAAAAATGATCAATGGGGTATTTCAGTGATGCACTTCAGCAATCATGCAGACATATTAAATCATAAATTTCTCTATATATGTCTCTATATCCAAAAGACCAAAGAGGGAAATGATGCCATGATAAACAAGCAAGTACAGATTGTAATCTGGAATAAATTACAGTGTCTTTTTACTGTCCGACAGGCCCTCGATGCAGCACCAGGGACATGTAAAACACTGAAAAAATATATCGAGATATGTAATTATGCTAATACAGGTTCACAGATATGATGATTTAGTTATATGTGTGGCTGGTCTATCCATTAAACATGAATTAAACAGACAAAAATGAATAAAACAGTACCACAATTTATCCATTTAGACATCTTATAGTCCATTACAGTACATTCACATACTGAAGTATTCTTTCTCCATTAGCAAGAAGAGGAGAGAACACACACATACACACACACTAAAACACCACAGTGTTACCACTAAGATCATTATGGGCCAGTAAGTGCTTAATTTATAGTTTTTTAGGATGACAAGTTTCAATTACAATGTTTAAAATATTAATGTACCATGTTAGACATCCACACATTACTTTTTATCTTCAAACAATTTACAATTAGTAGTACATAGGATTTTATTCATATATCTGTCTACAAAATATATTAATCTATGATTATGTTGTAAGTTGTAGCTGGGTCAAGAGACTGAGCGCAAGTTGTGCTTCAACCGAAAGTGCTACAGTTTCAATATTCGCCGAATGACCAAAATCATCTGTCTACTTGTGTTAATATCCTCTCTAGAAGCAGAACCGATCAGCTTCCACCGGGCAATGTTACCTCCCTGCAGCTAAAACATTTATGTGCATCAATGCACCACATTTGTTTCTCCAGTTAAGGAGAAGACCCTGTGAATCTATGTTTTTTGGTGTTTCAAAATCAGTCTGTCAGCAGAACTCATGGGATCATTATAAACTGACCCTATGATTAACTGTGCTTTCCCATTGCAACCAGTAGTGTTCCTAAAAAAAAGAAGATTGTGCCTTTCATCTTGGATGATTCTGTCTTTTTAAAATCTAAATCATCTAAATATCGCATTTTAGCGAAATAATCACAAATATTGTAAGAGGATGTGAGAGACAACCTTGAGAACACCAGATGAATCGGAATACTCTTATATATATATATATCGTGTATATCTATGCTCATATATCTACTAATATATTTATCTCTAAATACTGTAGAAAGGATAAATATTATAAATCCATATAAAATGTGACCAGTTCATCTATACGTACAGTTTGCATAAATTTGAAATTGTGTAATAGACTGCAGCCAAATGAAGGCTGGATTCTGGACAAGGCTTCTCAACAGCCTTCAGTGTCAGATATCTCACAGCTATTGCACACAGTATTGCTATATCTAACATGAGATATGATGAAATATGCTTTAATAACCACCAATCCTCCCATCAGGACTGAGCACTTACTGTGATTCTAATCTCTTGTGAATGTGGCTGAAGGGCAGAGGTACTGTATGAAGGGATGGATGGGAGGTTGGGCCAGTGGATGAGTCTGTTTGGTTAGAATGCAAAATCCCTTTTGTTTGCAAACCCTGCATACTGCTTTTTTTCTTGTTCTTGTTATTTCTCCCTATTTCCTTGTCCCAACCACTCCTTTTTAGGAGCGGATGGCCTTTAAATGGATTTAATGCCGGCCTGAGATGGGGCAAGACCCCATTTACAGCATATGCAGGTCGCATGGCGAAATAATACAATAATTGAATGCAACTAAAGCTAAGAATCTGGTACTACTCTTGTGACTGATCACTGAGAGATTATGCATCCTCCCCAACTACTGACCCGAAAGTAATACTAAAGAGCATAAACCATTAGAGGGAGAGGCCTAATGACCACTGCTTGCATTGCTGGTCCCTGATGTCCAATCAATGATGATGAAGCTCAGGCTCATTATCATAAACAGGACTCCTAATAAGGCGAAGCAAGCAGCCTATAAAAGAAGGAGAGAGGCAAGATTATTAACAATGTTGCCAAAATGATTGATGAAACATGTGATCTAAAAAGTATTACAAATGAAATAAAATGAAATTTGCAAGCAAAATTAAGACTTTTCAGCACATTACTGTTTTTTTTTTTCATACGTTTTCTTGCATTGTGTGATTTAACTTTAAAATTAAGCACATTTAAACATGTTTTGTATCATAATTAAGCTCATTTAAGCACATTAAAATGAAATACATAATGAAATATGTATTCTAAAAATATGATTGGGTGCATATTATGAAGAAATGTCTGGGTAAGAAATTAAATAAAATGTGCAAACAAAATGAAGCCAATTTTCTTAACATTAAGGTATGTATTTATTGCATTGTGACATTTGCGACACTTTTATTTTATATATACATATTTGCAAACTTTACAAATGTATTTTTAAAGTTACTGTAATAAAAAAAGAGAGGGAGAAAAAATGCTTATGTCATGTTAAAAAGTCTTTAAAAAACACAAAAAAATATACTTTTTAAAGAATTAATTATGTTTTGAACGTTTCATGACACTCACATATACTAAAATTATACGTTCAGGTTTAGCCCCAAGATTCCTGGAGTTTGCTGTAATTTAAGGAGGAATTAGTTTACTAGTTTACAATAGTCTTGGGTCGCACCAAAGATTTACCCGAGGGATTTCCGAAGCTCTTAGCATGATTGGTTTTCAGAGGATCTCAATCTAACAGTGTGAAAGTTTTCAAAGCATCTACATTCCTACAAGAGGTAAGAAACCTTATCCCACTGTGGATGAATGGGAAGGAATCAAATACAGCATGTCCAAGTACTCACAATGATTTTCGGCGCCGAGCGCAAGGGTTCCTCTTCCTTGGGAACAATGCGGATGTAAAACACAGCTGGAAATATAAAGATGAGGCACGGCGCGGACGTGGCACCTACGGAACAATAAACACATGTACAGTAAACCTAAACCTTCATACTTCACTAACATCGTGCCTCAGGCCTAAGTCTTAACAGTGTCAGAAAATCTTGAGCTAATGCTATTTAAGTTTCATAAGCCACTGAGAGATTTCTCATGGCGGTTAGGCACTTGCAGAACAATAGTGTTCATTCTTCTCTGAGGTAGGTAAAACTCACAATTAGTGCTGTCAAGATAAGTGTGAGACCAGGAGAAACTATAATGTAATAAAAGGACCTTGCTGATAATTATATACACATTCCAAAGGAGATTAATAATGTGGCTGGCAATGGATTTATGCACGGCTGGAACGGTTCGTACAGTATTATAGTCTGAGACTTTAATGCATGTGGAAATAAAAGTGACTTGAGGTCCTTGAGGTTGTCATGGTGAAACTTAATGACACTGTATCTCACACTCTTTTCACACCAATGAAACTTCACAAGAAAGAAGAAGAGAATGAGTGCTACAAAGAGACTAGAATAGCACCAAACCCACCGATGACCCCGAAGATGCCCAGGATGTTCGGGGCAAAGATGACCAGTAAGTTGATCAGGGTGAGGAGGGTGACAGCTATGGCAATGTGACGTGGCCACCAGAAGGTTTTATTTGCGAAGAACAGCTGCTGAATCGCTCTTCTTACCTGAGAAAAGACATCAGAAGGCAAAGCTTTGAAATGCTGCCTGTCATCTGATCCTGTCTCCTCTAACAAAGCTGTAAGCTGGTAAGATGTAGTTTATTTTGAATTGTAAAGGTCTCAGATGTGTGTGAGAGTGTGTAAAACTCACGGGAAACAGCACGATGGGTACAGTGAGTGTGACGGCAGTCAGCACCGCCACACGAACGCACAGGATGAGTGTGTCGTACGGGTCGATTCGACTGTAGGTGTGCAACAGCTCAGCTTCCACCTTATCTACACACAAATATATTCATTTCAATGGAATATCAAGTTCAATTTCATTTTAAATGTAGAGAAAAGAAGGTTTATTCAATTATACTAATTCTTAATAATACAAATGATTCAGTAGTTCTCAAACGTTTTTAAAGTGGTGGACCATTTAAAAAAAATAATAATAAATTATATATATATATATATATATATATATATATATATATATATATATATATATATATATATATTTTTTTTTTTTTTTTTTTTTTTTTTTTTCTGAAAATTGTGGAGCACCTAACAACTCAAATCTGGGGGAAACCAGAAAATACTCTCACTTTTAATAAACCTTTTAATTTACTGATATTAAACAGACTAGTTAAGAAGCTGGACTGAATTGAATCAATTTCTGAACTGACACAACAGAAATATTTGATCACAAATAAATGTTAACACAAGTTAATTCATTAAAATGTGTTGATAAACCAGCTGAATCATTAATTTTTTTTGGTCATCTATAACTATTTATATATACTTTACAAAAGATAGGGGTTATTAAGATCTCTTAAATCATGAATTTTAAAAGATTTGATCAAATATCAAATGCATTAATTAAATATTAAACATCATAGCGACTGTTTTTGACATTGATAATAATAAGAAATGTTCAAAGTTTTTCAAATTCAGCTTTGCATCATAGGAATGTTAATTTTTTTATTTTTTTTAAATATATTAAAATAGAAAATGGTTATTGTAAACTGTAATATATATATATATATATATATATATATATATATATATATATATATATATATATATATATATATATATATATAAACAATAATAATAATAAAAAAAACATTAAAACCAAATTAACACAGTTTGAGATTTACTGCATCCATTACTCTTATTCCACACACAGTAATGGTTTTTATCCAGGCACAACGGCCACTAGATGGAGTGCTAGTACTACTTCAACATGACCTTGAGTCTATAACACTGACGAAACTGATGAAAATAGATCTGTGACATCAGCAAACACATGCTGACAGCTGAGCAGGTCTCAGTCTGCTCCTATGATTCAAAAGCTGTTAATATTACAATTTTGTATCCAAAACAAGAAAGAAAGAAAAAAACCGCTTTACCGCTGCAGTCACTGATCTCAGCTGGCCTCTGACATCTCAACTCAAGTGACCACTCAGCACATTCATCCTGACAGGTCTCACCTCCTCTTTCTCCTCAACAAAACCTCCTCCACTCTCTCCATCTCAGCTGAGTCACACTGCTGTCTCCTCATGATCTGTAGTAGTTGTCCTGGACGACCACATGACCTTCAGCAACTGTGGCAACTACCATTCCCTGCTGCTTCTTGCTCTGTAACGTACTGCATACTTCTGTCTTGCCCTAGATTTTGGTTCACTCAGCATTAGCCATCCAAGCCAGTTCAAAATCAGACTCAGAATCTTATCTTTGGCCTACAATGGAATCAACAGCCTGACCAAAATGAAACATGAACATTGTAAACTTGGAAACAGTTGCATGCATTTTAAGATACTTTTATCTGTTTTAAAATAGTGTTCCCTTCATATTTGCTCGTCCTGTACAAAGACTTTATGGATTCTATAGCTTAAGCCTTAGCAACTTTTTCTGTTAAATTTCTTCCAAGCTATTGTAAGTGTGACCACACCTTAATATTTCAATATTACAAATGCCACTGCAATCCGACTGATATTTTTATTGTCACTTACTCCTGTCATCGTGGTACTCATGTTCTATTTATTTTGAGAAAATTGTCACTGTATGCATGAAGAAAGAATGCACATATAGTAAAGAGAGTGATGGTAATAGTCCTCACCAACGAAGGTCAGATACCCGAACAGAGCAGCCAAGAGGTACATGACGTACATGACTCCAATGGAGATGTTGGAGACGTGTTGCATCTTTGTCTTTGTAGGGCTGAAATCAGTCAACATAAGGATGGGACAAAAAATAGTCATAATAGTTCATAAAGTTTATGAAGTTTATAAAGTTTAACACAATCCAGTCTCATCTAACAATCTCTGATATAGTCATAAGGCAGAAATATTTATGCTAATTTCCAATTTTGGCATTTTAAAGACTTCATAAGAGAACGTTGAAACTTTTTTTTCTATGTACTTAAATATAATATTCCATGTTTTGTGTTGTAATGTTGATAACCAGAAACAAATCATTTCAGCTTGTGTCTTCTTGTATAAAAGCAAAAATGAAGGTTGCGGTGTAGAGAAGTTTTTAGGGTGTACAAAATTGTAAATTCACTGCTGTTCAAAAGTTTGGAGTCTATAAGGCTTTTAATGTTGTTGCAAGAAGTCACTTATGCTCACCAAGGCTGGATTTATTTGATCAAAATACAGTAAAAACAATTATATTGTGAAATATTATATTACATTTTAAAATAACAGTTTATGGTTTTAATATACTTTCAAATTTAATTTATTCCTGTGATGCAAAGCTTCATTTTCAGCATCATCACTCCAATATTGGAGTGATCCTTCAGAAATCATTCAAATATTCTGATTTGATGAACAAGAAACGTTTTTTAATTATTATTAATGTTGAAAACAGTTGCTGCTTAATATATATTTTAAAAGAGTGATAAAAGTGCCTAAAAGTCTTTACTGTCAACTTTTAATCAATTTAAGTATTCATTTATTTTTTTTAAAAAAATCTTACTGATCCCAAACTTTTGAACAGTTTAACTTCAAATAGAAAAGGTTAGAAGTTTTTTTTTGTTTTGTTTTTGTTTTTTAATGCTAAAACCAAGCTAACATGCATATTGCTTTAGTTCTGTGGCTGTATTTTTATAACAGTATTTTACACCCCAATTTACTTTTCAAGTGCCAGGACCACAAAACCAGTCTTAAGTCACTGGGGTATATTTGTAGCTATAGCCAAACATAGATTGTATGGGTCAAAATATTATCTTATCTTATCTCTTTTTTTTTGTTTGTTGCCAAAAATCATTAGGATATTAAGTAAAGATCATGTTTCATGAAGATATTTCGTAAAATTCCCAATGTAAATATATATATATTTTTTTTATTAGTTATATGCGTTGCTACGGAATTCATTTAGACAGCTTTAAAGGCAATTTTCTCAATATTTCGATTTTTTTGGCACCCTCAGTTTCCAAGTTTTCAAATGGTTTTACTGTATCTCAGCCAAATATTATTGTCATACCATACAAACCATACATCAGTGGAAAGCTTATTTATTCAGCTTTCAGATGGTGTATACATAAAAAAAAAATAAAAAAAAAAATTACCCTTATGACTGGTTTTGTGAACATCTTTAAAAGAGCATGCCACAGATACTGTTGGATGGGGTTAACTTGCATTGAATCTGTAATATTCCTTGAATGCCTGAGTAAATCTGCTTCTTCCAGCATGGTTAAACCCCAGCTCTCTGGCCAGTGAAGCAGATGGGTAGCCACGCACAGTGTAATAGCATCCATATGCACAGCGTGACTCATGTGTGATTCTAGACCTGTGAAAGAACTTGCCACCTACTTGCGCAGCTCAGTGTAAATTGGCAGCACCTCGGGGTGGCACACGAACGCGAACGCCAAGATGGGAACCGTGTAGGCCGTCTAAAAGCACACAAACCAGACCACATCACGTCACCACGGATACAACAGCGGCAACCATAAACCCCAAACCCCACACTTTAAAGCCCATTAAACACTGTAGCACATAACAGAGAGCTAATTGTAGCTGTGATTAAGTCAGACTTGGACAGAGCTCAGGCCTGGACTCATTTAAAATGCCAGTGCCGTGCACACAGAGACGGACTGAGCTGACTACAGACTTACACATTTAAGAAAGCCATATGGGTTTTATATGCGAGTCATGCAAAGGCTTATTGAGAGCTGCAGTGTTTGTCATTTGATTTGGCTTAAAGTCTTGTATCACACGACTCATATGAATGTCACAGCATGATTTCAGTCACACGGTGACATACCTGTGAGTTGATGTTAAAGAGGCGGGGGGTGCAGGCAGGGTTCCCCTCAGGGGTCATCTCCACTCCTCCGCGATCAGCTGCCACACTTGTGTTAAAGCCCGACGTTGTCCTGTTATAGGCAAAGTCCTCAAAAGGACATTTCACCTGGAACTTCTTATAGATCACCTGGAGAGAGATGAGAGATTGAATAATTAGTCCTGGTTAGGTTGTGCTGATCTTGCAATGAGTTTTTACTCCACTTATAGTTAGTCACGTTGGGGTTTTTTAATGACAATTTCTTGATTTCTGTCTCTCATTATAATAAATTTTTAGCAAGTTAAAAGTCTTTTAGTATAATTCTAAAAACATGCCATTTCGGCATTGGTACATTTGTCTTTTTTTCCTGTAAAAACCTATTTTTAGAAAGTAAACATAAGAATATATTTTATATTGTTAGTAATATATCAAGATAAACACTTACTGGATTGAAGCAATCTTTTTTTTTTAAATCATGTTAAAATAAAAGTATCAAATATGGTCAGGCTTTTAGGGAACATGTATCTGTTCATTTCTTAATAATTATTGTATTGCATTGCATTATATGTTGTGCACCACAATAAATAAATATAGTGCTTTGATCATAATACTAAGCATTTAAATATCATCTTACTAAAACATATTATTGCGAGATATAGTGTGACAACTGATATTCATTTTATGCAGTTTGAGCTCCATATTCTCCAGTATCATACTTTATGAGCCATAAAAACCTGATGCATCAAATATGATCTCGAAACAAAAAACATATATTGACAGTATTGACATTGTCTAAAGGTTTAATAACTGTTCTATTTAAAAAAAAAAACTAGATTATTCTGACCATTATTTTATACAGGCTTAAGACTTAAAAAATGCATTGCTATAAATGTAGGTAGTATTTGTTTTTTATATATATATATATTCTGATGTCAGAAATCCAAGTAGGATTCTTACTGCTTGCTTAGTTTCAAAAGATGGTCTTTTTGAGATGGTTTAGCATGATTTCTCATGATATGACCCCTTTAATCCTAAAAGGTACACATCACTGCTTTATAATGTCCTTCATCAGTCACATGACCAGCCGGATGAGAGAGAGAGAGAGAGAGAGAGAGAGAGAGAGAGAGAGAGAGAGAGAGAGTATGTTGAAGTGGCTCCATTGTGTCTTTTCATTTGGTGCTCGTTCACATCACAGCAGGGATGATGAATCAAGAGAAGAAGAGAGAGGCAATTATATCATATTCAGACTGGACTTTGGTGTGAAGACTAGACGGTTTTATAAATCCAGCGCAAACATGTGGCACAGCCAATGCCACACTCACACACCAGCATGAGGACAAAGAGAGTGAGAGCCGTGTGCAAAGATTAAAGCTCCCGTTCAAAACTAGGTCAGTGAGGTGCACCAAACACAACCCCACTCTAAAAATACAAGACACACTCACACAACATCACACACTGATCCTGCTGGTGGAAAACATGAGCACACCCTAAAATCCCCCAGCTTACTGTAAGATTTATAAACTGCTAATTGGAACTGTTTCAAGATTAAATAATAATTTTCATGCTCTCAGCATTTTATTTAGAGATAAAATTCTAAATAGCAGAGTACTGCTTCGTGATTAGAATACTAAGCAGCACATGGCAACTGAATGAAGCATATTTAAAGGGATAGATAACCCCCAAAAAAAAAAAAATTTTGTCATCAATTACTTGGTTATTTTGTTTCTTTGGTGGAACACAAAACCATATGTACTTCATCAACATCACACAATCATGTGATTTTGTTCAAATTAGTAAACAGTTAAATAAACAAGAATTTAATAATGTGTCATTAATAATGTAACAAACTAGAAATGTTGCTTAAATTAAAACTGAACTAAACAACTGAAATAAAGTTTATAAAATATATATTTATAAAATAACAAAAGTTCATAACAATTACAAAAACAAACTAAAATTAAAATTGAAAAGATAAAAAAAAAAATAGCATGCACAATATTCATGAATACTATTATTTAATATATGACGAGAGCATCAAACATACCGCAATAAGGAAGAAGACCATACAAGTGAGAGAGAAACCGCTGGTGTAGCCCAGGTACCCTGAAACACACAGTGAGATGAGTAAGTGACAATTACCCACAACACCTCTGTGAGAAGTCTGATCATTGCAATACTCTTAATACAATTCAATACAGTATGAATGCTAATATTTTACATCATGTGGCTATACAGACATGAAATTACAAGCCGAATAAGATATGTGTGCAATTTGACATAAGAATCAGTTTGAGACGACTTACCAAGCTGCTTCATTAAAGCCAGCGGCAAGATGACACAGCACGATACAATGACAACCAGGTAATTGCCGTTTAAATACCACTCCCTGCCAAACAACACAAAAACAGAAATAGAAATGTTTCAGTCCACACTTCATCCGCAATCCTCCGCAGTTCTCTTATTAATTATTACTAATGCATTACATTTTCATAACACTAAAATGACTACTTGTATGTTGTTTAATGGTTTACAATTAGTGGACAACACCAGGAGAGGAGTGATCAGTGCCCTTTAAATGTTTCGTGGTGTGTGACTGAGCAGCTATTTGGACCCAAACCCTTGTGCTCAATCACAGGCCAATTTAGAGGAAATCCTCTCCCTCTCTAACTCGTCCTAAAGCTGCTAATCTTGTTATTCTGCCCCCATTAAGACTAGAAACATGGCATCTCTTGAAGAAGCTCTGAACAAAAAAAAAGACAGAGAGAGAGAGAGACTTATTAGGGACGGCCTGTACCCTGCCTGGAAATTCAGCTTGATATGAGACAACAGAGTGACTCCATCAAGCCAAAGACGTTCAGTTGAGGGGGGATTTTAACCGAGGTGAACGGTACCAGGTATAAGATCAGCAGCACTTGTGCTCGTCCATGGTACTGGTTAGCTCAGCATCCATATGTGTGCAATGTTCATTATCTTTCACATGGGCAGGAGTGTGAGTCAGACATTGAAAGGCATGCCAACACTAGCCTGAGTTACTCCTCTCAACAGTTCTGCACCCATCCACCCCTCCGTGTCTAGTCTGGATGAGGACATGTCTGAGTGCAGAATGAATGGCCACATTTACACGCTTTTAACCAGCTTTCTTACCAAAGTGACTTAAAATACATTGGACAAATAGCAAGACAGGAAAGAAGGAAAGCAGCCCCTTTCACACATGGAACAGCTTTCTGTCTTTTATCTGCATTGCCATCATTTGCATATCAGGACCAAATTGCTGTTAAAAATTGCTAACAAAAATATCCAGACTGTAAAAAAATTTCTAGTTCTAAATATATCTAGTCTGTTCTATGAGTCATTTGAACTTTTTTAAACCTGTTTAGTTGAATCTCATGATTTACACAAAAAAAAAGTTGCAGTATGTGGTCTGATTAATCATGTAATATTTTTTTTACATTCTTTATATTTCTTTTTACAGTTTATCCTAGCTGTCAAAGGTAATTATTTTTTATGTAGAATGCATTAAATACATAAACAATTTTACATAATACTTCTATTTAAAATAAATGCTATTAATTAGAATTTTCTATTCATCAAAGAATCCTGAAAAAAAAAATGTTTATTGTGGTTTCCAACATTGATAATAACAATAAAAAAATTATAATAATTTGAGCTGCTAATCAGCATATTAGAATGATTTATAAAGGATTTTGTGACACTCAAGACTGGAGTAATGATGCTGAATATTCAGCTTTGCATCACAGGAATAAACATTTTAAAATATAGTGAAATAGAAAACAGTTATTGTAAATTGCAATACAATTTCAGAATATTACAGCTTTTAGTTTATTTTTGATCAAATAAATTAAGCCTCGATGAGCATAAGAGACTTTCAAAAACATTTCAAAATCTTACCAACCCCAAACTTTTGAATTGTTGTGCACATAATACATTTTTTTGACATATTTTGTCTTGCTGGCAAAATTTACTGAATGGACTGTTTATTCTTCTTCCTTGTTTTTTATTTGTGTCACGGTCTACAATGACAGGTCTTTTTTTTACTTTCCTACTGGTGTTCATTTACACAGACTGTCACACATGTAGATTCATGGGCACTGCCTGCTAAAACTGAAATGAATGGTCACTGTTTACTGCTTCGTGATCCTCCTCGCTCGCTCGCTCGCCTGGAGAGGTGAGGAATTCAAATGAGGCAGCCAAAGGTCGTTTCCGTGGAGTTTTTGAGGCGTCCTCCAGAGTGTGTGCACAGGCCTTCTGACAGGCCGAGCTCCAATCACAGCATCTGCAGTCGGCTTGCGTCACGGACCGTCACACACATATACACACACATATCCTTTGCTGGCCATCCGAGTGTTATTGTCAGGAGAGATCTGACCTTCACATGCATACAAACCTGTTCTCATCAAATCTAGTCCATCTATCATAGTTATCCTCTAACACGCACACACTTCCACACAATACTGCCGGAGGATTTCAGTGTGACTCAGAAATCCTCAGGGACCTATTGATCTGAGAGAAACTGCACAGCTCACACATACACAAATTGGCAGGAATCATTACCAGGGGCCAAACTGATGTGGTGGCTAGCATTAACACCCTCATGCCCACAATCAAAGGCTGGCATTTGTCAAAAAGAAAAAGGAAAGCATTGAAAGAGATGCTTTTACAGACTCAACTAATCATACAACCCTTTTTTCCCCTTTGGCCTTTTAGTGCCCACACACTGCTTTCTGTCTCTTACCATTTTTCTCCCCAAAGGAAATTTTTATTGCTTTTAGTTGTGTTTCATTTAAATAAAGGTTCATAAAATTCTAACTCTGACGACGTTTAATCGCATAAACACAATCTGAGACATTACTTGGTCTTTTCTCAAGAGAAACATTTGATGCAGGAAACTTCCTCTGTTTTTCATTTAATGCCACTGTTATCTAGCAGAAACAATTACAGAAGTGACACAGATCTCATGTTTTATTTGTCTTTCTAGTAAGTCTTTGTGTAGCTGCTGATACCCTAACATGCTCGAAACGGGTCACATGGTAATAAAGAAATGCAAGATGATGTATCTGTGTTGCCTTTTGAGAACTAAACCAGGACTTTAAACGTGCACAGACCTGTGTACTCACCCTGATGGATTGTCCACCTTGAGAAAAGCCTGGATAACCAGTGGAAACTCGTACTTTACTATGTACAAGTAGCTGGACATGGCTATGAAAGGAGAAAGAGAGAGAGGAGACTGTGAGATTTATACACACGCATGCACATATACAGTAAACAACCAAATCCAGGACACATTCGTCCACTCCAGGGGATTGTGGTTATTATCCTGGAAGCAAATGTCACAGTAAAGAAGAGAATCAGTTCTATTTTTAGTTTTAATAAACATGCACCAAACGCCAAACAGCTCAGGGGCTTTTTCCATCACTGTAGATTTAAGACACAGTTCAGCTTTAAAAAAATATATAAAAAATCATGTTGCACAACAGACTCATTTAATTTCTTTATATTTATTCATAGTAATTAACTAATTATCAGACATCTTGGAATAACCTATAAAAACATTCAATATTTTTCTTAAAGAAAATTATTTATATTTCCAATAATAATCAGCAGATAGTCTGCAATAGAAGTGAAATCCTGGGAGGACAGGTTACTATGATAATGAAGAAACAAAAAAATAACTGTAAAGACCTAGAGTGTAAATGAGAAACAAATAGCATTGCTATCTATCTAAGCCCAGTCACTCTCTCTGCAGACGTGTATACGTGTGCTGTGCCCTTGACAGGTCACAAAACAATACATTGTGTCTCCTGAGACGTAACGTTTGACAATCTCACCTCCAATGTTCTGTAGGGTGATGGCAATGCCGGCAGCCATCTTTCCTGGTGTGCCAAAGGCTCGGAAGCCCAGTTGTTCATAAGCTCTAATGCCTGACAACAAAAGGACAAAGATGTGAATAATAATAAATAAATCAGGTTCTGTTTTATAACATTTATTTGACAGTCATTCAAATTGATTCATTATTAAAATCACTATCAGTAAGTAATATCATGTTACAGTATATGTAAGGTTTGTTTGTATTTCAAGGTAAGCGTGGGGTAAACATTGATTTGGGGAAACAATGTAACCATGGGCTTATACTGTCAATGACAGCCACAACTGATCAAGCACAGCAGACGCTTGGCTATTTTTAGCTTAATGCACACCAGAAATATTTTGGCCAATTAAAATCTCTCAGAGAAGAGTGAGGCAGATGGTTAACAGAGAGAGCAATGTCACATCAGTAAGCACCTCCATCTAACTCAGCTCTTCAATGTAGGCTAAATCTACATTAATCCGGAAACATCTGAAAACTGTGCTTTCGTTTTAAATCGCTTCCCGTCCAAAAGTGTCTCATCTGCACTGAAACATCAGAAAAAGTTACATTCGCTTTCTGTGCATGCGTAAAGCCTCAAAAAAGCTTACTGAAGATGATACACACAGAACAGATACGAGACGTTTTCATGCTGTTTTTCTGACAGGATTATTTTATTTATGAAAATAACTCATCATTCACTGACGCGTCCAGGTCGCACACACTCACAATTGTATGTCTGATCTATAACGCAACAGCTCTCATGTTTTGCCACAAATAGCGATCATGAGTAAATTCGCTTTCATTTTTGAAGGACTGTGATATGTACAAAGTAACACCTCCGTAGCAATAGTGTGAAAGTGCATAGCACATAACATGCACATTACCAGTATTAACACGGATATCTATTGGTATAATAATTGTCACATGACAAAACTTGTGTTTTCCAAAAGCCTCTATTTTCACAGTCCACACTGCGTCGCAAATACAGCGGTAACTAATACTTGTATATCCACTTTGGAGAGCATTGTCAAAAATCTCAGTTTTCCTTGATGAAAATGCAATCTCAGTGTGGATGGAAGGCCAAAAACGGAGAGAAAAAGATGCATTTTCAAACGAAAACGTATCAGTGTGGACATGACCTTAGCTCAGGGTAAAGGTTCGGGAACTGTTTTTAACTATACTGAGGAGAGCCTTAAGCTGGTACCGGGTCAGTGTAATGAAATACTCACCCACAATGCCTGAAGATTTTAGCAGCAGGTGAATGGAGTATGCAGAGAGACCAGCGATAACAGTGAGGAGAATTCTGAAAGACAGAGAAGACAAATTAACTGCAACTGGAACCAAATGTCACTGTCAAGTCTGAGTATGGCTATGTGTTAGATTTATAGAGTTCTTTAAAACAGCCTTTGGTTCAAAAGCACAGTATGGAAAGATTATAGGATCAAAACACGCATGGAATAAGCCCACTCAAGACACAAAGTAATATTCTAGTGTAAAAACAATATATATACATATATATGGGCTAATTATAAGAGCTCAAAAGTCTCAGTAAGGTGGAAAAATACTAGACATCGTAATCACAGGCACATCACAAATAGCACATAAATTCAACAGCACCCTCCAGCTGCCAACATCTGGATAAACATCTCAAGCTGGGAACCCAAAATATGATCTACTGACTCTTTTTCCTCCATCCAAATGCCCTGTTTAGTCCCTTTTCCTAGTTCCAGAATGTCTTGGCATCTATACTGACCAGGCCTAAGCGCCCTCTGCCAAGCACTCAGTTTCAACTCCACACTTTCTTACGTCTTCCATTTTCCTTCTTTTTTTTTCCTAACAACATGGCCAGACTGCAGGAGAAGAAGTCAACGAGTGCAGTTCTGCTAGAAACAGCAGTGCCCTGACTCACATGAGCTCTGAAACGGATATTCAACATAAAAAAAACAGCCTTGACTAACTTTCCACTCATATTTAAACAAGTGGAGCACAACTAGTACAGCTAATCGCTTACATTTAATAACAAATTACACTGGAGTAGGCAACATTGTGAAGGTTGAAAAGCTTTGAAAAATCGAAGACAGAACATGCGATTTGTTCACCAGCTGCAGTGTGTCAATGGAGGCAGCTGGCTTGAATGAATGTGATCAGTTCAGTATCTAATCATCTTCTTTAGCAGCTGATTGTGATGAGATATTTAATATCATCTAAACTCAAAAAGTCACAGGAAAAAGTTATTAATTTAGCATTTATATCTGCTCCAAAAGCTTCCTAACTGAAATGAAATCTCGCTCTCACTATTGACTGATTGGGAACACTCAACTTTTACACTGGGCTCGTTTGCTGCTGTCCGAGCCCGAGCGCGATTGTTCCCGGTGCTGCCCGCAGCGTTGGTCTGCTTTCACAGTCAATCGTTGTATCAAACCCTGGTGCGTTTGCAGTCACCTTACGTCATAGCAAATGCACACGGAAAACACATGGAGAACACAACGCGACTGAGCATAGTTGTAATTTTTTTGTTTGTTATTTTGGTGCTATTATGCACAGCATAATTTTAATTATGTAATTTTAATAAATTTAATTTGGACTTTTAGGATTGTGTGGAATCAACCTCTGCTCTCTAGTGTGTTGAGGAAACAATGATATCGACAGTGTTACGGATGCGCGGGATACTTTACTTCCTGAACAAGTGCACACCCGAGTCCGTGTTGCTAGCACATTTACGCGAACTGCGCCACAGTTCGGGAGCAACCGAACTCAGACCACCTTCTCCAGGTAGTTTCAGGTTCGGTACCCCAGTGTGCACTAGATGACAGCGTTCACATTAGTGATTTTTCATGCGAACCGTGCCCTGCTCCACACTAAACTGCCAGTGTGAAAGCCCCCTTAAATGACTTGGATGAATAGAATCGAACATGACTTGCAAAAGGTTCCGTAGTTATAGCCATTATTAGTTTTTTCCCTTCTCATAGCACCACCACGTGGCCAAACTGAGACCAGATCAGACCAGAGTTTGGCATCAATATCTCATTCTGTTCAAAAGTTATAGCCATTTTAGTGAAAGTGGCCCTGCCCCTTTTAAAAGTTTTGGCTTCCCTTTGTGATGGTCAGTCAAAAGTTCTACGTTTTAATATATATATATATATATATAATTGATATTCATTGTCCAGAGAAGTATTTCTGCACTGGTTCGGTTTAAGTCTGGTGAAAAACCTAGGACTAATAGTTCACAAAATAGTTTTTTTAAATAATCCAAATTACCCAGAATTTTTGCCAGGCTCACAAGCAAATCTTGCATGCATGCATTTTGTCCAATGTAAGCCAAGGATTCCAACAGCATAAGATACTTGAGCCTGCGACTGACAGTTTAGGAGTTATGAGCGATTACATACTTTTGACTGCTGTAGCGCCCCCATCAGGTCGATTAGGGCGAGCCTTGGTGACGTTGTAGACAGTGTGAGTACTTCCATCTCTCCAAGATTCAGCACTACATGCTTGAATGCCTAATAAAATCTTTTGTAACATTATTAAACTCTGACTTAAAATATTTTTTTTTAATTATCCAAAAAACTCAACAAAAAAAAAATCCAAAAATTATAAAAAATACTCTTGAAATGTAGCGATATTTATGATAATAATATATAAAACAATATTATCAATATTTCTGTTGATTAATTTCAGCACAGAATAAAATTAATAATCAACAGCTCTCTCAAAAAAAAAAACTAATTATAATTTTTTTAAGAGTGTTAAATCTGAGCTCAAGACCAGTCTTGAATGCTGTGGTGCTAGAACGCCTTAATTTAGTATCTCACACAATTTATCCCAGAGTGTCTGGACGTGTTTTTACATTTATTAAAGGCTGTTTATCCAAGTGGCTTCATCAGATCTAAATTAATGGAGCAAATGGAGGAAGAAGTGGATGACTAGAAGCACAATTTTAAATGAGACTCGAACAGCACTCTTGTCAAAGATTATTTTAACTGAGAAAGAATATATATATACATTTAACTGAGCATGGTGCTACAGCAAATCATCATATCATTATCAGATATTCAGTTTTATTTTTGCATATCTACTTTGTATGACAATTCTTGCTCTCACTTTCCCGTTTTGAGACTTGACTCATAAACATGTCTTTATAATTCCAGGAACATGAAATAAACGCATATCCTTGAGAAATAACATTTCCCGGTAAGCCACAGGAAGCTGAATTTCAAAGCAAAGGTTTTTTTGTTTGTCATTATCAAAGCCAATTAATGGAGTCCCCAGATATGTTTAGACTAACTTAGATAATACGACTGTCCCAGATGTTTCTCCTAAAATTTCTTAAAAATAGAAACAAATATATATAAATACATCAGTATGATGACATATATCTGATGGGAGTTTATTGATATCTTTTCCTAAACTCCAGAATAGACAAATTTGAAATCTGTGAGCAGTTTGCTCTCCATTCAATGTCACTCCTGTAAGAAAAGAGGAATAGAAATGCTGGATATTCATAAGTTATCCTTGTTTTTGATGTTATGTCGTGAATTCCCTCTCGCCTCTAGGGAACCACTGCCAAGATTCAAAGTGACACAAGTCAAACCCACAACTCAACAAAACCCAACATCAACATTTCTGAATCTTTCCTCTATCTATATACACCATATCCAACAATAATCAGCAGAGATGTTCCATGTCAAATTTATGATAGTATATACAGTACAAAATGCTCATCATAAAAGCCATAAAGCATACAGATGAATACAAAGAAAATGTTTTTATACTAGCATAGAGACTCCACAATGATGTCCTTATAGCAAGGTGTAAGAAACTTCCATAAATCTTATGAATTCATTCCCAAGAGTTGCCCCGTTATTGAAAGAAATAGTAGCTGCATTATTAAATGGTGTCTGGGATTGATTTATGAGTAGCCCGAAGCCACAATCTGCACTGGAGAAACACTGCTCTCAGATCAGACAGGTACCACATGTAGAGAATCGGGAGTATGGAAAGATCAAGTATGCCAGATATCGCAGAACCCCAGTCACGCCAAATAGCTCAAACCCAAAGCCCTTTCAGAAAGAAAAATTAAAAATCCTCTGTACATTGCTAAACCAAGATCAAAAGGATTGACAGGTTTTCATAAAGCGTGTACAACCTAATCTTCACGATCACAGCAGAGAGCCCACGCTAAGTAGCACAGACCATTAGATCAGAACTACTGTAGACGACAGACCCTTAGTTAACAAAAGTAATACAGTGTGCCTGGCGTGAACATGGGAGCTCCCGTGGAAAGTGAGAGTCTTGGTACAGCCCGCTCAGCTCTACTAAAGGTCAATCAGGACACAAATCTCTCTGACATTCTGACTTTTCTAATAAAGGCTGCTTTACTAGAGGATTAATACAGCAGCAGTACCAGTACACAGAACGGGAATTAACACAGATCATAACAAACTGTAGGGAAGACGTGACATTTAAGAAATTTCGCTGAATAATAGTATTCATTTCTTTCTTTCTTTCTTTAAAGGAAAAATTACAAGAAAAATGTCAAGGAGTCAAAAAGTAGGGGTCCAGAATCTCCTTATTAAAGGAATAGTACTCTTTCAGAATAAAAAAAAAAATAATAATTTCTTTATTTTTTCAGTCGGAAAGAAAGTAAGTTTAAGTTCAAATAAAATTTTTGAGGAAAGAATTGCAGGATTTTTCTTTATTTATAGTGGACTTCAATGGGGATCAGTGGGTTGAAGGTCCAAATTACAGCTTCCGTGCAGCTTGAAATGACTCTACATGATCCCAGCCGAGGAATACGGGTCTTATCTAGTGAAACAATTGGTCATTTTCTAAAAAATAAAATTTAAATGTATATACTTTGAACCACAAATGCTCATCGTGCACTAGCCTGACCTCATGCATAACGTAATCAGGCACACATGAGGTAGGCAGATGTACCGAACCAGTACTTTCAAAGAAGAAAGTAAAACACCCTTTACGAAAAAACTAAAAAACAACAACGTTATCAGACAATTTTGAAGTTGGAGGAGAAAATGTATTTTTTGCCCTACCCATTTGTGTTTAAAAAGTATTTTTAGAAAATGATCGACAGTTTCACTAGACAAGACCCTTATTCCTCGGCTTGTATTGTATAGAGCTCTTTAAAGCTGTATTGAAACTATAATTTCGACCTTTAACCCGTTGGCTGCCGTTGAAGTCCACTATACAGAGAAAAATCTTGAAACATCTTTTTCCGCAAAACGTAATTTCTTTTTGACTGAAGAAAGAAGGACATGAGATTCTTGGATAACAATTTATTCTGGAAGTAAACTAATTCTTTAAGGGTTGTGCAAGTTAAAGCAAGTACTTCACAAGCATTCATTAACATTATCAGTTATACTAATTTAACAGCATGATGATAATTCAATTGCACATTAATACACACCACAATAAACTCATTAGGATACATATTCAGCAAGAAATACGATGGCTTTCATTCTCAATAAAATATCAACATTTATGTTTCAATTCTGGCTCTAATGTTTCCCCACAGAGTGGTTTAGGATGCTATCAAATGCATGATTTTATTAATTGTAGTTTAAAGTGGATTATCTATTCTCCATTAAGCCATTTCCTACAATCTGAATGCACAGAGTTTGACCTAAAACTGTAACTTACACAAAGAGGACAATGCCCGTGTTAGCCATTGCATACGCTAATCCCAGAATTCCACTTCCCATGATGGCGTTTCCCAAGTTGAAGACAGACATCCCAAAAGAAGTCTTTCCCTCAAACTAAAAAGAAACACAGAATCCACACATTTACATCGGAAAAATATCATGATCTTGACACACTGTCACAAATTGACACACATGAAATCTTACCAAAAGCTCAACTTACATCCGTGAAGTGAGGGGTTTTCTTGTCATCTGTGTTGGACAGGAACTCTGAGCTTTCTGCCAGGTTTGCCTCTGCATTACCTGGAGTCCTGTCGGTACTAAAGACACACATAACACCCATGAGGGATTGACTGGCAGTGCATCACAGATAACTTACTGAAGGGGTTAATGCCACCAAAACACTGATTTACGATGGGTGCTTTGCTTTATTTACAGGTGCATGATGTGCAGCTGCAGAGAACTACTGTTTTGTTTGCTAATGATTTTGCTCTCTGCATGACATACAGTACCTGGCATTTTCAGTGCTATTTGGTACAAGTTCCCTACAGAGCAGTGTCGGAGCCGCATCCACGAAAGCACAAGAGACAGGGAAATCATGATGAACACACCCGTAGAAAAAACACTACTGAAGGCATGTGGCAACAAGGAGAAAGTGATGTCTAGTTGAAAAACATTTCATTTGCTTTTGTGAAGACGAGCGGATCTTCTACATGCAGGGTGATTTTGTTATGCATATAAAAGAACATACAGCTGTTTCTTCAACTATAGGCACTTTTAAGTCTTGCAAAGAAAATAAATTACATTCAAAAACACTTTTTGCTTTCTCAATAATAATTTTAAATACACATAATTAAAGGATACTGTCACACATTTTGCACAGACATCAATTACAGCTGAATCTTCTCCCACTGTTTACCTTGATGTATACCCTGATGTTTACCTTGGTTTACCATCTCAAGCCTGCTCTTTACTGTTAAAAAAAAAACTGTTAGTTGAATTTTTTTGTTGTATTCTAATAGAAATTATAGCATAATTGCGGGACTGCATTAATTTGACTAAAATATAATTTAAATGCAAAAGCTTCATTCATCTTCGGAACACAATTTAAGATATTTTGGATGAAAACCGGGAGGCTTGTGACTGTCCCATAGACTGCTTAAATTGTGTTCCGAAGACGAACAAAGCTTTTGCAGGTTTGGATCGACATGGGGGTAAGTGATTAATGACACATTTTTAATTTGGCGTGGGGTTTTCATTTTCTGTTTCAAAATTCTGTCATTAATTGCTCACCCTCATGTCGCTTCAAACCCGCAAGACCTTAGTTCATCTTCAGAAAGTCGTGCAGGTATGGAACAACATGAGGGTGAGTAATTAATCATTTTCATATAACCCCCAAAAAAAACTAAATTAGTTGTAATGAAAAATATATAGTAAAGCTCCTGTAGTTGAAGAAACATCCATACACATTAATTTGCAGAAAAACATCTACACAATCACAGACACGTTGGGGCTTTGAACATGAGAGCATATCATCAGTGCTACTGAATGTGCTCAGTGATGTCTGAACTGTGCTATTCAGTGACATTTAGGACTGTTATGAAGAACACGCTTCACCTTATTAAGATGACATGACTGGATGCTTTAATGCTAGCTGGAAGATACTGCAAAAACACACACTAATGTTCACACATACTGTATATATGCACTAAACGTATATAAAGCTTAAGGCACCCCTAATATAGACTCAAGGAGTAACATATACTGAAAATGTATTACTAAATATATAAACATTGGATGAATGACAATAAACCATCCTTAACCAGACGGACATTATATTGCACCCTTGAGCGAATACTTACTGAGCTGCATCTTCTGATTGGATTTTTATTGCAGTCACAGTAGTCTCCTCTACAGCTCCGTGGCCCTTCCCGTTGGGGATAGCGTTCATCTCTGCGGGCTCCATGCTTTCAGAGTGATTCTTTTCGGCCTTCAAGTGTGCGAGTGTGAGAGAGGAAGATCTATAGAGAAACTTTGTGTCTGTCCCTTATTTCCCTATAAGAAAAGGATGCAAAAACAGTGCATATTAATCCCAGCTTGTTTAAAGAACACATGATATGTTCATATGTGTAAAATGGAGCAGTGAAGTATTATGTAAGACCTTGAAATAACATATGATGTGAACCTCAATGCCTGAAACACACTATACGTAGGTACATGAACATCTACACAAGTTCAATTTAAGGTTGTTGCTTTCTGAAATTTGAATAGTTTGAAGACACTTTTTCTAGTTAGTAAAAGTTAGTTAAACTGAATATATCTTTGAAATGCTACATCAGCAATATCCCATTTGGTTTAAAGCCACAAGCGTTTAAAGGTAACTTTATCAATCCAATTCAGTTACAGAATTTAAAATGAACTTAAAGCAGAACTGCAATTCAAATTTGAGTAAAAGGAAGGAGATTTATTTCTACACCAGATACTAGCAGTCCTACACAACCAAATACAACAGAGCTGATTATAAAGACAAATTTCCAGCAGTAAACTGATTCCCTGGTCTATTTTTGCCATATTCAAAGCACCTTTTAATCTAAAACCCACCGCACGATTTTAGCAATCCTATAAGATCATTGCATATCATACTGTGCGACATGGATCTAATAAAATTGGCCACGAACATGCATGTAGACTGTACAATGATGACACCTATTGACTCAATACTCAATACAATACGATGCACGTTACTATAGAATAAAACGGCATGTTACTATAGAATAAAACGTCACCAGCATGTGCTAGTGGTAAACAAAAAGAGCATGATAAATCACACTTTAGGAGTTGTATTTTTATGTGTGCTGAAATAAATGGAAGCTGCAAAAAAAGAATGGGATAAAACCTTGAGGTAAGCAGTTTTATGTTTTAGCGCCATGTTGCATTGACTTCATGATGCATTTGTATTGGTTGTTCAGTAAACGTGGATCATACCAGCAGACACACTGTGCGATGATCATGCTGTATCGTAGGCTATCTTTGGTCATGATACAGGTCTTTGAACCTCTCTCACTGTACGACACAGGACCACCGATTTAGGAGCCACGATCACACAAATCGCCACAATCTTTTGTCTGGGACAGCCGAAATTCATGCAGTGTGTTTGGGGCTTAACACTTCTGGCATAAAGGACAAATGGATTTTTTGACACCTGGCATCTGGTGTGACGTGGTGTTAAAATAAAATAATAAAAAATTAATTTAAATAATCTAATACATTTATATAGCTGTAACAAAATAGTTTTTTTTTATACAAAAATTAAGTATATATATATATGTATATATATATATATATATATATATATATATATATATATATATATATATATATATATATATATATATATATATATATATATATATATATATATATATATATATATATATATATATATATATATATATATATATATATATATAGGCCTTACAGGCTTCTCTGTATTTCTCTCATGTGTTTCTTACAAAACAGCTCCATCAAACCTCTGCCACTGCCAAATGAACTTTGCAAAACAACCAATAACCTTTTGCACCGATACCATACATCTGAATAAGTTCGTCACTTTCCTGACTTTACTGAGAGGAGTTGTTGTCGCTTTGCTCCTTTCACTATATGGCTCCTGATGTTTTTGTGGTCTCTTCCTGCCTTCATTGGTGCCTGACTCCCTGTGGCTGCTTATGATGGACCTGTTGGAGTGCTGAGTACTGAAAGCACAAGCTGACATGCGTCTCCAGGCTCCCGTTTGGCCCCTGGTATTCCCAATCCTGGTCTGAAAAGAACGAGCCCTAGTATCACATTAGTTACAAAGCATAAACAGAAGAAGAGGGGAAGAGGAGGGGAGGGAACCTACAAACCAGCGGGCCCATTGAGGAAGGCCATGAAAGCCAGCAGAACCAGCTATGACCAGCTCAGATCCAGTTCTGGCCCTCTTTGTCCATTCATCTCACTTTTTTTTTTACAGCTTTCTTCCCATTCCTTTGCTTTTAATTAGGAGAAGCTTAACATAACAGTCATGCTCTCTTCATGCTTGAAACTCTGGGCTGGCATAACCTCAAGTTCCCCCTTTTTATCCTCCTGCTCCCTCGCTACGCCCCGCAAACGTGAATTAATAATCGAGCAGAAACGAATCGGTGTGAACTCTGGGAAGATAAACTCTGGTTCATCCAGCGAGATGCCACGTTACTCGGCTTGCTGTGCAGCCACGGAGAGAGCAATGTGGTTGGGCAGCAAAGCGCAGTATGCAATTGTGCATGCTGTGTGGTTTCCTGGGAACAGGGTTGGAGGAACAGAAGGGTGATTGTGCCAGGCGTCATTATACCAGTGGGGCCTCCTCGGCTCGAACTCGCCAGGGCACTCGAAGGGCTGAAAAGGTAATTCATCGGGCTCCCTAATTCCAAAAAACGGTGAACCTTAAATTTGGGAATGTCTCATGAAATGGGAAGCGGACCTATGATGGGGTCAGAGGTCTGTGTCAAGATGCTGAATGGAGGACCAGCCTGTCATTCATGCACTGCACTAATCAGACAGACACTGGACTGACCTTACCAAATAAATTGTTACACCTGATTGGCCGAAAAAGTTCAAGATTTGGGCGGAGTCAATTGAGTTAACCGCAACAGGTCCCATTGTCGCATATTCAAACGTGTAATAGCAGCTGTGTTTACTCTGTGCCGGGAAACATACTGTATGACGACTTTCAACCGGGTCTGAAAAACACCAACAGAATTTGTTTTCTCGATGTCTGGCAGCTCCTAAACACACTGGGGAAGAAACAGCTTTGCCAACTGGGTCATAGCTTAAGTTTCTTGAATAATGAGAAGTTTATTCATGGATTAAATACTCCACGCAGCCTGCTTTCAATTGTGCATTGAGATTAAACTCGCTAGTACAGACGCACACTTCCAAAGAGTAATAACATCGCCTCCCTGCTGACGTAACGATCTCCCACTATCTCAAAAAGAGGCTGGGACATGCTCATCTGTACTCATTATGTCTGCGTGACTTCGAACAGTCACATGCAAAAAAGCATGAGCGCTGCATTAGTCGTGACATGATGTGGTGTTGTCAGGAGCTGATTTAGCTCTGTGTCTGTGAAAAGCACTTATTAGAAGTGATGCAGTGACACATCAGTGCTCATTAAAAACAGCCTAAGTGTCCATAAATTACTGTTATTAAGACTGGTGCATCCCTCTCTGTCACAGGATTCAACGGCAGCGAAAATTTGAGTGTGACTAGGAATGGATTAGAGCCAGAGGTGGAAAGAATGAGATTTAGAGCAAGAGGGATTCACATTTCATATTATCAGAAGAAAGTGTAAGATTATTGTGGGTGGTTGTCAGGATGTTGCTACGCAGTCACTCTGTTCTGTAAGGTTGGCTCTGATAGACTATCCATTCTTAAGCCCCGTTCACACCAAGCACGATAACTATAAAGATAACAATAAAGATATAGTTCTAAAAATCATTCTCAGTATTAAAGAATAGCAGAGTCCACACTACAACTATAACAATAAAGGCACAGAGAAACGATATCATTGGAATAATTTTCAAAACATTTTTTTTTCCAGCTGATGAACGATAGAAACATTCACATCCAATCAGAATCCATCCTGCTATGACGAGCTCGAGGATTTAAAGCGACAGACGCACGTGTGCCCAGAATAAACAGACGATATCGTTCACTGGTGTGGACGCTAATATCGTAATCTTTATAGTTATCTTTATAGTTATCGTTCTTGGTGTGAACAGGGCTTTAGACTCTCATGCTGACCATTTATTTCTTAAAATTATTTCTAAGAAATTAATTTGATTTCTTTCCTATTTTAATATATTTTCAAATGCAATGTATTTCTTATTCCACTTACTCTTAGTGTCACGTTACATTAGAAATCATTATAATGTGCGTATTTTTTGTGGTGCTGTTTAACATTTTTGTAGAATTTTTTTTTTTTTTTCAAAATTCCTTGATGAATAGAAATAAAATAAAAACACTTTATTTAATCACTCATTTTTTTGAGTAGAAAAGTAAGTTGTGCAACTACTGTATGTTTAATAGTAATAACACAGGCAGTACATCTCTCCTGGGGACGTGAGAACAGTGTTTAATGCGGGCACAGCATGATTTTCTAGGGTGAAGCAGTCCTAAGATAACCCAAACATCGGGAGAGTTATCATCTCTTTGTCTACTTAAACCACAGAATCGTATTTACAAAAGTGAACTGAAAGACAAAATGAAATGAAGTGAGACTGAAAGATAGATTAGAAAAGAGAGATGTAGAAAGAAAAATCTAGCACCCCCTTAACACAGCGAGACCAGCTGATGCAACTCCACGGCTTCAGTGACGTGTGCAGAGCTGCATTAGGACGTCACTCGGCCCAGAGGTTTACACAGCTCTGGAATGTTTGCCCTCAGCTTTCAGATGTGCGTGAGCTGTGGACGTGGTTTGGTGTCCCGCTCTTTTAAATGATCCCTGCTGTGTGATTACTTACAGACATACTAGCGGCGTGTATCTGGCATATACTTACACACCACTGCTATTCACTTCGTTAAACCTGCACTGTAATGTCCAGGCTAATTGCTCAGTCAAAAGCCCCAGGTCTTTAATTAACTGATGAAGGATTTGGAACTGATGCGAACAGACCTCTGTCCACCCTACCATCTGGATTATCATCTCAGATTAATTGTACTCTGACATATTCATCCTGTTTCAAGAAAAATGAATCAGGTTATTACTAAAACAACATTCTTGGAGACTTGTTTCAGTTTAATGTACAGGGGAAATTGAAGGGGTTATTCCCTTGCAGAAAGCCAGTAAGATTTTCTATAAACAAATAAAAAAACACAAATGTTCAAAACAAGATTTATATTTCAGATAAATGCTGTTCTTTTGAACTTTCTCCAAATTTCTGAATCAAAGAAACTTGGAAATATTATACTCAGCTGTTTTCAACATAATAATAATAATAATAATAATAACAAATGTTTTTTTGAGCAGCAAATCTGAATATTAAAATGATTTCTGAAGAATGACATGACTGGAGTAATGATGTTAAAAATTGTGCTTTGAAACCACAAGAAATAATTACATTTGGAAATCATTCAAATAAAAAAGTTATTTTAAATACTAAAAACATTACAAAATGTTACTGTTTTTGCAGTTCTTTGCATCAAATAAATGCAGGCTTGATAAGCAGAAGAGACTTCTTTAAAAACATTAAAAATCTTACTGTTCAAAATCTTAACTCTTGACTGGTAATGTATATTATATATTATTTTATAATAAGAAATATAATGTACAAATGTATAAGATATCAAAAGATATCATTTACTCTTTTACGCTGGTCAGGAGCTGGTTATAAGATGGTCATGTGCTAGTCCTAAGCATATACTCATAACTCATCAGGACCAGCTCAAACCAGCTGCCATGCTTCAAAACATAGACATCGATTTATGGAAGATTATTGAGAGGTGCAGTCAAAGTACATATAAAGCTCACATTTTTGCAATTTTTGGACGGCATCAGTTCACTTCACATTCTGTGTAAAAGAGTAGCAAACCTGCTGTCTGATTCCACAGAAGAAATACAGTCATATGGGTTCAGTTGAGTAAATGATGACAGAATTAAAATTGGAGAAATGAAGGGGATTAAACATTTACATGTATGCATTTAGAAGATGCTTTTATCCAAAACGACTTGGAGAGCATTCAGGATATACATTTTAAACAGTATGTGTGTTCCCTGGGAATTAAGACACTGACAATGACATTTCTTTCCTATTTTAGAAGAGCAGCTAATACGGCAATGTTTTAAGGAGTCATACTCCAAAAACACAATCCAACGCACATTCACACAAGTGCAGAATCTGTTGGATTTTTCTAAGCCGTCACACAGGGGCTAAACTGGATTAAAATTGGATCACATGCCCAACTGACTGCAGGATAAACATCCAGAGTCTCCATTTGCTGTCAAAAAATAGCATAGAACATTCACACTCAGTCACGTGACAAGCAGAGATGTACAGTACAGTGCTAGCATCACACCGTTGCTCCTGTGATGTGAGGAGCAGACGTTCTGTCAAGGCTAATGCTGAAGTGAGTGGGTAACAGTCTTCTGCGCACGGCATAAACAACATATAAACAAATACGTCAAGGATTGACTATTATGATGACAGTTTAAGTAAATGAGTGTCTATATTAGTTGTTCAATATTGCGAAAAATTCTGCTTAATTTTAAACATAATATAATTGGTTTCTAATATAGCTCTGGGCAGTATGCCAAGCTACGAGAAGATGCTGGATGTCAAATGGAATGGACTGTGTAAAACTGCATCATGCATCATTAGTGCTTGTCTTCATGAACTGCACCTCACTCCTCTTTTTCCCTTTATCCGGAGAGGATTTGAAGACTCTGTGATTAATGAGATCTGTCTGACAGAGATTAATTCCAAACACCAATTTAGACATCAACTATCAACCTTTCGTCCCTCTCCTAATCTGACAAATTAAATGAAAATCTCGGTAGCACACAGTAAGATTTTAACAAAACAAGTCTCTATGCTCATCAAGACTGCCTTTATTTGATGAAAGGTACAATAATATTGTGAAAAATAACAACTGCTCTATTTGAATACATTTTAAAAAGTAATTTACTCCTGTGATGTCAAAGATGAATTTTCCTCATCATTACTCCAATCTTCAGTGTCACATGATCCTTCATAAATCCTTCTAATACACTGATTTGCTACCCAAGAAAAAAATATTTTTATGAATGTAAAAAAACGTTACGCTGCTTAATATTTTTATTTTTTTATTTTTTATTTTTTTTCTTCATTTTTTTCAAGTTCAAATGAACTACATACTGATCCCAAACTTTTATAAAAAAAAATAAAAATCATGCCTTTTTTTGTTAAATGATGCAAATGTACTGTAGAATTACAAATCATGCATGCTCCTCATCCTCTCAAGAAGAGGATGATTGTCACATGGAAGTACGTCACATTCTAGTGCTGCAGGGAGATTTAGCAGATCTCATTCATCCCTCATCTCAAAAAGAAGCTTCAGGCTCAGAATGAATCTATCAGATCCTGATGAAGAGGTTTTTTCATGTCGGCTGCCGCAGTGGAGGGGTTGGAGACGTCACAGGCATCAGGCATTGGCTTTCATATATGATGAGCTTCGCCTGGCCTCTTTTTCCTCCCCAACTCTCCTTCACTCCCTCTTTCCACCCCCAACGCTTTCTGTGTCTCTTTCCCCGGAGGCAGCGTGGAGAGTGACTCATTGCAAATGTGATTTATTTATAGGCCTGTGCTCCACATCCTGTCGGAGCTGCTCAGGTTACCACACTGAGATCGCCACAGGTAGTGCAGTTAACATCACACATGCACAAACCAAGCACAGGATAAAAACCACACCACTTACAATGACTTGACTCACACGGCAGACACATGTTCTAGTAGACAGGGAAACAAGATGTAGTAGACATCCTCGGCTTAATTATGTGAAATGAAAGTGATTTTCATTTCATTTAAGACTAAAAAATGTTTTTACCATTAACAGTTACTGCAGCTGTAAATGCTGTAAATGGTGAGGGCCTTTTAAAGTTACAAGGTTTTGGATGAAAGTCTTGTGTGAAAAATAAAGCCTTATCCAGTGAGAAGGGACAGATTAAAAAGTCTGACTAACATGAGGGATCTCATTACTTTACTAAGCTGTAAATAAATAATGTCAGAAAAAAAGCAAAAAAAAAGAAGTTATGTGCTGGCAAGCTGTCACATTAATCCAGATTGTATAAAATGATGGCATGAAGAACGAAAGCATGTGAGGCCATGAGAAACGCAGGGATTAGATGCTACTGCCTGATTGATAATAAATCAAGTCGTTTTTTGTTGAAACTGTAAAGAAACAGTTACAATAAAGGAACTGAAAATCATTCACATATTGCATTATGGGTAGATGATCCTAACATAATAAGATCCTTGTTGCATTATGGTAGATGACCCTATCATGACAAGATCGTAATTGCATTATGGGTCGCTGACCATAACATGATAAGATCTACGATCCATATTCTTATTGCAATTATTTTACAAGTTGGTTTACTGAGCAGCAGTATAGCCAAACTAACTGTCCTTATAAGAAAAAATAGCCATACAAAGAAAAAAGAATGATAAAAAAACACTATAAATTATTAATTAATTAATTAAATTTAATAATAATAAAGTACTGTACATACAAACTAACATTTTACTTTTTTGGGGTTATCATTGTATGTATTTTTTCATCATAATTTTCAATCTTTATGTGAAAATGTTTAGTTTCAAAAAATTAGTTGATAGCTTATTATTTAATGCTATGACATTCACATTTGTGTCTGTTGGCTAGAAGTATTGAGAGAGTGATGGCAAGTAAAAGTACTTATTCTCTTATTTCTCTAATTAAGTCCCATAATTAGTATCTAGAACAGTAAAGTTAGAGTAATTACAGTATATCCTGCTTACTGAAAAAAGGCTCAATCTTCAATAAGAATCTGCCTTATTTTACTTCACTAGGTTCAAAGGCTGTGACCTTCACACTTTCTTCACACAACTGCCATTTCCGGTGAGTAGGGCCATGTTTCGCTGTTAGGAAGTTATTGTGTGACTCTGAGCATCGAGGAGAACACTGAGGCAGTGTTGGGTCAGTCAGGCGCTCGGCAGATGAGGGAAGCCTCCACATGTTGGCATGTCCGCAACAATGGAAGAGAGTAACAGTGGTCCAAACAGGGCATATCGTTTCAGGTCGGCCCATCAAATGACATTCTGTGCCAGTGTCCACACACAAGCCCCAAACAAAGGGACACCCTCTCCAGTCTTCCCTGATGTTCTTCTCTTGAGTCACATGATATCGTGAGGGGATGTCACCGTGACCAGATGGCAAATCTATATACTGTTGACACCTCTAATGAACCCGAGCGAAGAAATGGGATGCCAAAGCTCAGCTGATGACGTGAAAGGACCCCCAATCACATTCAAGGTCTCAGGACAAAGGATACTAGGCATTCATTTTCTCTTTAACAATAACACTATTGGTTGAGTAGAGTGAGACAATGTTTCATTGTCTTGCAGCATACTTGGAGTCACCTTCAATCAAATCTGAATAAAGCATTTTAATTGTGTGAACTAATGGCTTTTTAACCCCTTAAAGCCTGACATATATATATTTTTAAATGGAACCTTTAGACAAAATAATATACAAATACTTTATATTACTAAAGTAAACACAATACAACTACTAATAGATAAACAAATAAACGTTCCTCAGATGATCTAATTTTTTATTCTCATATTTTCACATAATTTTTCTAAAAAAAAAAACATTGTGGATAATCAAGTAACCATATGCTGATTCAATCTAGTAAGAGTTCATCTTTAAATATTATGTACAATATAAGTAATTCTTATATTTACTTCAAAAAATCATTAAAGATTTCACAGCAAAAAGACAAATCTATTAACCTGAAGGGAGAACTTTTTAGAATTATATTAAAGGGGTCATATGACGCGATTTAAATTTTTCCTTTCTCTTTGGAGTGTTACAAACTCTTGGTTTATAAAGAAGATCTGTAAAGTTGCAAAGACTGTAAAAATCTGTAAAGTCTCAAATCCAAAGAGATATTCTTTATAAAAGTTTTTTTATATAAGTTAAGAGTCAACCACGCCCTCCTAAAATGGCTCGTCCTAACACAGCCCCACATGTCTACATCACAATGTTGGAAGATTTGCATCAGCCATCCAAATGTTCACACAAAGAAAGAAGGCATAACTTTTATTCTCGCTGTTGCTAGCAGCATGCAATGTTTCTGTGCACAAAGGCTGTTTTTATATTTCTAAATATATTCTAAGTGGGGCACTTCCAACTTTGCAATGACAGCGCTTCAGTTTCACAGACTGTATGCAGCACGTAACTCAACACAACCTGTATAAATACAGCATAAGTCATTATAATAAGTAATCATGTCCCCACTGGATGCAACAAATGCCTCGTTTATAATGGGTTTTATAGCTTTTGACTTGTTACACCATCACATTTTGACAAGGGGTATAACATTGCAGTCACACGCTTGAGGTATTCGGCCAATCACAACGCAGTGGATAGCTGGCCAATCAGAGCACACCTCGCTTTTCTGAACGATGATCTTTGTAAAAATCTACGCGTTTCAGAAAGGCAGGGCATATAGGAGCAACAATAATGTACATTATGTGGAAAATAATGTGTTTTTTTTAAACCTTAGACTGCATAAACACATTTTTATTACACAACATAATGTTCTTTTTGGCAACATCATATGACTCCTTTAAAGGCCTTTTACTTTCTATTAAGTATAAACTATCAGTCAGAAGACAGAAGGCATTGGACAGTAGATAGTAAGGGTGAATAAAAGATGACAAAAAATTTAATTCTAGGGTAAGCTACCCCTTTACCACAGCCATGAAAGAAACATAAATGCCAAAGATGGAAATTGGACACATGAACTTTGCCAACACAAACATCTCAATCATGATACAATATAAAACAATATTGCAGCCCTGCTGAAATTAACCAAATTCAATGGTTGTTAGATACAATGGTTAGTTCACCCAAAAAATGAAAATACGGATCATTGGTGCTTGGGCAATAATTACTCAGCCTCGTGTCATTTTAAACCTGTAAGACCTACATTCATCTTCGGAAAAAAAATATTTTTGATGGAATCTGAGAGCTTTTTGACCCTCCAGCAATGCAACTATCAGCCCAGAAAGGTAGTAAGGACATTATTAAAATAGTCCATGTAACATCAGTGGTTCAATGATAATTTTATAACATATTTTGAGTGCAAAGAAAACAAAATTAACGACTTAATCAACAATGTCTTCTCTTCCCTGTCAGTCTTTGACTCTCGTTCATGAGAATATCATGATACATGCATGTGGATCTGTTGAATTCTGGTTTTCTGGAATTCTGGTTCAGGACGGGATTCATTTTACAGGGGTAGACGGGGGAATGTAATTTTACCACAGGATGTCTGTAATAATGGCCAATTCGCACGGGATTAGAAATCTCAGTAAAACTCGATTTACACATCACCATCACCTGCCTGTCATTACATTTTACCAATCCTTCGGGAAAATGGTATTGAACCATTTTAAATATTTGTGTATGATATGTGTTGGCAAAAATTGTTTTTGACAAAACTATTAACAAACCCAGAAGATTCAGGGCTTTTGAAATAAAACCTTTGGTGCTGCACCCTCAGACGCAACCAACTGACATTGTCCATAAGGTTTCTGAGATTGCGCATTCGGACGGGATTAAAATAACTGAGAAGCTCTGGTAATAATTACTTTACCCCATCACCTCTCCATGAAAAATGTATCCCGTCCAAATAGGGCTTAAGCAAGGCTGGGGAAAAAAAGTCATCCTCTCTGTCAAAATCTTCAAAACATGTTTACGTCTAACTCTGCTTGTAAACAAGGCACAGCATATCTGGGTTCTACGTCAGAAAGGCATCTCCTGCTTCAACAGATCCACATGCATGCAGCGATGCTCTTGTTAACGTGCGTTGAAGATTGACATCGAAGAGAAGAAATTGTTGAATAAAGTAGAAATTTTGTTTTCTTTCTGCAGAAAAAAACATTCTAAGAGATTCATACAATTACGTTTGAACCACTGATGTCACATGGACTATTTTAACGAAGTCCTTACTACCTTTCTGGGCCTTGAACGTTTTAATTGTATTGCTATGGAGGGTGAGTAAACTCTCGGATTTCATCCAAAATATCTTAATTTGTGTTCCGTAGATGAACGTAGGTCTTACGTGTTTGGAACGACATGAGGGGGAGTAATTCATGACAGATTTTTATTTTACATTTTGTTAAATGTGTAACTACATTTGCTGATACACATGTATCAATTAATGGTTGTCATAATGACTGTTTAATAACCATAACATGCATTAAAGGGTTAGTTCACCCGAGAATGAAAATTCGTCCATTTTTTTACTCACCTTCAAAGCATCCTTGTTTATTAAGTTTGAAATCTGGATATTTATCTTACAAAAACTCATGTATTCGCTACAGGAGGCATTTATTCAGTCCCCGGCGCCATATGAGGGACGTTTTATTACAGATGCACGCACTTTCACGTCTTCTGAACAGTTAACAACAAAAACCAGAAAGGCTTGGGAGCCTTCCAGAAAGGCTTGGAAGAGCAAGGACCATTTTTAATATAACTTTGATTGGATTAATCTGAAAGTGGAAAGAGCCTTTACGTAATTTTATTTTTATTTTTATTTTTTTATGTTTGACATGTTAGGCTGCAGCCTACAACTATCACACGTTTTTAAATTCACTTTTAAAAAATTCATTTCAAATTGATTTTTAAGGATTTTATAATGGTATATTATAATTTTATTGTTATTGTATTGTATTGTTGTTTTATTTCGTTATCTGATCTCTGTTTACAAAACCAAATAAATTTCAGGTAGTTTGCAAACTGTCCTTTTGCGCCACCTGGCAGTAGTTTTGTGAACAACTTCAACACATGACTTGCAGTTAACGCAGTGGCTCTGCGGTGTAGTCATTTTGGTTGGCCACCTACTGTATGTATCAAACTTTAATATAATATTCCTATACTTGTCTGTTCTTGTCTAGACTCTAGTATTCATAAACTGTAAATTAATGTCAAATTACATAGTTAAAACCTAGCACACGCACATTTTAAATTGTATGCATGAATTTATAGTGGTAATCAAGAATTTACTTGCTCAAAATAATTATTCCACCCACCAAGTATTGTAATTCAAATTGAAAAACACACAATATAGACACAATTCATATATAATTCAGCACAGACAAAAAATAAGGGAAAAAGTTTTTCGTCCTGTACATTCTTTAGAGTTGCATTAGAATTGTGATTCTGCAGTGCACATCCCATAAAGCCACAGAAGAGGAGTTGTGAATGGCAGTGAAGCGACACTGCTAGGTCACATGACAATAACAACATACCAAATGTAGTATGTCATTATAGTATCTATGATTTTGGACACAACTAGAATTTCACAACTTCTACTATTAATTTAGGCGGGTGCTAGTCATGATGATGAAGGCAGGCACCATGTAGCACATTTATGAATGGTTAAACAGATTGTGTTACAACTCACTGCATGTTACAACACTCCCCTGACGTCCCTACTTAATAATTCACAAGAACTAATTTAAAACCTCAGTGACGCACAATCGTGAATTGGTTATTATGAATGTTTAAACTGCTAAACAAAACATAAGTATCCACAAAAGTGGCATCATACAAAATAGATCTTATATTGTGCAGTGATGGAGGTCCTGTCTGTGTTTTCAGCCCACTCCAAGCACACAATTGACCCTACTGAGAGCTGTCACATCAACACTCACAATCTGCTTAGGATGTGAAGTGCTTTGAACATAACCAGTGATAACAGACCAGCTGCCCTGTATCTGTGTTTAATAACATCCTCTCTTTCTGTTTAGCTCTATTGTGTTATTCTATTCAGCAATTTTTGGAGCAGCACACATGCATTCATTTCGACATGCATGAAGAGCGCTAATTAATGTTGTTATGCAACTTTTGAATCTAAAGTTGGAAATTAATGATAGGCCCAAAATTTGTCAATCAATAAATAATCTGCAATCATTAACTAAAAAAAAATATAATAATAATAATAATAATAATAATAATAATAAATTAAATAAAAATACTTAGAAAATGGAAAATTCTCAGGCCACCCAAGATGTAGACAAAATTTGCATTATATCACTTGATTACCAAGTGATACTCTGCAGTGAATGGGTGCTGTCCTCTCACATCAAAGTCCACTGACATATTTGTTCACTTGTTCTTGTAAATGATGCTTGATCTGTGCATATTTCTCCACTGATTCAGACAAGATTACTTTTTTTCACTGGAGGAAGTGTCATTATGGATTATGTGTTCCCAGGAAGCAACAGTTAGAAGTTGAAAATGTCTTAATGATGAAATTGTTTATTACAAGCATGCAGCTTTTCATTTCACAAACTGTTCATTGATGGATTCCACTGTTCACTGCAAAAAATCGAATGGTGAGCAAGTGATGTTACTAAATTTCTCCAAATCTGTTCAGATAAACAAACAGTCCTTACAATGAGTTATTTAGCAAATTTTCATTTTTGGTTGAATTATTCCTTAAAGAAGAATAGTCACCTTGAGTCGTGTAGCCTAACCATGCTTTGGATTCAAACTCTCTTATACCACACTATCATTTAATTTTCACACATATTGAGCAAATAAATTATGTTAGTTTAAAAAAAAAAACAGCTTCACTCATCACAAACAATCAAACATCTGACTCTACAAAAGCTAACATGGTTCAGATCTGACCACCTGTTCCAGAGCGTGACCTCTGATGTGTGACTTCACATCACACCGAAATTCAATTCTATCTCAAATACAAAACAGCCGTCCCAAAATGCCTTAGGATAAGAATAAATAAACTTTGTTTAAACATTTCTTATTGAACCACCTTTTAAACTACTCTAAAATGGAATAGTTTATCAAGTGATGTTCCAGATAAATTTCTATATATTTGGAAATGCATATAATAAGAAAATCAGTAACAATGTATATCAACTTTGTGCACAAAGAATCATATTTCATGTATTCACCTGTTATCTTCAAATGTCATTTTAGATAACTGGGAAACGCTAAGAGCAGGCCTTAGACATCTAAGACGAGGTGTATTTAAAATGACAGGATTAGAGAGAAATCAATTCTTTTGAAGTCAAGATGTGATTATAATGCTCTGTCTAACACCCCCTGTGGTTGCACAGACCTAAACAGAAAGGAAGAAAAGGAGAGAGACACAGGGAAATCCTGTTTTCACTCATCCTCAGCTAATCACTGGTTAGAGCACAGCACCTTCTGTGCCTTAATCTACCACCTCAACCACCTGACGTGCTCTAGAACACACGATACTGAATATCTCAGCTTCACCTAGGTCACTTCTGCTGGGTCGCATCTGCTACCCAGATGCTCTGGGATGATAAAAGGCACAGGTGCACACAGGAACACAAGAAACTCCTGTCCATTCATACACTGAAACTGTACTGTAGTGAGTCTTTACATGAAGTCTGGAGGGTAAAAAAAAACTTGATGCCAGTGAGAGGTGAGGTATAAACTCACTAGTTATAGGCTGGCAGCTAGATCTTAGGTAATCTTTGTGTCAAAAAAAAAAAAACAAATCAGAAAATTGTAATTTAACAACTCTAATAATTGTGTAATAAAGTGGTGTAACCATAAAAGAAAGATCGGTAACGCTTTATTTGAAGGTGTCTTTGTTACTCAGATCACATGCATTTACTATTACACTAACAATAAATTATGCATAATTGCATGCAAGTAACCCTAAACTAAGCCCTAATCCTAACCCTAACCACAGAGTAAGTACATGTAGTAATTATTACTCAGTACTTAAATGTATATTACACTGTAACAAGGGCACCTTGGAATAGTAACCGAAAATCTATTAAAATTTTAATCTACTAATATAATAGTATTTTTTTATATTTGAAAAACAAAAATTCTATCTACAGTAAACTATATATATATATATATACATATATATATACATATACATATACATATATATATACATATACATATACATATATATATATATATATATATATATATATATATACATATATATATATATATATATATATATACATATATATATACATATATATATATATATATATATATATATATATATATATATATATATATATATATATATATATATATATATATATATATATGTATATATATATATATATATATGACCTTAACACAGTCATGAGGATTTTTTTTTTTTTAAGCAAACAGTTACACCACACTGGCATTTCATCAGAGCATTGACTGTGTCTCTCGATCCCTACTGGACTGTCTACTTGGACAGCATTTTGGGTTATTATGGGCGCATGCAGACTTTTGGGGAATCGCAGATGCTTTCCTCTTCACGCACTCACTAAGTTCAGCTGATAATGATTTAACTTTTGCATCTGCACACGCAGGATAACAAAACAAAGACAAAACCCCAAGATTTGAGACATTAGCGGGCAGTAAAGTTTCTGCTCTTACTAAGCGAGATAAAGTATTACACACTGATATTCAAATCAACCACACAATGAATTAAAGCACGTTTATATTTAGAATTAAATATTTAAGATGTCCATGAGTCACAGGGACAGTAGTTCTATATCCTTTGAGGAATAATAATGTCATCGTTATAAGACTACGTCTAAAATGTGGGTCACAGCGGGCTAAAAACATGGAAAACTGCGACATATATCGTGTCTATGACAGATGGAATTTATGATATGAATAATATCACAAATTAAAAACGTTCAGTCTTACCGGACGGATTTTCTTTGATGGTGAATTTCTGAGAAACGTCCTTCAGATGAAGCTCTCCCCGTGGTTTACCTCGGATAAAACATGTAACACCAACTTGAGGATGGGGATGTGAGGACCGTGCTCTATGAATTACTGCCGTTTCATTGACTTGGAGCCCGTGAGCCGGTTTTGACTGATTTTTAGAGTGGGCTGTAACGACTCTTCAGTTTCCCCGCCTCCGATTGTCTAGACCTCGCAGCGACCAATGACGAATCGTCGTCACGCGCAGGACGCAACGCTCCCGTGTCGCGCGCTGATTATAACGTGGCGCCTTCAGCTTGTGGCGCGTCGCGTCGCTGTTGATGGAGTGATGATGGACGCGAGAAAAGATACATTGAAAACTGACATCAGATCTAACTGTTAATCAAATATTAACACTGTTATAATAACATTATCTATCTATCTATCTATTTAGAGGTGCATCTCAATAAATTAGAATGTCGTGGAAAAGTTAATTCATTTCAGTAATTCAATTCAAATTATGAAACTCGCATATTTAAAAAAATAAAATAAAGTCTTTGGTTCTTGTAATTGTGAAGATTTGGGCTCACATTTAACAAAAACCCACCAATTCACAATCTCAACAAATTAGAATACTTCATAAGAATTGTTGGCCTTTTGGAAAGTATGTTCATTTACTGTACATGTTCTCAATACTTGGTACGGACTCCTTCTGCTTTAATTACTTCCTCAATTCAGCTTGTCATGGAGGTGATCATTTTGTTGCACTGCTGAGGTGGTATGGAAGTCCAGGTCTCTTTGACAGTGCCCTTCAGATCATCTGCATTTTTTGGTCTCTTCTTTCTCATTTTCCTCTTGGCAATACCCCATATGGGGTTCAGGTCTGGAGAGTTTGCTGGCCAGTCAAACACACCAACACCATGGTCATTCAATCAAATCCTGCTGGATGAAATGAAATCAGCATCTTCAAAAAGCTGGTCAACAGAAGGAAGCATGAAGTGCTCCAAGATGTCTTGGTAAACGGGTGCAGGGACACGTCTGTGTGTGGTGGCTCTTGATGCCTCGACCCCAGCCTCAGTCCATCCTTGTGAAGTTCACTCAAATTCTCCAATCGATTTTGCTTGACAATCCTCATAAGGCTGCGGTTCTCTCGGTTGGTTGTGCATCTTTTTCTTCCACACTTTTTTCCTTCCACTCAACTGTCTGTTAACACAGCACTCATCCAGCTTCTTTGGCAATGAATGTTTGTGGCTTACCCTCGTGGTGAAGGGTCTCATTGATTATCTTCTGGACAACTGTCAGATCAGCAGTCTTCCTCATGATTGTGTAGCCTAGTGAACCAAACTGAGAGACCATTTGGAGGCTTAGTAAACCTTTCAAGGTGTTTTGAGTTGATTAGCTGATTGGCATTTCATCATATTCTAATTTGATGAGATAGTGAATTGATGGGTTTTTTGTTAAATGTGAGCCAAAATCATCACAATTATCATATGTTTAAGTATTACTACAAAATTTTTCTATGATCTCTGTGAATATCTGCTTTGGCAAAATATTTACTGTACAAACATTCTAAAAAAATGATGCAAAATGTGGCTACTTCAGTTGCTTGAGATTTACATTTTGATATTTTGATAATTTATTTCTTTATCCCCAGGCAACTGAATATATAATCTGTAAAATCTCTGTAAATATGTTTGCCACAAAATTCTCCACATTTCATCCTGTGGTTATTGGGACGTGATGTAGAACAGTTAATTGCTTTTTCCCCCTCTCTGGCTCGAATTTTCTTCAGCATTCAGCATTCTGTTGATTAGGAAAATTTGTGGTTAATTTGGATTCAGATAAAGGTCATTGGAGAGGTACGCAGCATCTAATTCTGTATGTGTGTGTGTTTTAGAGGGACTAGAAGGGGTGGCAGCATGTGTGCAATGTATGGGTCTCTACATAAAGACAATGATAGACACAAGTCATATATCCGGCATGTGGCCGCATAGCAAGGATATACAATAACGACAAATCCCCAACAATTCAATGACTTCAAAGAACAGTTTAATATTGAGCATGGATGTCACACAGTGCTGTGGCTATGGGGAGCTAGATCTTAAAGGCAGAGGCATATCCCCAACCACTGTGTCCTGCTGTACTGGTCCCAGGTGCGGCAGTACAGCTGCGTCCATAGCACACGTGTAGCACAGCAGTGAGGATCTCCGGACAGCCTTTGGGGGAAAGTTAAAGGGGCCACACTGTGTACCTCCGCACAGCCAGAGTCCGAAATACTCATTTCCTTAACAACATCACTACCAGGAATTATGGGAATTCATATTCATATTTAAAATTATATATAGTTTTCTTCACAATATATATATATATATATATATATATATATATATATATTGAAATTTGTACGTATATATTTAACGTTTTTTGAGAATTGCAATTTGTTATTTTGAATGTCTATTTTTGATGATCTTTATACATTAAATATATTTGCTTGCCATGCTATGCATGTAAATTTTTTGTAATTGCATGTATATTTACATGATTGAAGTATGCAATGGAAAAATAGTAAACATAAAAAGGTGAATATATTTTAGGAATAGTACAGAAAAGGATTCTAAATGACAGCTGATGCATAATCTTTGACACTTCATTATGATGTGATATCGAAAAAGGTGTTCACTGAGCAAATTTTATTGAATAAAGAATATTTTATAGAGGCTTTTGTGCTTTTTTTTTTTTTTTTACCATAATTCATATTGAGTAAAATATCTTAAGATATGGCAATGCTCTTAATATATGGCAATAATAAGAATATCATGCTACAATGAAAAAAATGGTGTAGCATACTTTATATTATGCTCAAAAATTGGTAGTGAATTTCATGATAATTTACAAAGAATTTATTCAGAACACTGAATTAAACATGACCTTTTGAAGCAGAAAGACTGAAAAGGTACTTTCTTGCCAAACACACTTCAGTAATCCCTGTTTTATTTATAACTTCAGTATCCTATTCGATACAAATGCTTTTTGAAATAAAAGCCTCTTAAAGAAGTTATTCTGTTGTTGTAAAAGACAGTGTAGATTCAAAGACTGAGTTAGATGTTTTGACAAAGGATGAAAAAGGAAAAAGCACAATTGAAACATAAAAAGCACTAGATCTTACATTTTCAGGTTTTTCAGTTGTTTAAAAGTGACAGCACCACTGCTAAATCTCTCTGACTAGGCTATTCCTGCTTTGATTCATGTTTGCAACAGGCCCAGGCCACTGACAGGGTGAGATAATTTCTTTAGACACAAGTAGGTTGCATATCCCAATCCCACCACAACAAGCACTCCTCGTTTAAATTCAGATCCGTTACACATTTCCGTTAACTAGCAGCACATGATGCAACTGTTGACGAGGTAAAAATGTGGCCGTACAGTAACGTCATTGCTGCAGCTTGGCCCAGCACCACTAATTAGGAGAACGTGGGAAGTAAAAAATCTAGCACAGATAATTAACTGCATTGAACATGTTGTGCTACTCCTGTTGCTGGACGTTAACGATCAAACTCAATCAAGGCCAGTTTTTACAGCCCACCCCAACTTCTGATGGGGGAAGGCACTTTTTACACTGTTGTGGATAGAGGAACATTTCTCGGAAACCCTTACAGTGTATAATACAAAATTCTAATCATATCTTGTTAAAATGATTGCGTAATCCCTCACACACAAATTGTTTTTTTCGTTATTTTAACCAGAAACCATCAGGATTATGTGGCCGCTTTACTGTGTTACGTGTAAGTTATAATATTGCAGATTTTGAACTAGAATATATTCTTTTATACTGTAGTCATGGAAATTGACTTGCCACGTGGCTTGCGGCACAGAAGCTGGCTTTAATAAAAACAGTAGTGAAATACTAATCATGTCTGACAGTGAATTTGGGCGTATGTTAATCAGGACCTCTGGCACTATGCCTTAAATCTAAGACATTATGAATTCATATTACATAGAGCTAAATTGGCCATGTATTCATAAAGACATAAAACATCATTAGCGTTTTTCATTACCTGAATGCATCAGTGGATGAATCATTACCTCAAAACCATAGTTCACCCAAAATAATAATAAATAAAAATAAACATGAAACTTAGTTTAGACCAAAAAAGATTGAACCACTTTGAATTGAATTATATAAGAGAAAAAAATTACATTTAAAACAAAAATCTGAAACAACATGATAAATATACGTACACACACACACACACACACACACACACACACACATATATATATATATATATATATATATATATATATATATATATATATATATATATATCACATAGTTTATATTTTATATCATATATATTTTGAAGTCATCTTTAAGTAAACAAAGTTTATATATATACATATACACACACATTTAAGCAGCAAGCACTTTGAAGGTTATTTCAGGTTACTATAAAGTGAAACATGAGAGACTATAAAAGCTCTCAGATCTAGTGCTAAGAAATGGAACAAAAGAAGGTGCAGCACCTCTAAACATTGCATAATACAGTGTACAGCAGAAGCACAATCAGTCTTTGAACGGTTTATCAACATTAGACATCTGTCATACCACAAACGTCATGTTTGTTGTTCTTCTCTGGATATCAAAGGTCAGAGATCACTTTCACAGAGTAAGTTCAGAGAGCAGACCCCCCCACCCACCCACTCAAACCCCCTCGCTCCCCCCTCAGGTCTTCACACGGCCCGCTCCGCGGTGCTCGGATGCTCCACTGGGAACAAAGAACCGCTGAGCATTGTTCCTCCCCATGTGCGGAATTCCGCAAGCAGGCCAGGTGCACCTCTATTAGGGCTCAGACATGATGAGGATGCCCCGGGGGGGGCCCGAGAGTGCAGATGGAATTCGATTGAAAGTGAAGCTCAAATGAAAACCAGAACAAGTCCAGATTTGAAAGATTACAGCAGTCTACAAACACAAACAGAGACATAAAAACATACTAAATTTAACCCAGGGACGGTACAGGGAAATGTACAAAACAACAAAAGTGTAGGTGCTTGGGAAAAGCTATAGATGAACCTGCTGATGTTGACACGGCTGGAAATAGAAGTATGGTTCAGTGAGGTGAAGCAGTTCATGCTATGGTAAATATGACCTCATCTACACCACCCCACTGTACAATTCAAAGGCATTCAGAAATCATTTATAAGTCTTTTCAAGAATATTACAACTCTTAAACATTTTTTTTTTTCAAAGCAATCAATTTAATTTATCAAGTAAGTCTTAATAACTGTGCAAAGGGATCATTTTGTGACCATTTGTTATGCATTAAAATGAAAGAGAAATTGCAGGGAACACAAGGTCAGATTCTGTCAGGTGATTGATTCGGTTTCAAGCCTTCAGATCAGCAAAAGTGCAACTCACACAAACCAAATCCATCATATCTATTGTGGCTATGCTAACCAAGTATCAAACAGACAAATAAAAACGTTTGAATGTGACCCTTAAACCATTCTTACATTTTTTTATCAGTGGCTCATTGTATAAGTCTTTAAACTGGTTGATCTAGTTTTCATAAACTGTCAAGAATTTTTTTCTACACATTTCTTAAAGACTTTTTAAAATTTGCCATGAATAGTGCAAGTAAATCTTGACTTTCACTGATGAAGAGAATGTAGATCAGCTAATGATAAACCAGTTCTCTGAAATAGCTCAAAGGTGCATCTCATGAACCTTCAATTGGAAAGAATATATAGACAGAGGACAAGAGGACAACACAGAAGTTACAAATTCTGGCAATGGACTTTCTAATTCTGTATTTTTGTGTATGTATATATATATATATATATATATATATATATATATATATATATATATATATATGGATATGGATATGGATAGGAAACACACAGAATTACAGCCTTCTGCATTTAAACTGTCATCCATGCCATAGTTTACATCAGGTAATAATAACAGAGTGCACTTTTATATTGACAACATGACGAAGCATTTTAACTGTCTTGTTTGTGAACAATGACACAGGGACTTTTCATTCGGATGGCTCTGATATGTTTATTTATATAAATACTTACTTTTGATTAACTAAAGATGAGCTAAACAGACAGACAGACAGACAGAGATAGATAGATAGATAGATAGATAGATAGATAGATAGATAGATAGATAGATAGATAGATAGATAGATAGATAGATAGATAGATAGATAGATAGATAGATAGATAGATAGATAGACTATTTCTGGTTGTCAAACTCAAGTTGGATCACATTCATAGTTAATGTGCTGGCTAAAAATAATTAGTTTGATACTTTATAATCTAATGCAATGGAATGATTTTGTCCAAACACAGGATACTGTCTAATCCAGCCAAACATCACGCACACACACGAGAAGAACATGACAGCCAAAAAACACAAACTGCCTCTTAGAAACACTTAAGACAACCAAAACTTTCAGAGCTACTTTCACTGAGAAAGCCATACAAAAGTATTTTCCAACCAGATCTATTGTAGAATCTGCAGTAGTAAAAACTGTGGGAAACATGAGCAATAATAACCTCAGTGTTTTGAAAATGGGTATTGGCATGACAAATTACCCATCTCTTCAGTTTTCCAAAGCTCAAAACACTTTTTGTTTATACCCAAAATAGTATTTCTGAAATGAGAGGTTACAAAAGAGCTTTGTAATTACCCTGTGCGCTCATGTACAAACACTCGTTTTCCTTTCCATTCAAGCATTTTTTTTTTTCAAACACTGTGAAAGTAGCAACAAATGGTACAGGTGGTAACTCCGATTGTACACAAATAGTAACATCCTGTTATGGTGATCTGATACTTTTTTAATTCAAAGTTTCCATTTACACAGAAATGAATACCAAACCTGGAGTTTGGAGTTTGGTTACTGAGGAAAATCAGGTCAAGTAGCCTAGTTTTAGGGCAAAAAGCCTCAAGTCTCCAAAACATAGCTTGTCTAGTGAGACCCAAGATTTGAAGCAAAAGTAAATTCACCGTGGGTCTATTTGGTTAGGGTGGATAGAATGCAACCCCACAGAGTCTCACAGGTAAAACCAGATTTAAAAAATAATAAAAAAGTTATCTTCCACAAATGAAGTCTGTGTCTGTGCTTTATAGAGTTTATTGGGTTCAGATGTTGTCCATTAAGACAGCTGCAAGGACCGTATGAGACGAACTATCGGCTTGAATCACTCCTACATGGCTTTTTATATGGAGTATTGTTCATTCTGACAGCAAATTTTGATTTAGTTTCAGTCATAATCTTTTGTTTTAGTCATATTTTAGTCATCTGAATTGTTTTTAGTTTTAGTCTTGGTTTAAATCGATTGATTATCATAAGATTTTAGTCGACTAAATCTACAGCTAATTTTGTCAGCTAAAATCTAAATGGGTTTAGTTACAGTGCAATAATTGTTTTATTGAACTCCTTGGCATTTTTATAGAACCATCAAGGCAAAGTATAAAGCACTGCCCATTTAAGCCTGTAAATCAGCATATTACAATAATTTCTGAAGGATTGTGCAATGAAGACTGAAATAGCTTTATACCATCACAGGAATACATTACTCAAATTACATTTGAAAATATATTAAAGTCTTGTAACAACATTTCACAATACTCCTGTTTTTACTGCATTTTTATCAAATAAATGCAGCCTTGGTGAGCATAAGAGACCAGTTTCTTTCTTAACTGCAGTGTATATTTTATTTTTGCTTAAAAACCATGACCGACACTGTAAGTGGACATCAGGAAATGAACCCTGTTATTACCCAAAATACCCTATTTCAAACCAATGGTGGTAAGAGGTCAGTCTATAATCAAAGTTTTTATGTGTATACTTGTATATGCTCTTAAATGTTTAATGCTGACACACAAAACAGTTCTTTCCTGGGTCTTAACACAATACACAGACAAGGAAAAATTACAGTGACTGCCGGCGCCGGTGGCTCAGCACCCTCCACTGAGAAACCCAAAGCCTCTTCAAGTTCCCACTGAACTGAAGCCAGGGCACTAAAACTACAGAACAGAGCCACCTGAGGACAGTCTGTTTCAAAGGGTCAGCGGGGAAGACATGTGAGGAATTATGCATGTAATGTGTCTAGATTTATCTTGCACAATAAATTAAAGCAGTCCAAGTGATTTTAATTAGGCCAAAAGTACAAGAGAGAGTGTAAAAGTGCTAGTCCTTTTTATTAGCCAATAGCTTCAAAGTAAACGACTTGAACTAAAAGCCCCAAAAATTCAAGCAAGATTAATTTAAAATAGCAACCACCCACAACACTATAGAAACCACACTGCTGAGAAGTAGCTGATTACATGTAATCAGATTAAAAAAAAGAAGTACTGTACTTGAATTTAGATTTTATTACATTTGAAAATACATGTAATCAGACTACAGTACTTTCATTGGTTACATGTTTACATATTATTCACACAACATCAATAAATTAAATAACTTATTGATTCTTATACACGATCAAAAAGTTGTGAACATTCACACACAAAGTCTAGTCACTAGTCAGGGGGCTAAAATTACATAGTAAATTGAGAGGCCTCACTGCATTTAAACACTGGATTTAACAAAAAGTGATTTCAATTCTATGGCATTTTTCTCAACATTTCAACACTGAACACATGAACAAAGGCTATTCATGTTTATTTACCCTAAATTACCTTCACGAACACCGGTTTGGAAAACCATGACGTAGTATAATGTTTAAAGCACTTCATGTTGTAATTAACAACAAGTAGAATATATTTTCTTTCTCTTTGTGTTTTATATTAATATGGTACAAGATTACCTTATTTACATCAGTAGAGAAAGTAATGTAAAAGTCATCAAAACGTGGTCTGATTATGTCATCTTAAATACAGTATGTGATGTCATGGATTATATTATTGACAGTTTTAGTCATGTAATTCGGAATCGGTAGCAAATTGCAATTTTGTAAGTAATTTACCCAACACTGCACATAGTAACACCCTGGCAACCATTCAGAACACTAACAACTATTTAGAATACCTTAGCAACTGCAAAGTGATTTCATGATGACTGTAAGTTAATGTGATGTTCTTTTCATCTGTTGTCGACTATTCAGGGAACCTGCAAGAGATACGCACGTCCAGCTCGTCCAGCACGTCTGCTTGCAACCCATTGTAAACTAATCTCTTTGGAAGCAGCCAGGATCAAATGCCCTCATGTGACTATCTGTGTTCCACAACAGTGTCCCACTTTCTCAAGGGATTCGGTGGCTCTGAGGAACATTGACATACATTCATCAGCAAACTGTTGTCCTTATAAAGACCTCAACCTTTCCATTCTATGAGAACGATTCAGCTGGGTCTCAGATTAGTGGAGAACAGCACTAACACAGAGATTGATGAGCTCAGCGCTCCTCTTTGTCTTGGACAGATGGCTGTCTGGATTGTAAGTGGGAGAGGAAAATAAAACTCAGAATTCAGCTCATTCTTCTGTGTCATTGATAAGGAAACTCAGTGTTAGCAGTGTTCTTCAAACATTGTATCAGTTTTTCAATTCTGGATCACACTCAATGTAATGATGTACAGTAATCCATCTTGCACTATTTGCGTGACAAATATGAATGTTAACTCAAACATTCTGCTTTGCTGAAAAAAGCATGCCCTTTGTTTTCAAATAGATCAGAAAACCATATCAACAGACTAGCAAACATCTAGAACCCCACAGCAACTATTTACATTAGCAAAGCCCTGATACATCATCAGAATCCACATATCAAAACCATGGGACCCACGGTTTTGATATGATTTAAATACTGATTTAATGTTTAACCACCTTGTTAATTAACAGTAAACAGCTGGCAGTTAGATTTTCCTGCATAATGCTGTGATTCTACAGTACACCTACTGTAATTAGAACAACAGTTTATTACCGTAAAAAATATAAGATGTACAGTATAACACTGTAGGTGTTTGGTTGCAATCATGCTGTTTTAGTATTCATACTGTAATCTCATAAACTTTATTACTGTAAAATGTATTAAAGTACCGTAAAATGTGATTTTTATGTTATTTATGATTTCAAATTTACGTTCTGAAATTAAAAGCACAGAAAATGACTTGAACACAAATGGCTCTGACAAAAAATGGCTTCAAAACATTAGGCTTTTATTAAAGCCATTAATATATCAAATGCATCATTTCCACTGCACCATTGCATTTGAATAGAACACAATGCTCTGACTTCACATGTGGTTGCATAACGGAATATAGAAATTTTACAGAAAGATGTAGTTGCATAACAAAATGCTGTGATTTCACATGAACACTGATTTGCAGAACACTGTGCTGTCTTCAAATGAACATCTAGTTTTAGAACAGAATGCTCTGACTTCACATAAACATCTACTATAGCTGCAGAACACAACGCTTTGACTTTGCATTGCTAAACAAAGCCCCACTCAAAGTCCAAAAGGTTTTTTATGAGGGTGCCTACATGATGATTCACAGATGAAGCCTTTTAATGGAAAAGTTTCCCTGTCTTCTTGGATATCACCTTCACCTGACTGGCCTTTGTTCCTTTCTCAGGGTTCAATCCAATGAAGTGCCTAAAAAGCAATCTACATTTCTGCCATATAAATATTACGTTGACACAATATGTACTGTTAAAGCACTATACTAAATTAACAAGATTTGAACTGAATATTGACATTTTTTTTTTTTACAGTGAGTTAGTAAAAAGTTTGTCTGACCCATATTCCACAACCATTTTTTATGTATTGCTGGTCTATATGTTATTATTTTCTTCTTCCTGAAAATTAACACAGATCTCAACCCCAGAATATGGATTATGAACCAGCCTGGCCTAAATGGAACAGCACATTTAAGAAACGGATAAATAGGACCAAAACATCACAGTCGTTACCAATTAGAGAGGAAAGCAGGACCAAACAAAAAGAGGTTATCTACAGTTGCCCTGTGATGCTGATTTCATCAGTTGCCCAATGCAGTTCTAGCTCTGAGAAAATGATTACACTTAAGCACAGAAAGACACCTCAATGGATTAGATAATAGGTATGTGACAGAATAAATGGTGTGCTATGAAAAGAATCAAGTGTTCCTGCATTTATCATGTCAAAAGTACAGCTTAAAAACATTTTATTGACTTTTATCAAGTTTTTCTCACATAGACAATAAATGTTTTGTCCATTCATTATTAATACACTGACAACAGGCAGTTGCTATAAGCACAAAAGCCACAATCTATAAGTCTGTATACTGGCTTGAGGTCTCTGCTAGTGTTGTATGTCGGCCACCTGAATATCTTTGGATTTGTCACAGCATTATGTTCTGCTTTTATGAATATACAGGACATTCTCTCTTTCAGACTTTCAGACTATTGGTGCAGACTGAGCTAAAGAACATGGAACGCCACAGGCACCAGACGACTCTGCTATAATCTATAAAATATTAGCCGACCTCATGCTGCTTCAAAATGAGGGAGAATTAAATACAGGTCATGGGGAGCACTGATTCTCTGAGTTATTTGTTTCAAGTTCATTTTTAATAAATTCCTCAACAGCCCTAAGCAAAAAAACACTACTACTGAAACTATATTGAGAATAGAACAAACGGAGAGCTGGGTTGGGTTAAAGATTAAGAAAATTGAAACACTTCTGAGCCCAGACTAATCTGATGGCAAGACCCAAGCAATTTCATTTTTATTGTAAAGGTTGAGGAAAAGGAGACCTGATAATTATATTTATAATGTGGTAAAAGTTCACTGGGCGACAGAAAAATACAGGTCACCAACCTCATTTTCAGAATTGGTTATTTAACTGTTTAAGTATTGAAATATTTAAGCACACTCTTAAAAATAAATAAGATTTTTTTTTTTTTGCTGGCATCAATGGTTCCATTAAGAACATTTAATATCCATAGAACCTTTCCAGTGGACAAATGGTTCTTTACAGTGGAAAAACATTAAAATGATAGTTTAAATAAAGTGGATCTATTAAGAACTGTTCACTAGAAGATTCTTATGAAGAAACAAAATGTTTCTTTTTTATTTTGGTCTAGTGCATTTTAATGCATTTATCTATACAGCATGTATAATATTTGTCCATGCAAAAGCAGGGATTTTTTTTTTGACAAAACAACTATCCATCCACAATGGCCTTGTTTACTCTGGTTTATACTGGTTGCATAACAAACACTGTGGACAGATCATGAAGAATGGAGCAGAGCATGCATGAGGCAATGTGGGTATTGAGGCTGTACGAAGAGAGGCAAAGTGTGAAACTGCCAGGCAGCCACCCACCAATCTGTGAAAATCTGCCTTTGCCTTAACTGCTTGCTTTAGACTGAATTAAGGAGCCTATTACATGATCTAAAAGGGTTTTTAAGAATTAAAAGCTATTCAGCCTGCATCTACACGAAGCAAATAACAAAAAGAGATAGTCAGACCGGCGCTTCCAACAGGAGTAAAAACAACACAGACAACAATTACATAAGCATTCTGGTGGCAGTCAACGAGCAAGACCGCTCCAAGTAACAGATTGCCTACACAGCTTTAATAAATTCAAGAATGCCCTATTTATTTTACACACACAATCTAGCTGTTTTGTAAATGAAAGCAAGAGATTTTAGCATTAGAATGCTATAATTATCTGTCATATTCATCATATCCTAAAAGCGCCTTTCTTTAACCAGACATTTTCCAAGTACAGCTAAGCCGACCACACAAGCTCAGAAAAAGTCTTAAAGGTATTGCTCTGATGTCATTCCAAACCCATAACATTTTGTTTTATATCTTTAAAAAAAAGGTGTTCTGAAAATTATAAAAATAGATTTTAAAATCTATACAATGTTTAATAGGAAGCCAGTGCAGTGTTGACAGAACTGGGCTAATATGGTCATACTTCCTAGTTCTAGTAAAAACTGTAGCTGCTGCATTTTGGACTAGCTGGAGTTTGTTTATTAAGCATGCAGAACAACCACCCAATAAAGCATTACAATAATCTAATCTTGAAGTTATAAACGCATGGATTAACATTTCTGCATTTGACATTGAGGTCATAGGTCGTGATTTAGATATATTTTTGAGATGGAAAAATGCAGATTTACAAATGCTAGAAATGTGGCTTTCTAAGGAAAGATTGCTATCAAATAGCACACCTAGGTTCCTAACTGATGACGAAGAATTGACAGCCAAACAGTCTTAGTCAGCTTTCTAGGTTATTACATGCAGAGTTTTTAGGTCCTATAATTAACACCTCTGTTTTTTCAGAATTTATCAGCAAGAAATTACTCATCATCCAGTTTTTTACATTGACTATGCGTACTGTTAGTTTTTAAAATTGGTATGTTTCACTTGGAAGAAATATAGAGCTGAGTATCATCAACATTACAGTGAAAGCCACACTGTGTTTCCTGTTGATATCTCCCAAGGGTAACATGTACAGTGTGAAGAGTAACGGCCCTAGTACTGAGCCTTGAGGTACTCCATACTGCACTTGTGATCGATATGATATCTCTTTATTCACTGCTACATTTATGTCGGTCATATAAGTATGATTTTAACCATGCCAATGCACTTCCATTAATGCCAACAAAGTTTTCTAGTCTATGTAAAAGAATGTTGTAGTCAATAGCGTTGAACGTGGGACTAAGATCCAATAGCAGAGATACAATCATGATCAGATGATAAGAGCAGGTCATTTGTAACTCTAAGGAGAGCAGTTTCAGTACTATGATGTTCTAAATCCCGATTGTAAATCCTCACAGATGCCATTTTTCTCTAAGAAGGAATATAATAGTGAGGATCCTACCTTTTCTAGTATATTGGACAGAAAAGGGACATTCAAGATCGGTCTTTAAATAACTAGTTTTTTAAGGTCAAGTTGTGTTTTTTTGATGAAAGGCTTAATAACAGCCAGTTTGAAGGTTTTAGGGACATATCCTAATGAATTATTAATAGTCAGAAGAGGATCTATGACTTGTGGAAGCACCTATTTTAGGAGCATAGATGGAATAGGGTCTAACATACATGTTGTTGGTTTAGATGATTTAACAAGTTTATACAATTCTTCCTCTCCTATAATAGAGAATGAGTGGAACTGTTCCTCAGGGGGTCTATAGTGCACTGTCTGATGCAATACTGTAGCTGGCGGCTGAATTGTTACAATTTTATCTCTAATAGTATCAATCTTAGAAGTAAAGTTCATAAAGTCATTACTGCTGTGCTGTTGGGAAATGTCCAAACTTATCGATGCTTTATTTTTCGGTAATTCAGCCACTGTATTGAATAAATACCTGGGGTTAAGTTTGTTTTCTTCTAAAAGAGATGAAAAGTAATCAGATCTAGCGGTTTTTAATGCTTTTTTTATAGGATAGGTAACTTTCCCGCCAAGCAATACGAATACCTCTAGTTTTGTTTTCATCCAGCTGCGCTCCATTTTCCAGGCTGCTCTCTTTAGTGTGTGAGTGTGCTCATTATACCACAGTGTCAGACTGTTTTCCTTAATCTTCCTTAAGCGTAAAGGAGCAACTGTATATAAAATGCTCATCAAGTTGTTCTGAGGTTATAGTCATTATTATTATTATGATGACTTGTTACGTGCTCCGAGGATATGGTTTTATGTTTTTTTTTGTTGTTGTTGTTTTTGCTGTCACTCTCTCCGCTATCACTTTTCAGGGCGCTGCTGCTGGCTTTCCATCATCATTACGACGTACACCTGAATGGGCATCCTTACTATAAAAGATGGACGTAGATTGGAAGCGAGAGAGAGAAGGAGCTCTGTTGGTTTTCGTTTTGGGCTCACGCGGTAGCGTTCCTTGTTTTTTGTTTGTTTGTTTTGTTATATATTGTTAGATATTGATTTAACCATTTAGTTTTCTATTGGTGGTTGTTACTTTTGGTTTACGTGGAACTTGAGTTCTTACGTGTTTTTTTTTTTTTTTTTGGTATATTGCTTTATAACCGACCAGGGAGTAGTGAGTAGGAAAGTATGTCACGTGACTTCCATTCATGCAACACCTAGGGAAATCCATGTTAATACATCAGGTAAGGAGTGGGTGTTACCTGTGTATGTTTTGGTTTGTTATGTAGTGTAGGTTAGTTAGGGCGTGTTGTGCGCCATTGATTTTGTTTATTTTTTCTTGATGTAGTGGATTAGTCAGGATGGGGAATGTAGTTGCATAGTGGGTTTTGTTTTGTTTATTTCATTAATTTAGCCCCGCTCAGGATCCTACTCCCTGGGCATGGTTTTTGTATTCCTCTTTTGTGCACGTTGGTGCTATAAATAAATATATGTAATTTTATGAACCAAACCCTATTTTTTTGTCCTTGCGTCCTTTTGCACCAGCACCTTAAACACGTTAACAGGGTTAATTAATCCGTGAATTATCAGTATTATTTTATGATGTGTTCCCTCATAACCTTAGCCATTTCGGGACATAACATGAACTAGATTAAATAGATTAATGCATAGATTAAAGCTTATGGGTCTGTCACGTGATGAATGAGTGATTAGAAAAACCCAGTCCCCAATTACTACTTTTCCAAATGAGGTGGTCTCCCTTTCCTGTTGATGTGTAATTATAATATTGCTAGAATCCCTTATAATTTATCTAAATTCCATAAAGAGGGATTACTTGCATGGTCATTAATTTTTAAGCACAATTTCTCCCCTCACCAGTACTTCATTTGGAACAATCAAGAAATTGTATATAAGAGAAAATCCTTGCTTTTTAATAACTGGTTGGACAAAAACATTTTAATTGTTTCCCAGTTATTTAACTCAGAAGGTCTTATTTTAAGTTACAACGAGTTCTTAAGTAAATTAGATTTTCCAGTAACTCCCAAGGAATTCTCCATTGTCATGGACACTCTTCCTAAACAAGCTGTTATGCTTTTAAGGGACTTTATACCTAGATATTTATACTCTTGAACTACTGATAAGCACTTTATCTATTTCTTTAGACCCATTTGAAATCCCAGTAGGAAAACTATGCTTTTTGTCACATCCTTCATCACATTAACTATAGGATTAGATCGCTTTTTCAAAAGGAACTTGTAACAACTCCATATGTGTGGCTTATTGGAGGAATGTGGTTGATCATATTGACTGGAAAAAAGTATGGACTCTGTCTTCGGAATATATAATAACTAACAAGGTTAGAGAAATCTCATTCAAATCCAGCTAAATTGTTTTTGAAAAGGTTTAAATCAGATATAGATACAAGCTGTTCTTTTATTTTCCAGATTTAGTCATTCAGGCAAACTTTCATCTGCATCCCTGGCAGTTTGATGGTAAGAACCATAGTCCGCAAACACACAAAGAAGAAACAAACATATTACAAAAAACAGAATTAAAAAAAAAAAAAACCTACTTCACATTATGAAGACATATTTGATTATCCAATAACCACATAGTGGAAGCAGAGCCAAACCATGCAATAATTTTAATACGAGTATTTACATATTTTCACAACTTTAAACCCCATATTTTAGTTAAAATTTTACAATGATGATATGACTTACACCTTTTATCCAATATATTCAAAGCCTGCTTATAGTGACTTCTTTTGGTTGCAAAATATAGTTTTTTAAATGCAAGTTGTGAATTAAGTATTATACCTAGATATTTATACTCTTGAACTACTGATAAACTTTTAACTGCAACTGTGACATCTGGATAGAGATCTCTATTTGCAGACTTTGAAAAAAAAAATACATACAGTTTTGCCAACATTAAGATATAAACACAAGTTTTTTTAAACAATTTGTAATCTTAACCATTTCTGCTGATAATTCATCTGCCGCTTTTTTTTTTCTTTTTCTTTTTTAGCATGCAAGTACAGTATATAATTGTATCATCAGCATACATCTGGCAATTTACAGCAGGCAAATTATTTATATGCAAACAAACAGCAGGCAAATTATTTAAATACAAACTGAATAACAGAGGACCTAATATTGATCCTTGAGGTACACCAACTGAATTAATAAGTGATTTGTGAGATTTTATTGTCTACTCAAACACACTGTTGTCTATCTGTTAAATATTATTTTATCCATTTAATTACTCCTGTTGAGAAATTATAATTTAACAACTTTTTAATTAAAATGTCATGATTTACTGTGTCAAATGCTTTCCTTAAATCCAGAAAAACAGCTCCCACCACACTACCTTTATCTAATTTTGCTTTAATATTTTCCAAAAGACAATATGCGGTTTCTGTTGAATGGTACTTTCGAAAACCAAACTGCATTTGGATACACCGAAAATAATGTGTTATTCAAATGTAATATTATCTGTTCGGAGATAAAATTTTCTGCAAATTTTTTAAACTGCGGGGAGAATTCTAATGGGTCTATAATTACTAATTAACATATTATCTCCCAATTTAAACACATGTGTAATGACTGCAGTTTTCCAAGCACTCAGTAACATTCCTTCATACATAGACCAATTGATTTTTTTTTTTTAATGAGAGGAATAAGTGCCTCTTTATACGTTTTTCAAAATATTGAATCCATTTCACACATATTTTGCCCTTGATCTATTAAGAGAAGTAATAATCATGTGTATTTTGGTATTTGTCATTTCTTTAAAAGTCAAAGTTGGAGCATTAAAATTTATGGGTAAAGCTAAATCTTTTTAATCAAATGCATTATTAATTTAAGTTTTTGATCATTAAACACTTCTGCCACCTTTTTGAGTCCTTAATCATATTTCCATCTATATTTAATTGGTTTTATGTATCTTAAATGTTCCTGTTAATTACTTTAAATTATGCCATATATCTTAAGTATTTCCGTTTGCTTCAATAATAGTCTTAATTTTAAAAAGTAGCTTTCCTTTGCAACCTTATTTCTTAATGTGGTAAAAAAAAAAAAAAACGCCTATCATGCTCCGTTCTAGACCTGAGGGCTAAATTAAGAGCATGATCCCTTCATGATCCCCATAAAACAATGATCAGATAGTCCGGTTACCAGATTAATACCATTTATTTTTCCTTTCTAGTCTACTTTGTAAAAGCCAGATCAATACATGTTTCTGAATACCTAGTTAGTTGACCCTTCAATAATGTGTTTAAAATCATAGTGACCAGTTAAAGTTTTTAATTTCTTCCTTTGTAATTCATCCTTCAAATTTACATAAAAAAAAAATCCTAATAAAATTATCTCTTTATTTGTATAACATTTTTTTCAATTTTCCATTTTTTAAGAAAATACAGCCATAGCAGATGGTGGTCTATAAATTACAATTACAACAAATGATGACATGAACGAATCACTCCCCGAGACGACTCATTCTTCCAGAGTCACATTGAAGATTCGTTCAAAATGAACGAATCGTTCAAGAACAACCCATGCCAAAATCAGATGAGCTGATACAAGTTCTACGCGCGCGCACACACACACACACACACAAACAAAATGACTAAGGGGGCAAACACTTACAATATATACAAACTTAAGGATCCACCATCTCCAAAAGGCATTGTTGGTGAAAGAGCCTGCAGGCAGCCGGAGGAAACAGCAAACAAAATGTAGAGGCAGATGAGGTGGATTAAAATTTTTTCCATTTTTTTCTAATACTTTTCATTTTACTTATTTATTCCGAAAAAAAAACACCGAAAACTGATATTTCTTTAATACCGCTGATAATCGCTGTCATTAAGCTAAACAGTGGTAATCAACATATACTGCCACCTAGTGCTATTGATACCAAAATACCTTTTATCTACAAAAAAGAAAAGCAAAGAAAAAAAAGCTATACTGTATAAAAACAAATAAATATTTTTAAAAGTTGCAAGTAAAACAAATATTATTGGATTACGTTTTACAAATATATATATAGGCTACACACACACACACACACACACACACACACACACACACACACACACACACACACACACACACACACACACACATATATATATATATATATATATATATATATATATATATATATATATATATATATATATATATATATATATATATATATAATTTTAATCTTTCTACTTAACTCTCGATTTCACACTTAGGCCTAATTTAATTCAGTGTATTATTAATAGCCGATTTATTGTAATTATTTGTGACATTTACTAGCAAGTTCTAAGCGAAAATTGTTTCTACACCCACTTTTAACAGTTAGTTAATAATCAATAATACAGTTTTAATCCCACACAAACTTTTTCTGTTTCACAAAAATCAAGTATAAAACCTCACAACAATGAAACATATCACATATCAATTAAAATGTTATGCCCAGTTTGTGTTTTTCAGTATGTGTCTTCTGTAATGAGGTGTGTGGGTATAAGGTTGTAGTTCACCTCAGGTGCCTCGTTAATTAGTAAAACACAGCATGAAAACTGTTTCCTGACGAGCTGTCGGTGAAGTCTGAAGGCATAACAGTCAAATACACTGTTCAGTCTCCCGAAACAGAGATTCCCAGCACACAAGCCTTTTTAAAATAATTAAACATTAATAAAAAGTGGCAGAGGGCTGCTATGGTGGAAACTGTACTAATGTATTCTTTACAAATACATTTAGTTTTTTTTTTTTCTTAAACTTTACTTGGCCAAATAAACAGCCTTTTCAGACACACAACTGAGTGACATAATTTGTGATTTTTTTTATTATTATTTCATATATCAGTTTCATAATGTAAACACTGGCAGCCTACTCCACTCTATGCCTGGATTATCATAGTTTTAAAAATGAAATAATTGTTTCTAGGTGCATTTTCATAGTTTTTAAATGGCTGAAGTATCGGTCTTGAAAAAGGATAAAACATTATATTATGTACATATAAACATAAAAATTTATCACTTTCTCGGAATCGTTATTTTTCTTGACTTTTATTTTGAAACACATCTTCTTTGACGTCACGTGGTCGCTGTCGCTGCCTGCCTCCATGCTTGCTGGAGTTGATGTAACGACCGTGTGGACTGGTCATTGTGCCGGTGTTTGAGATTCATTGATCGGATAAACGGCGATTAAACGGATCTGTCAGCAGACATGTCGTACTGCAAGCAGGAAGGTATGACTGAACTGACTCGGACCGTTTAATCCCATTTTATACCCATCTTTCACTGTCGTTTAGCGGTGCAGCTAATGCTCATGCCCTTAACAGTCACTCTCACCAGCCATTCTTAGTACTGTCAGTGAGTTATTAGAATATTATTGAGCTGCAAATCATTTTTATTTTTCAGATGTGGTCGAATGTGTGGTGTTATATTGTCTTATATTGTTGTGAGTTTAGTGATGAATTACTGATTTTTGGTTAAACAAAAGATACAAATTATAGTTAACCACCCGTTTCCGCTAGTGCTCAATAAAATATAATAACTTAACGTTACATACCTAGTGTAATTTAACACGTTCTCCACGAGTACTATATCTGATTTATTTTGATGTAGTTCTTCAGCTATCATAGCCATGTTGTGTCAAACTACATGAAGCAGGTGCCTGCAAGGTCATAACCCGGGCAGTTCATATCCTAAAGTCCAACAGAAGGTTTTTTTTTTCTTCTTTTTTTTTTTTTTATATGAACACATTCTGAGTTTATATATATGTATGTATGTATGTGTGTGTGTGTGTGTGTGTGTGTGTATGTAATATGAACCTAAACACAGAATATTGCAACAGATTAGATTAATTAAAAAATGTTTTCGTTCATTTTCATTCAGTTCATGGCACAGAGCTTCTACACTACAGACCAAAATTTTTAGATTACTTAAAAATTGCTGTAATATTTTATCAGGTCTGAAATACATTGACATTGATTGCAGGGGTTTAAGACCATTTTAAATGATGCTTCTGATAGACTTGCTTTGGACGGATGATTTTGAGTTTTGTCTGCCCACCAACAGTGCTATTATTTTATTGTGTAATATATGTATTTTCTTTATATATATACATACATATATTCATTTTTCATAATTTTTTTTAGTTTGCTTTAAATATTTTGTGATTTTTGTTTTTAATATTTCCATTTAGCTTTAATTGTAGGGGTGCACAATATATATCAACAGATGATTAATGCCCAAATCAATGGTGATAATGAACGTTGATTTGCTCAGCTTGTCAGTTAACAACGGCTCCGTGTAGTAACAGCTACTGACTAGATGCATTAATCATCGGCTGATGTATATCGTGCAACCCTGTTTAATAGTTAATTACATTATTATTATTATTATTTGTTTTTGTTGTACTTAAATACATTTCAGTTAATTGTTAAGTCAACATTTGTATATTTCATTGATCATTTCATATTTATTTTAATTTGAGCTTTAATTCGGTTACATAATCTTTGTGTTATTTTTGTTTTTAACAATAATAACACTGGTCTAGTGGTCTGTTAATATATGAATTAGTGGCCGGTTGTTTGATCCCCCCTAAAACATTTGATAACATTTGTGTATAACATCCTTCTTGTCTCCCACTAGGTAAAGATCGCATCATATTTGTCACCAAGGAGGATCATGAAGCACCTAGTAATGCTGAGCTTATCGAAGATGATCCAAATGATCCATATGAGGATCACGGCAAGTTTTTGAACTAATACTTAAATTTTTGAGTAAAGTATCATCATGAAGTTTAGCAAGAAATATGCATTGTGTCTAGGATACTAATTTTTACACTTTACATTTCATTTGATCCTACAGGTCTTATTCTCCCTAATGGTGATATAAACTGGAACTGCCCATGTTTGGGAGGTATGGCCAGTGGCCCTTGTGGACAGCAGTTCAAGGACGCCTTTTCTTGTTTCCACTATAGTAAAGAGGAGGTAAAGGGTTCAGATTGTGTGGAAAACTTCCGGAGTATGCAGGAGTGTATGCAGAAGTACCCTGAGCTCTACCCTCAGGATGATGACAATGACAGCGCCCCCTCTGGTGGGGCGGATACTGCACCCACTGACTCTGTCCCTACATCCTCTCCTGATTCCACACCAGCAACCACAGAAAACCCAGCAGCTAGCTAATATTATTTTGGCTTCAATCCCTTCACACCTCACAGCAAAGACCGCTCCACTTTTGAGTATGAAGAGATAATATCTAACTATGCCACTGGATCGATGCTCTCACAGAGATGCAGGAAACCCATTCATCTCAAGTTTTGTGAATCAAATATTGGAATGACATTAACATGCACTTAAGGGACCTATGAAGAAAAGAGGATCTGTATGAATGGCAAGTCGACTTGCACTTGGCCTGTGAAACATTAGCTGCCATTTGAACCGTCCGGCTTTGTATTTTCTGGTTATCATTTGCTCCACAACCTAAGCTTAGCTTGTTTGACTTGTGTGCTACAACAGATCAAAGGCCAGTTGGCATTGGTGATTGAATATAAAAAACAAATTAACATTTCATGTGCTGTTTTGTTGTAGAACATGATTAAAGTTTTATGATGAAGAAATAATCTGTTGCAAATGTGTTGGAAAGCATGTAGCCCTACGGTTGCACACAAAGTACAAACATTATGGGGTGTGAGTAATTAAATCTTAATCATCATCTGCTGATAAAAAAACATAATGTGTTGATGTTAAATGATTATAATGTCAAAACAACACATTATAAAAGAGTAGACCTTCTGTTTAGTAAGAACTGTTCCAAAGAGTAATAGGTTTCGTTCAAGTGAAGTATCTTAACACTGAGGGCTGTTTCTGAAACCATTTTTAACACATGCTAATTATGAACTGTGTTAAAAATTGTGCTTATTCATATATTCAGTCAATGACATTAGTTTATCCAAGATTGACTGTTTTGAGTTTGACATGTCATTCAAAGCCTTAATGTGAATTATCTTACTTTGATGAAACAAGAAACATGATCTTTTGTGACATGTATCTGTTTCTGAAAAGTCTTTTAATAAAATAAAGGATACGGAGTTCAAATCATGCATAAGAACTAGGAGAATTTAAATCCGACTGGACCTTAGTAGCATTTCATTTTTCAATTGTGTGATGTTCAAATATATTTTTAAAAAACACTGAAATGTATTAAGACAAGCAAATAAAATGAGTGTGAATGAATCGCAAAAATGTCTATGGATTCACTGACTTGTGTTTATCCTCTTCAAGAAACTAATTTTTGAAGATGATAATCTAGAAACTACAGAGAAATGAGTACAGAAACAGTTCATTCGGTCTTATGAATGCCATATCCATGTTGTTCCATGTCCACAAGGCAACAGCCACCAAGATAAAAGAGTTATTTTTAAGAGCCTTGCTCAAGAAGTGCTGGATGACAATTACAGTTATTTGAAGTGGCTATTCAGTGCACGTTGCCATGCGATTTCTCCATGAATCTTGTTTCTGGTAATTACCCTCATTCCATTTCAGCTGCATCCGGCGATCACGGTCCATTTAGGATCCGGCTGCCAGCTTTGATATAGTGAGGGCTTTCAAGTTTGGGCAGTGTTGAGCTACAATACATTTGGATAATATCACGCTCATAAGCAGCCCTGATGCAGTGCCTCTGTGACCTGAAATCCCAGGATGGGGGTCCAGGGGACTACTAGACTCTGCATGGTGACCAGTAGCCGTCCTGAGTCAACATCTTCAGGACCTGCCAGTAGATAATTCCCACCTAAAGATGGAGACACAAAAGTCACTTCTCTAATAGCTAACTTCACTAAATCAAATTCAAATAGTGATCATGAGCCAAATAGTTGTTGGGTGCTGTACCTGGGTTGAGGATGGGACAGGTGCAGCCACGGCTGGTCCAGGAGAGCGGATAGAGACTGTGTGTGCCCTGGGAGAGGGGCAGTTTTCCAGAACGAAACACCTTCCTCACCTTCACCAGGACAACCGCATGTGAGCCTTTATCATGAGCTGACAGCACGCTGGCTTTGATCACTATGAACGCCACAAACAGTCACTTCTATCATTAGATTGAAATGTTTAGACCGTAAGTGTTAACCGAAACGCTTCGTATGAATTGAATTGAAATGATTCAACACAATATAAAGCCTCACCGTATCCGTGTTTCATCTTGCAAAGATCTGACACGCTTTTCAGTTTCTTTTCCTTGCAGCTGCACTTCCCTGTAAAGAATTAACAAGAAACATTTCAGAGGTTCTTTCATTTGTACAAATTTATACATATAGTATTTGCCACAAATAAATGGACGCCCAATTTTAAGACCATTAAGATCGAATGCAGTCGCTTTTTTTAATGATAATTAAATGTTTTTACCGCAAATTCTCATTATTGCACTTAGCATGAATATTTGATTTTTAAGTCGACAGAAGAGACGGACAACAGTGGGTGAGTGTTTTGCTTAATACTTTGTTTAGAGATGTTATCACATTATTACTTTCTGCTAGGAAAGAATATTTCATTGTTTACATATTTCTACTTTATATTTTGTTGTAGTTTGTATTTTTGATTGCACTTAAGGAGCCTGTGTTATTGCTATTGCTCTTTCTGCACTTAAGTGTGAACTGTAGTTTCAATTTAAGCAATTGGTCAAGGGAAGTTGTGGCCTAATGGTTAGAGAGTCGGACTGGCAATCGAAAGGACGCTTCTCAGGCCGACAGGAATTGTAGGTGGGGGGAGTGCATGTACAGTTCTCTCTCCACCTTCAATACCACGACTTAGGTTCCCTTTGCAATTATAACTCATCTGAATCTCATGCAATTACTGTAAGAGCTCTTGTAAAACTCCAGGTTGGGGTAATTTTCATTGTTTACTTTTAGATGAAACCTAAACTACCTTCCACCCTCTCATCTTTCTTCCGTAGTATCCTCCTCTCCACCCTCACCTATCCATTTCTCATATCTGGATGTGAATGCAGCAACTGACACTTTATGCTCTACTCTAACCTGATTTCTAGACAATACTTCTCATATATTTTGCATAATTATCTCAGCCTTACAGGTGAAAGAATCACATAAAAAGTCATGTTTTTGAAAAGCCGCCTCTTGAAGTCCCATTTTGTGCTGTGGCTTCCCACGTTTAACAATAGCTGCTGTTAGTGTGGAATGTTTTGTTCCTGAAGTCAGCTCACCTGTATAGTACAGCGCGGAGACGGCCAGTTCTTTAGGCCACACCCTCTCGTCCTCTTGAGGTTTAAAGTGGGACAGTTCAGGAATTTTCCCACCAACTGGTACATTGTAAAGCTTGATACCGCCTTTGCTGTCAGAGGAAAATGATACAACAACAAAAATCTATTTAAAAATCCACAGCAGGTATGCAATTATAATTGACATAATTAATAACTAAAAATGTAGTCTGACCTGTCTAGGCAATGTCCTGTGATGGGATCACAGGTCGAAGGGCACACACAAGATTTGCAGCCCTCCTCTCCAAAGCCCCAGTACCCTGGTAGACAGTGGCTGCAGGTGGTGCTGCCCACACCAGCTTTACAGTGGCACTGTCCACTTCTAGGATGGCACCATGGTGTCCCGCTGTCGGAATGTACTGGCACTGAACCAACTGGGTCACACCAGCATCCTGAGCCAAGGAAAAATATCTTTGGTCATCGGTGCATTAGCTCTTTCCACTGCTTTTGAGTCACTTTAGGGATCGTGTCACTCTGCCACCAGTAGGAGGCAATAAAAGACTAAGTGATTGCAAGGTTAACCATTTTGATACTAAAAAGTAAAGTTCTGAGTGACTGCTAGGACAATGATGGGTGCTTACTGTGTCATATTGGCCATCAATGTGCTTTAATAAAATAAGTACATTCTGGGATCAGTTGGGAATAATTATTTGAGGCCAGAACCCTTTGAGATCTCACTGTCCTTTTCTATTTGTTCCTTCCTTTCTATCTAGCGGTCTTACGTGTGCAAGCATGCGGGGAGTTGAGGGGTCTGGCAGGGTGACGGTGGTATCCAGGGCGACAGCGCTGGCACCGGCGGCCCACAGTGTTATGCTGGCAGTTGTCACAGATGCCCCCGCTACTGCCCCCTGTGGACAGCCACACTCGCTGGGAGAAGTGGCAGCTCTCTGCGTGGCCGTGACATTCACACTCTTCAGCGACAAAAAAAATAAAAAAGAGAACACAAAGTTAAAAGGTTAAGGACAGAAAGTGCTTGTAAAAACTTTTTGCATTCCTGTGGCTCAGTGGTAGAACATTGCGTTAGCAGCACAAAAGGTTGTGGGTTCGATTCCCAGGGAACACACGTACTGGTAAAAAAATTTTTTTTTAAATGTATAGCCTGAATAATATAGCACTGTATAAGTTGCTTTGGATAAGAGCCCACTGAGTTTTAACAGACCCCCTAAAGCATGCTGTGAGTTTGGTGGGGGGTAATAGAGAATGTACGGGTGAAAGTCATGTGAAAGGAGGCAATAGCTACAATGCAATATGATTGGATATGACTGGTTATGATCGGCTGGTATTGGTTCATGCGATAAATCCCGGATCTTGTGTTTAAGAGCATTCTACATTCGTGAATCAGTCTAAATGATCAAAAAAAGTAAGTAAACAATTCAAACCACTTTGTTACATTAAACTAGAACTTAAAACTGCATGAAAACCTGATCTGCAGGAGATTTTGGTGAGTAATCAGCTTGGTGAAACTGAAAGAAAATATCCACGTCTCTTACCAATATTTACCGAGCTTTGATGACCCGAAAAATTCAACATGAGTACATTAATAAAATATATTGTTACTGTTACTGCCTTGAGTTATTATTTTGGAAGTCAATGGGAACCTAGCTAGCAACATTCTTAAACATATCTTATGTTCCTCAGCAGAAAGAAACTCATAAAGGTTTGGAACAACCTGAGGGTGAGTAAATAGTTTTTTTGTGGTTTTAGATAAAGATGGGATCCTTCCTGCATTAGAAAGTGCCATTAATTATGACGTGATAAAAAGATCTTTCATAGCTCAATTTCAATAGTCATGGATTAAAGGAATTTAAGGCTGAATCAACCCATACAGTAAATGCACTCACTCTGGCATGGGTTGCTCTCCCCGCTGCTTCCGTTGGCTGCTCTCCAGAGCTGGTCGTTGTAGAGCGGGGCACACCTCTCGCAGTGCTCGCCCACTGTGTGGTGGGTACACACACACTTGCCATACACCTGCACTCCAGATGAATGATTCACTTTCAGTTGCTGCCCATTCAAGCCTCACAGAGCTTTATAAAAAATACATTTAACAGCCTACTTCGTATTCTTCTAAATACTGGGTGAGTTCACATACACCCTCAAGTATGCAGAAGAGGAAACAAGTTCCCTCAGACAATCACTCTGTCATTTAAATGTGGCTGCGCTGATGTTTGTCCCAAAAAACACTTTGAATCGACACACTCACCATATTACTAGGTTGCAGGCTGTCTTGCCCTTCATTTTCAGGAAGGCAATGTTCAGCATGGCCATGGCACAAACACGTCCCTTTAGCCAGAAGAGAGTACACAGCAAATGGGGTTGAATCCAGAGGATCAGAACTTGGTGTCGGAGCAGTCAGTGTCCTGTTGTGAATTGTGGGTAAAGAGGATGGGTTTGACTGTTCTGAGACACTTCGCTGGACCTTTGAGATGGGACACTGTTGAGATTTTATGAGCTGGATTCGTAAGTTAGTCACTGTCAGACGGGACAGCGCCTCAGGACTGTAGGGATCAAGAATCCCACTTCCCAATCCTATGGACCGGAATATGATCTAGAAAACAATTAGAAGCAAATAATTATGAATCATCGTATTTACAGGGATAATACACCCAAAAATGTCTTCAATTCTGTCATCATTTGCTCCCTCTGATGACTCTCGTTCTTTCATGGAACACAAAAAAATATAATTTGAAAAATGTTGCAGTCCCATCTACTCTATAGTTTGGATAAAACACACTATGGAAGTCAATGGGATTGTGTTGACACCATTGTGTTTTTATGTTACACAGAAAAAAAGAAATGCATAAAGGCTAGGAATGACACCTGGGGGAGCAAATGACGACATGATTTTCATCTTTGGATGAACTGTAAATTTTTAAATGTATTAGAGAGATAGGCTATAAACAATTTTGATTTAAATAGTTGTACTCAAATTTGTATGTTGATTGCCACAAAAATGACAGAACTTACATACTTCTAGGGCTGGGTGAAATGACCAAAATCTTATTTCGTGACAACGATATATATCTCGATATAACTATTTTTTTATTAGAAATATTAGAATAAGAAATAAAAGCATATTACACAACAGAACAAATAAATATGAAACAAACTTTAAAGTTTTTCATCTATAGGTTTATGCAGTAGATTATGATGCAGTATATAATGTTACAGAAATGAAATAAAGTGTGTAAATAAAACACTGCATAGTCTTCACTGTATCAATCAAACATGAACTGATTCTTATTAAAGATCCAAAAGTGATTCAGTCAAGTTCAGTGAGTGATTAACATTAATAATGACATACTGCTGCCCCTTTAAGACCAACTTCATGGATCCGACATACTGATACACATTCGGTTTTCACCCAGCTGTTAATGTATAAGACATAATCGACTGTGTTAATGTGAATACTCCGCACAATGGCCATTTTGACATAACTGTGTGCATATTTGACCATTCAAGCACAATAAAACCCTAAAGAGATCTGTTTTCGCAATCGCATGCAATCTGACAGGGGCTTTCAGTGTTTGGGGCTTTTCGGCTGTGTGTCAGTTAAAGCGAGCAGCAGATTGAGTTCACATTCACTGCTTATTGCACTTTATAACTCAAGTGCATCCCACTCTTTATTTTCTCATTCATGCATGTTTCTCTATCAATCAAAGGCGTATATAACTTTTAAGTAGTATTATGTTACGCAAATATAGTTGCATATTGTGGAATACACAATATAGCAAAATCTCTAACACTTTAGACACTTTATTTCTGCGGTAACAATATATACAGCCATACTGCATAGCCCTATATGCTTTACATTTACACCTACTGCAATGCTGCAGAATTGGAATGTACACAAGAGAAAGATGTTTTGTGATGCTTATTTCCTTCCTTACCTCTCCTCGGCTGCACGGGACCGCATTCGAATATCTGGAAGTGCAGAGAGATCCTAGTTGACTTCCATCATCAGGAAGCCCGAACATCTCCGTGCAGTTCCTGGCAAACAGCTTTAGTGTCTCCCAGGTCTGGCCAAAGTCCTGCGAGCGCTCCAACCTCATAGCAGCAGGACGTGGGGAACGGAATAACAACACAACGTGACTCATGCAGAACTGTGTCTCCAAGTCAAGACGGATTTCTTCCTGTTCTCCAGTGGCAGCCGCTGAGCCCCACCAGGTATCTGGATGAATAAACGGGTCATCGGCCATGAGGGCAGGAGGATGGAGCTCTGCTAGACAGCGTGGCTGGGTTGGAAGGCAGGAAGTGCTATTAGTGCAGCAGTTAGTCAGCGTGAAAAGGGTCCTGCCACTGGCCAAGTTACCCATAGGAGGGCTGCAAGCACGGCCAACACATCTGGACTCTGTGGAACAGAGGAAACACGCATTCACATGCATTCACATGCATTCACAAACAGATCCAGAGCAACTTTCATGCTGATGATTTGAAATGCACCATTTTCGAACACCGAACGCCTGTAAACACTAGTCAGGTTCTGGCATGTCACAGCACAATGTTTGACAACCTGAGCCTTTAATGAACCTCACAAAGAGCTTCCACAGAACCAAAAACAAGTGTGTGATTTCTCCTGCAAACGTTCCAGCACTGCAACCGTTGTAAGATATGACAACAAAAGTGAAAGATATTTCAACAGAGAATAGATAGATATTTTTTTTAAATGCATCAGTTATGCACTAACTTGTTATCCAAATGTGAAATTAATTACACAGCTTAAACTTTAAATAAACATGAACAAAAAAAGTTTCTCGCTCTACGTTTATACATTTGACAACTTTATTATTACAAGTAGAAATCTGGCTATTTTAGTGCCTCTTCCCACAAATTGCAAAAACAGTATTTGTTTCTTTAGACATCTGTTAAAAATCATTTAACAATTAAATTAGCATAAGTGGTTTGAATCTATGGGAAACATATGAATACAGATAGATAGATAGATAGATAGATAGATAGATAGATAGATAGATAGATAGATAGATAGATAGATAGATAGATAGATAGATAGATAGATAGATAGATAGATAGATAGATAGATAGATAGATAGATAGATAGATAGATAGTTTTCCATCACTTACCTGTGAAGCCCTGCAGGAATCCAGGAAATAAGATCACTGCGCACTTTAGTATCACCATTACAAACTGAGGACTCCAAAGAGGTTTCATGTTTACTCTGGATGTAAAGGCAGTTAGTTATCCAGTTACAACAGATAAACCATCATGTCCCAGTGCATTTTCAGTTTGGAGAGATCTCCTTCACTGTCTGTTTGGAAACAGAGTTTTCTTGACAAGCTGCATGAAATCCAGCTGCTGGTAATGCATTTTCAGAGCAAGTTTCTGCTATTGGTGGTGGTCTGGGATGCACCTGTCCGAGCGGCACGCGGTTCATTCCCTTAACATTGTTGTTTTTGCGCATTCAGGTGAAAAGGACACTACTGCCCGTTAGACATGACTGCCCTTTCCAACGGAAGGTAAAAGAGTGATAAAAACGCGCAGGTTGCTTTGGTAATAGCAGCGTGTCGCTTCTGTTATTAACGCGCAGCGTTTGTTCAAGCTTCTAAGAGCAGTGCACAGATGCGTGACTGTGATCCACTGTCCTGTCTATGAATCATTGAACGGATCGAAAAAGAGCTCTCTTCTGCCCCACAGTGGAATTATACATTAGTACTGTTCCCTGCAGACATCAAACAAGAGATCTTGATCACATTTTATTCACGTTACCAGACATGATTATCGCTATGATTCATGCCACCGAACGTCCTATATCTGAAGGAAGCGTGCTGTGAAACCAAAAAAAAAAAAAGGGACACATACATAGTAATTTTTTTTTTATGTCTTTAATATTTTATTTTAAGCAAAAGTTTTAGTTAGTTAATATTTAACTAAAAACGAAAATGATGTCAGAATATATTCACCCTCATGCTATTCCAACATTTACTCATCTTTCATCCGTGGGACGCAAAAGGAAACATTCATCAGAATGTCCACACTGCTCTTTTCCAAACAGTGAAACCGGAAATAAAAATATTTTGTAAAAGTTTTATTTGACCACATTAATATGTACTATAATAATACTCGAGTGTATTATTATTATTATTATTATTATTATTATTATTATTATTATTATTATTATTATCAATATTAAGATTTTTTTTAAATTAATAAAATATAAAAGATAATAATACATTAATTTACTGGATCGTTATATTATATACTGAAACAATATATTTTTTTCTTCACAAAGCACTAATGATTTTCTCCGTCTTTTATGAGTTTGCAGGTGGGAGCATGTGTGAGTTAGGTCAGATTCGCTGGGGCTGGAGAACAAAGTTAATGTGATCCAGCCGCATGGAGAATTCCAGAAACTGTCTGTACATATATAACACCACCAAAACCTGCTCTCCTTAATGGGGTAAGAGATGTTACTTGATGTGCCTTTTCCTCCTGGTTTTAAACAGCACTGGGTCTGTATTATAAGTACCTTTGATGTTTCATTTAAGGGGAATTTAAATACATACAAAAATATATGTGGACTTCTAGATGTAAATATGATATGACATGAGGACATGAGGAAATACAGCACTAATCCATCCAAACAGCTGATAAAAACATCAAAATAATCCCTAAACTGAAAATAATTCGCACAATTCTGATCATTCAATTAATCAAAAAAATAGTGTTGTGTGAAAAGCTGTGTGCTTGTAATAAACAAATCCATCATTAAGATGTTTTATATAAAAACAATACTTTGGGCTAATATACAATTCCGTAATCCATAATAACAGTTTCTCAGTGAAAAAGGCCTTCAATTCTTTTTTTTTTTTTTTTTTTGGAACTGTTTTTACTTGTAAACAATGTTTAAGTTACGTAACTCTTTCCTGATTCTGTTCTGACAGCACCCATTCATTGCAGAGGATCTGCTGGTGAGATAATTTCCCTAAATCTTAAGCAATGAAGAAACAAACTCATCTTCATGTTGGATCCCCTGAGGGTAAGTATTCTGCAGATTAGATTTTTTGGATGAACTATTCCTTTAACCTAGTGTTTAACCATGCGCAATATAGACAAAAAATCCCCCAAGTGGTTTCATCATATGGCTGAATGCTTTTGTGTGTCTTTGCCAACTTGTCTTGCCTGTTATGTGCTCAGTTCATATTCAAACATATGCTGCACTCATTAACTACACATAAAACTCTCAAGACAAAGATGAAAACGCATTCATCTTCAATTCAATGATTTGTGTGTTTCCAACTTTCCATATCTTTCTTGTAAAATAAAACTGTTGTTCCCAAATAAAGACAATGATTTTATTACGCCTTCCTCAACATATAGGCTACATCAGAGGATAATGGGCATATTAATTCACAAGCTAATGAATAAAGAAAGAGTCATGCCAGCAGAAAGAGTATGTTTTGTGCTGATGGGAAAAAATGTATTTCAAAGCCACATGCGTTAAGCAAAAGCCTTAAATGAAGTCTTTGGTTTTATGGTAGAGCGTTACAAAGCAAAGTTTTATTGAAGTCACGTAAAAACTGTTTACAATATGTGCAAATTTCCAGCAAGCCCCTTTTTTTCTAGGTTCTTTTGAACTAAACTAGGTTCTTATAGTTCCCTTCATCTGTTGTAAATGAATGGGTGAATGAAAGAACAATCCGATATGCACATAAACACTAAATCTGTTAAAATATCAAATGCACTATGCATTATGCTTGGTCATTGCAGAAGGTAGGGACTCCTATAAAATAGTGTTGTAAGAAAAGCTGTGTGCTTGTAATAAACAAATCCATCATTAAGATGTTTTATATAAAAACAATACTTTGGGCTAATATACAATTCCGTAATCCATAATAACAGTTTCTCAGTGAAAAAGGCCTTCAATTCTTTTTTTTTCCTTTTTTTTTCTATGCTTGGTCATTGCAGAAGGTAGGGACTCCAAAGGTCTAAAGGTAAAAAAATGTAGTTCTGTGGCGAAAAATTCTATTGCTTGGTGACAGCATGTTGAGTAAACATAAAGATATTTTCAAAGCAATAAGTTTATTGCTATATTCAAAGCTACTAACTAACATACAAATAAACATTGTTAGAATTTAATTTAATTTAATTTAATTTAATTTAATTTAATTTAATTTAATTTAATTTAATTTAATTTAATTTAATTTAATTTAATTTAATTTAATTTAATTTAATTTAATTTAATTTAATTTTGTGTTTTTAATAATACAAAATTAGTTTGTATGTCTAGTTTATTCATAGCAATGAACTACTAACTAAATACAAAAACAGATGCAAAGATGGATTTACAATGGAAATATTTCATCTAAATTAATATTTAATTTAATGATTTCACATTTTGTGTTTTAATAATACATGACGAGTAGGTGCTTCTATAGACTGCTAGTGTAGTTTAGACATAGTGCACACTCACTGCACATGACTTCCTACTTTTTGATTCCTCTTATCTTTTGCTTGAGTTTAATTTCATGTCTTTGATTTCTATATATGTGCTCTTTATTAGTTTTCCTCCCCCATTCTCATATCCTACATATATCTCTTCATGCTTTCATTCTCCTCTCTGACACTCACTACAGCGGCTGGCTGCCCTCCAGGTCATAAAAAAAGCTCAGAGAGCAGACCTTCATCTCCAAACCTCACATCATTCTGTTGTGGGCCTTTCTGCCGCCCTGCAGACTGCATGAGCAATAACCATCTTTACTGGGGATCACATTAATCCTATTGATGGTGAATTAGCTGTGAGCTATTACTATTTACTACTTCCAGATGTGGAAAATGGATGAATCTGTCTTTTTAAGAAGGTTTGATTTAGACGCCGTCAACCTTTTTGACAGAATCAAAGCATAATTTAGGATTTGATATTAAATTGTATGTGTGTGCCATATGTGTGTGTCATAGGACATAGGAAGTTTTTGTCTCTCATGTTTGTCAGCAGCATATTAACGTGTAATTTATTTTGTGCTGACAAAGAAACCTCATTCTAATATCCCTTTGCTGTTGTCGCTGACTTCATACGTGGTCAAATATAACCAGATGCCATTGCATAATTCAGAAGTTAACTGTGTGGGGTTCCTCTGGCTGTTCTCATGGTCTCCTCATGGCATTACAAATTAGGGATAATACAGCAACTTTAGTGTCTAGGTTGCATTTTGTGAGCGTGTCGGGGATGTCTGGTCTACTGGATGAGCCTCAGGCTATCAGTGTAACACACCTTATATCCACTGACTGAGTGCATGCCAAAAACAGGAAGAGATGGTCTTGCCTGGAATTAGAAACAGCCATTTCCACCTAGAAATAAAACAGATGACACATAGTTGGCATTCCTGATCAGAAGTTATAAAAGAAACACTGTCTTTTGTGAAATAGATTGTTTGCTGCCGAATAGTTTTTGTAGATAGAAATAAAAACTGGCAAAAAAAAAGTTTATTTATAAATTATTTTATGTGTGTGTGCGTGTAATGTGAGTGATTCCTGTTTAGTATGATCTGTAGTTTTAATAAAAAATATTTTCTTTATACTTGGATGCTTGTTTCAGCTAAAAAAGCAAAAGTTAATTGACTTGATGGTACCTGTGGTTCATTTAAATGCCGGGAAAATAATTGGGTTTTAACCAGCCTGCACCCGATAAAGCTTTTCAGCCGCTCATTAAAATATTTGTACAAAACAGTGTGTCGCTGTATTGTTGAACTAGACTTTCTCAAAAGGGAAGGAATTTTAAAGGCCATGCAACTCTTTGCACAGTATTCATTTACAGTATATCAAGCTTGCCTACATTTGGGAAGGACCGTGTGTTGGCCAGATTTTGCCCACTTTGTAGGCTTTTCACACTTTAAATTGTCAGCCATGTGTCTTTCTAAATCTTGCATTATCTTTTTTTCATGTTTCACACGCTTCAGTTTTTACAGAGTTGAGAATTTTTCCCGGGGATGATCATTCTAAGATGCAAATGTGTAATCATCATTGATTGAATGAACAAAGCATGTAACCTGTTTAAACAACAGCTTTTGTAGCTTATTTCAGACTGTAACTGCTTTTGGTCACTGTTTGATATTTCATATGGAAAACACTGCTCAGTTTATGATTGGTTGTTGTTGTTAATCAGTTGGTCATTACATTCTAAAATTGAAACGTGTCACTCTGCATAACCCCCAAAATTAAATAAAATACAAAAATTAAGTAGAGAAGCTCCACCACAATACATATCCCCTATACAGGACAGAACATCAGTATAAAGGTCAAAGGTGAATCATAGATTTCTGTTTCCCAGGGAGCTGTTAATGTTACCACATCAACCCTGCTATAAATGACAGATGTTACCAAACTATCCATATTCATTATAGCAATTTAAACCATCCGACCATCATATTCAGGATTGCTAAAAGGTTTTTGGCATCAAAGTATGTTCAAGCACTTGAGATGATTGTTTATCCAGCACTGGTACTGTATAATGGAAAACATACATTTCGTAATGAGGGATGTTTGAAATTAGGCACATCAGAACATCTGTGTGTATATCCCACATTAGTATTCATTGAGGTTGAATGAGAAGCTTTAAGAGACAGAATTAGCTTTGTGGCACTTTGGCTTTTGTAGCCCTCATTTAATTGTGCCAATTAATTGAATGCATGACTTTGACATTGCTAGGACAATGTTTTGTTGTTTGATATGTTTAATTTCACATTCTGTTTTTTCCAATGAAAATAAGAAATATAAAATTGAGAAATAAAAAGTAATTATTATGACAAAAAAGGCAAAATTCTGACAGTCATTTATGATGGTTTTTTTTTACTGAGATAATAATTAAAAAATAATTGTGACAAAACAATCACATAAAAAACAGTTATGAGATTAAAGGGTCTTAATTATGACACAAGTCAGTGACATTTGTGACAATTATGATATAAAAGTTTATGACTAACAATTATGAGGTCAAAATTATTAAATAAAAAGTCATAATTATGACATAAAAATTATGAGAAACAATTATAAAATAAAACATGTTGATTATGACATAAAAAGTGTAAATTAACACGTAAAACAATTATGTGATTAAAAATCATATTTACGTATTTTTCAGACTATAAGTCGCACCTGAGTATAAGTTGCATCAGTCCAAAAATACACCATGACGAGGAAAAAAACATATATAAGTCGCACTGGACTATAAGTCGCATTTATTTAGAACCAAGAACCAAGAGAAAACATTACCGTCTACAGCCGCGAGAGGGCGCTATATGTTTTCAGTGGTAGGCTACAGGAGCACTGAGCAGCATCTCTGGCAGCATAGAGCGCCCTCTGGCGGTTGGAGACGGTAATGTTTTCTCTTGGTTCATTTCTCTCGGTTCATGTCAAATTAATTTTGATAAATAAGTCGCACTTGACTATAAGTCGCAGGACCAGCCAAACTATGAAAAAAAGTGCGACTTATAGTCCGGAAAATCTTTACAGCAAATGTGAAGTACAATTGGAGAAACAAAAATCTTTAAATACATGTATGTTTGTGTAAATGTGGGCTTGTGATGGTCTTTGCATGTCTGTTTGCAAACATTTGTGTGTGGGAGAGAGAGAGAGAGAGAGAGAGAGAGAGAGGGTCACAACATGTGAATGTGGGTGATAGGTTTAAATTACAGTGTGCTGCTTTGATCTGTGAGAATGAATGAGTGAGATTAAGTTGTCAAGCTGGGCACTGATAGAGGCCAGATGAACGGCTATGACAGTCCGGAGCCCCTGTGGAACATGTAGGACGCTTGCCAAAGCAATTGTGTGACTACATGCATGCGTGCGTGTCTCCAGGGTCGCTTATGCTTTTCTGTGTTGGTCTATTGTGTATATAACCATGCATGCAGTAGCTCATGTCACTGTTTATACATACGAATGGCCGATCACGCAATTGTATATTTGTCTATGATGGGATTGGTTGCACATAAACACTCGCACATGTGCCAGCGTTCCAAATCCATTTAATTTCAACATTAATAGGCCTTAAGAAGCAGGAATGAGAGGAATTTTAAGAGGGGTGGTTTTGATTGAAGAGGTTTGTGTCTGATTGGTAGTGCCCTGCTGCACTGACGCAGCTGAAACCACATTTTATTCAAGCAGAGTACAGCTTCCCACACATATGGAGGTTTGTATAAACACGCACAGGCACACACCCAACATCCTTCATAGGGGTTAGTAAGTAAATAAGACAAGTGCTTACAGAGGGATTTAGCAATTTCCAAGTCTCATCATTGAGGACTATACAGCAAGCTACTATTGCCTCTGCAAGATATTAATGTCTATGAAAGGGATTGTAAATAACTGCAGAGCGAAAATGTGCAACAGTAGAGTATAAATTTCCCGGCACCCCATGAGGTGCTTTAAAAAGAAAGGAGGCATGGTAGATGCAGTGGCATTGATAAATAATGTAAACCCTTTATGCTTTTTATATGTGCATTGCAGCCAGTTATTTTATATTTTTATTTGATTTATTACATTTTAACTAGTTAATTATGTAATATTTAATATTGTAATTTTATGATTGTTATTATATTATAATACATATTTTACTATAATCTATCAAAGAATTAGTGAATTATTTTTTTGTGATTTATTACATTTTAAATGTTTTCTTATTTTCTCATTTAATCTTATATCTAATCTAATAATTTCTCATTTTCTTATAACTATTTTTATTTATTATTATTATCTGTCAAAGGATCAGCAAGCTATTTTATAATAAAATTTGATATATTTTAATGTTAAACTATATAATGTTAATTATATATTTTTTGTCATTTTCTTCATAATAAAATCTGCAACATTTTAATAGGTTTAATATATCTTCAAAATTAAATGATTAAATATTCAATATTATAATTTTACATTTTTATAATAACTTTTATTATAATACGTATTTGATTTAGTTATTATTGTCTGTCAAGCAATCTACACAGACACACACACACACACACACACAAACATATATATATATATATATATATATATATATATATATATATATATATATATATATATATATATATATATATATGGTTTCAATTATTCAATGTTTCAATTATAGTATATTAAATGATTACATTAGAATTTATTAGTGCTGTATTTAAAGTTTTGGTAAGTATATTTTTATTGAACATTTCATTTTAATATTCATTATAATTAATTAATTTGGCCAGCAGTAAAAAATGGCCACCTGCAAATGATATTCTGGTTTTGGTTCTCCTCTATTTCTCCACTATAGTAAGTTTTTGTTTTATAAGGTCAATACTTTGGGTTAGGGGTTTCTAATAGTAACTGTGATCCCTGAATTGTGACCAGGTGTCTATTAGTAACCAAAAACCTGCCTAATCTCACCACCAGCAATTAAAACCTTTCTTTTTTATGGCCACATGCAGGCCAGGTATCCACCCGTGATCTCATCTGACCCTTAATGAGCATTCAAAGGTCATGCGGGTCACCATTAAAGCCACTAAGTCTGTCTGGTCTGGCAAAAAGCATCGTCATTTCAGGACACAGCTCTTTTTTTTATTCTCTCATAAAACACACTTGGAGTACTACAATGTGACACTCACTGACCTGATGGTGTATACATTTCACCCATTAAATAGAACAGACGACGTCATGCACTGCTGCAGGGCTGTTGAACTGACTTTTTAAAAATCATATTAGACACCATGTATAACCATTTAACTAGTCGTAATATGGGACATTAGCTAGATTTTGTGTTGTCATGGTAGATGTGTATGTGTTTTACATTACGTTGGCTGGTATTTGTTCCACATATTATAGTGTGGAACAAATACCAGCTCAAATGCTTTTTGCAATCTTTGATGTGTTTGCTAACTGAGATAAAACAGACTCCGGCGGTTTAAAAACACAGATCAAATACAAAGATGTAGACTTCTAGAAGCTTCATATTCTTCCATAGCTCTTTAGCGATGTGACACTGGGAAGCTGGGGGCCCACCTCTGCTGCTCTCCAAAACCAACATCTGGGTATCATGAGCAGCTAAAGTTAGAAGCACATGCTGCTTTCATTACTGCAAAATAGGAGTCACACTCAAGCAGGCGTGACACCCACAACCGCCTGTGGAATAAAGGCAAGGAATGACTGGAAGAGGAGGACTTTTTGTGTGTGCAAGTAACACAGATCAATTCAGTGGATGGTTTTAATGGACAGTACAATCAAAAAGTCAGCGGATGAAAGTGAGCTCACCTCCTACATGTCAATAATAATATCACCCTCATTTAAATGTACACATTTGCCAGCTAATCTGACAAATTGACTTGGGAATCAAACTCTTTACCTTGACATTGCTAGTTGTTGTTTGGTCTATTATTTTTTCATATCGTTTTTTTTTTTTTTTTTCGCTTTTACTTTACAGTTGTTAACACTGGATTTAAAACTATGGAAGACAATTTCTGCTACATAAGAGGGGAAATCATAATATTGAAAACTTTATAAAATAGATATACCGTATTTTTCGGACTATAAGTTGCACCTGAAGTCCAAAAATACGTCTTGACCAAGAAAAAAAAAACATACAAGTCACACTGGACTATAAGTCGCATTTCTTTAGAACCAAGAGAAAACATTACCATCTACAGCCGCGTGAGGGCGCTCTATGTCTTCAGTGGTAGGCTGCAGGAGCACTGAGCAGCATAGAACGCCCTCTCGCGGCTGAAGACGGTAATGTTTTCTATTAGTTCATTTCTCTTGGTTCATGTCAAATTAATTTTGATAAATAAGTCGCACCTTACTATAAGTAGTAGGACCAGCCAAACTATGAAAAAAGTGCGACTTATAGTCTGGAAAATACGGTAAGTCATATTTAGGGTTGCAAAGTGGTGGAAAAATTGTGGGAAACATCCGGGAACTTTCCAAAAGCTTTTGAAAATGTCTTACATTCTTTCTAAAGCTTGCAAAAAATCCCAGAAATGTATGCAGAGTTTCTAACTTGTTGCATCCCCACTCGTAATTATGAGATGAAAAGTTGTAATTATGAGATACAAGTAATAATTATGAGATAAAAAAAAAAAGAAAAAGACATGAAGTCATTATGTTGAACTGAAATGGAAAATGATGAGATTATAATTTGCAATTGGAACAAAATTTAGACATTATGAGATAAAAAGTCATAATTATAATTATCATAACTAATTATAATTTACAATCATTTCATAATTATGAAATAAAAAAGTCAAAAATTACCAAAGCATATTTTTTCTCATCTGGAGGAAATTTACTTTTTTTTTTAAACAAAACTGATTGAAATCAAATAAATGGCATTCTCTGGCATTCAGTAATTTAATACAGAACACCTTTTCTCCTTAAATAAAGCACAGTTCTGTGACATCAAGCACAGCTAACAATCATAGTAGGTGTGAACTGAAAGTTGAGCATGACAAGTTTGAGTTATTTCCTGGACCTGCTTTAAAAGTCTGAAGTTTTCTTCTTGATAATGGCGTAGTTTCATTTGAAAGTCCCAGTTGTGCATCATTTTATCAGAAATGTCTTTCATCTGAAGCTTATCAATGACCTCAATCGCTTGGGGGACTAATCTGCCCTGATTTTGGACCACAAAATGAGCACTTTTCTGTTCTGAGGACCCAGCGCTCCAGAGATCTCATCTGAGATTTCATCTGTCTTGTTCAAACAACCCTGTAATGCTGTAGGCCAAAGCTATTAGTCATTAATTGCTGGCAGGTGTTCGGATCTATTGACAAATGTGTCTGCTGCATGATGTGCCTTTGGGATACAGCATGGGTCGATGTGCCTCATGACGCAACTATACAACTGAAGAAGCTGGAGGGGAGGACGCAGTTTTGTAAGAGTATGATTTACAAAAAGAGATTCTAGAGAAATGTGGTTAGAAGTTCTGCAAGCATGTTGCAAATTGAAACAAAAGATTTTGGTGACTTTGAAGTCATGCCCATTAAATCTAAATAAAATAAATAATAAAAGCAAATAAATTAAAATTTAATTATAAATAAATGTTTTACAAAAAATCTTATATATATATATATATTTATATATTTTTTTAATATAGTATAAAGATTAAATTAAAAGAAAAGAAGGAATATATATATATATATATATATATATATATATATATATATATATATATATATATATATATATATATATATATATATATATATATATATATATATTCATATACACACACACACACACACACACACACACAAGATCACTTTAATCTGTTATGGCATAGAAAGAGTCTTTTAATTTTTTCCTCTACTGAAATTGGCAACTTGTACATCAAGTGCCTCAGTTTGAGAGTAAACTGAGTGGACATTGGTAGCTTGTGGCAAAATCTTTCCTCTGCTCTCCATTAACTTTTTGACCTGTTGACTTAATGATCTGATGAATCTTCTTAATGATCTGTCAGTCTGTCATGTTCTTCTCAGTCCTTTTACAATGATGGCAGTTGTATCCCATGCAAAGTCAGAAGGCATCTCTGGCTCCTCATTTTGAATTTCACACATGCACTTGACTTCTAACCTTGCCCAACCCCGTCTTTGGGTTTGCAAGACACCTTCTGGAAATGACACATGATTTCAGGCACATGAAGTAATTCATGCACGCTACAATGAACCCACTCAGGATGATCTGCAGGGCCAGCGGAGGCGAAGGTGTGTGTTGCTTATGATCTCCGCTGGGAAATGGGGCAGGATTCTGTGATCTCTTGACCCAGGAGTGTGAGGATCCCTGTGGGTCATTCAGGACCATAAGAGTACAATTACACAGGATGAGATGAAAAGAGAACGGATGGGTTGAGATCACTCTGGGACACCCATTCCAGTGTGTTAGGTCATAATTACTGGCATTAACTATGGAAGTACAAAATTATAAATGTCTTGAATGTTTGAGATTCAGTCTGTCATTGACTATAAGACTATTGCAGTCATACTTTTTTATACTTACCTGTATTTTCATAGTGCATCATGTCATATAAGGACAGAGGTCTACTGATATATATATTTTAAAGTAAGGGGCAACATTTTCCCACTAAAGCTAATTTTCAGAGGCATTTTTAGCCGAAGATGTACATTTCTACTCCTACAAATATACTTTTTCTAGGAATAAAGTAGGAATTTTAATATACTTAAAGAAAGCATTTGACACCATTAATCACATATTAGCACACAAACTAGAGAGGTATGGTATTAGAGGGGTTCGGACAGGCAACAGTTTGTGGAGATCAGTGAACAGAAATCTTCAAATATGAACATTACTTGTGGACCTTAAGGATCGGTTTTAGGTCCAAAACAGTTTATAATCTATATCAATGATATATGTAGAACATCAGATACACTAAAATTTATTTTATTTGCTGTTGACACAAATATTTTTTGTTCCGGGGATAATTTACAGCAGCTTTTTAAAGGTTGAAATAAATAAATTAAAACAATGGTTTGATGTAAATAAACTGTCGTTAAATATATAAGTAAAACAAAGATTATGTTACAGTATTTGGAAAATATAAAAGAAACCGTCAAATAGAATTGAAATGTAAATTTAGAAAGAGTATATGGAAAAAAGTTTCTTGGTGTTATTTTGGAATTACAAGATATGCTGGATACCACAAATTAAGTATGTTAAAGCTAAATTGGCAAAGACTATAGCAATTCTGAATAAAGCAAGACATATTTTGGACAATAGTTCAATGCATATTCTGTATAATACATTTGTATTACCATATGTGACGAGTGGGGCGAGTGGAGTGATTTGGAAATGAACGACACCTGCGCCACTCACCGGTCTCGAGTCCCATGGAGGAGATCTGGAAGGATAAAGGAGGAGTTACGACAGTGAAGGATGAGAGAGGACCAGGCCTGGATTTTATTTTGTGTATTGGTTTTGTTTGTGCATGGCAGTCGTCTGTGAGTGGCTGTCGTGCTGTTTTGTGTTTTTTTTTTTTATTCAAGTTTTATTCCGCCGATTCCCGCCTCCTTCTACCCATCTTACAAACTGCGTTATACCGTACTTGAGTTATTGTGTGGAAATCTGGGGAAATACCTACAATAATAATATGCTTTTGCTTCATCCCGCTCCTGTCTTTGGGACATGGTTTTTCTTTGGGGCTGCAACATTTTTGATGTGTTTATATATTTTGTTTTATATTGTGCTTTATTCGAAATAAAATGAATCAAAGATAGAACAGAAATTGAATATTATGAAATACAGGAAAAAGCTAATTAATATGTTTTTTTTTATTATTTAATTTACCTATTATTATAAATACCTTATGGTTACACATGTGTAGACTTTACACTGTAAAAAATAAGTGTAATTTTAACTGTAAAATTTTGTAAAAACGCTACGGAAAAAAACTGATAATAGGTTAACAGTAAGTTCCCGTACTATACACAGGGAAAAACTGTAAAAGATCTAACAAAGCATTTAATGTAAATTTACAGTAAAATTCTGTTAATTATACAGCTTTTAGAAGTAAAAAAAGAACAAATCAATGTATAATTTACAGTCTAAAACTGTAAACTGATATTCCCAGAATTCCCTGCGTGACACTCCACGTTTGAAAGTATTTTGTTTAAATAATCATGTTTTTAAATAGTTCTTGTTATCAGTTATGTACATTTGAGCTTTATGTTACATCTTCTGTTGCTTAATGAAAGTTTTTTGCATTATTTAAGTATCACGTGTGTTACCATGATGGTGTTTTGTGTTTCCATAAATGTGCACCTTCTATATGTTAATATATACTTCTGCTTGTGGTGAAGCTACTTGTGATGAGCTTTGATACTTCATGTGGCTTTCTCTTATTCAGTACCATCTTTATTATTATGGTGGTTGTCAGTATTTTCAAGGTACAAAACAGATTTAATTTTGTGTGTTGTTGAATTTACTGGTTTATATTCACATTTTCTTGTTTGTAAATTACAGCTTTATATTGTAAAATTAACAGTTTTTGACGTAAATGTGTTTACAGTTTTCTGTATTTTTACAAAATTATTCTGGCAACCACAGCTGCCAAAAAGTTTTTGTAAAAACAACAAGAAATTTTTTACAGTGTAGTTGATAATAGTCCTACACTTTTTCATCTGTTCTAAATAAATATAACAATGAAAAATAAATGAAAGGTAAGAAAAAAGTGCAGAAATCAGTACAGTGAGGAAGTTACTATTGCTCAGTTTGAACATCAAAGCAACTGCTCTTACTATTTTTACCACATCTATTAATGACAGAAATAGTAGCTAAATCCAGATTGATATGTGCACATTTGAACAGCCTTATGTCCCCAAATTTTACATTGGAAGCATTTTTACTCTATCTGTATTTTTTTAACACTGAAATCTCGAATGACACCGTTATTTACATCATCACATACTTATTTGTTTGGCTTTTTTTGCTAGACCCTGTAGCTAATAAAGCTTAACCTCAAATAATATAACTGATCTCAAATACATATATTCTTTATTTTCTCTATAAACCTGCAGACTAATGTTTGTTTTGCTCTGCACAGTAAAGGACTGCAAAGCGCTCATTCTAGTCTCGTGCACCGGAATCTACAACAAACCCCGCGTGCACGGCGTTGGCCTGGCAACCGTGGCAGCGTCGCTTAATGACAGTTAAAACACTGCAAAGCAAGTAAAACACGAAATCCTTACGACACGCGTTTGTTTTACCAGACGACTTCGAGATCTTCAAAAAAAGAGAGAAAAATAGCCTGTTTGTTAGTGAGGTACGCGTTGACGTGTTTATTAGTGAGCCTGCTGTGATTTGAAGTGAGATATTGTGTAAAAAATTCTTTTTGGTTTAATTATGTGTTTAACTCGACCGTAATGTAACATTGTAACTTATCATGTTTCTCTATATTGTATTATGTCATTAAAATACAGTGTTTGATACTGTATCAGTGCTTGGTTATAATGAGATTCGGATACTTTTGTGTAACTTTTAATTGTTTTCTAACGTTTTTGGATAAGCGATTATGGAGAAGAAACAGCCGGACAAAAATCGCCCAGATTTCGGGATGTTTCGACCCCGCCGTCCAGCCGAGCCAAGCGAGGGTCCCAGAGACGGACTTCCCCCGTTAAACACCGCTTCTTCTCTCATCAGTGCACCAGACCCAAAGCGGCAACAGGTTTACCTCTTCTAAATCTCTTCTGCTGGCCTGAGAAAGAAAAGAAAAGTTTGAAGGGTGTTGCTGAAGAAGATTAAATAAACAGTAACCTTATTTTAAAGCTTGAAGTTGAAGATGTTAAGGCCATGCAGTCTATCACATAGATAGATAGATAGATAGATAGATAGATAGATAGATAGATAGATAGATAGATAGATAGATAGATAGATAGATAGATTTGATAAGTCTAAATTGCTTACTAATATTAACAATAGTTTTGAACTATTATAATTTAAACATTCCATCAGTTTAAGTCTATGATATTTTTTATTCTGTGTTGCCTGTTGTTTTCTTCTTAGTTTCTTTCTTTTTTTTTTTTTTAGCATTCTGTGTTTTATGATGCACATTTGCATAACAAATTAGAAACATTACATTAGAAAACAAAACATTTAATTAATTTATTTATTACTATCAAATAGCATGTTATGTTTTTTATGGCCAAAAAACAGGCAGAAAACCATCAATTTGGATCTGAGAGGATTCATCCTCTCCCTCCAGGTGTGTCAAGAGGAGGTCACAGGGATGAACTGCCTGCGTTGAGTGCCACCTCGTCTGTTGGTAGAAGACCAGACAGAAGTCAACAAGAACAGGTAAATCAATCTTTCTCTCCTTCTAATGATGGTATCGTTTTATTTCCTAATTTAGGGCCTCATGGAATTTTGTTTAATTTTTTACCAGATTCCATTGTTTCTTTGTTTTTCTTTCGGAAATCTGTTTTCTGTGGGTTTTTTTTTTCTAAATTATGTCTGAATGATTTCATTAAATCTGTATCAGCAAAAATAAAAAAATAAAAAAAAAATTAAATATATATATATATATATATATATATATATATATATATATATATATATATATATATATATATATATATATAATATTTTTAATTGTATAAAATTGTATATAATATTGTATTCAACTTTTACAAAACTTTTTTCTTTTTTTAAAAAAGGACTTTTCTTTTCCTTTTTCTGTTTTTTTTTTTTTTTTTGGTAAATTCCAGTTTATTTATTTGTTCTTTTTTTGTATTATGTTTTATGATACACATTTAACATCACAAATATTAGAAAATTTTAGAAAACAAAACATTTAATTTATTCAGGTCAAATAAAGCATTGTGCATGAAGTTCTGCATGTTATAAAGTAAATTCTGTTTCTATTGACCCAAAAAAAAAAAAAAAACAGACAGAAAACCATCCATCTATATCTCAGATGATTCATCCTAGAGGACATCACAGACACAAACTGACCCCTTTGCCCTGCATATTCACAAATCTCGTAAGTAAACCAGGAGCAAGCCTGCAACTGGTAAACCAATCTTTCTCTTATTTTACTGATTCTTTCTATCATTTTTAATTTCTCATTTAGAGCCTTATGAAATCCATTTGATTTTTCTTACAAATTTGTCATTGTATTCGTTCATTGTTTGTAAGTTGACCTATCGGTAAGCCCTTGTTTTTGAACATTGATAAGCCAATGGCAGTCTAGTATCAGTTGCACAGGAGCATAACTCAGACATTTTTAGGTTTCAGCACCATTGAGAAACATTGGAAGATCCAAAGCTTTCATCCGTTTGATGGTGTTTATAATACAAAAACGGAAAAACGATGTGGTACTTGTAACACTGATTCCAATCCTGAGAAGATGGGCAATTTTACATTTCCAAAACCCAAACAAAACATAGGAAAATGACCCTAAGCTTTCAACCCAAATGCCAGTGAAGACAAAAAGTAAATTTTCTGGTTGTCATACTCTCATTAAGTGACATTTTTTTATCTTCTCAAGCAGAACATTAATGTCATCTTGCGTTTCAGCAAGGTATCTCTGGCTAAGACTAGCTAACGTTAAAGTAAATGCTATTAAACTTAAATCTGTTCTCATGTCATGTACAGTGTCAAAAATACATAAACGAAGATCTACATTTCAGTGCCTTACCATATTAAACTAGTTAAATGTACTTTGCGATGCATGAACAGTGTTGATCCTGTATGTTGTCATCTGTGATCATGGCGACTGTAATATGAGACTCCTCCCACTTGCATTGTGATCTGTAAACCCTCGCTTTGAGTTACCCACAATTATATTAAAATCTTTAATATATTCCTCCATGGAATATTTAATTCCCACTTTAATAGTGGCAATTCTGTGTCCAAAACTATGCAAAAACATTGTGAGACCAGGTTTTCACACTGACAGCTGTCACTATGAGACATTGAGTATCTCCGTTTGTTTGTCCGAGGGAGCAACAGTAACTAAGGGGGGCGGGGCTTACGATAGGTCAATTCTGTTTTTGTTTCTGGATTTTTTTCTGATTGTATTTGAATTAAATTTTGTTGATTCTGTTTAATCATCAAGTGTCTAATCAGGTTGATCAAAGTCTAATAAATTGAATTGCTAAAAATAACAATATAAAATATTATATAAAAATCTTTACAATAAATTCTGTGTTGTCTGTTTTTATTTTTTTATATTCTGTTTTATGATACACATTATCACAAATGTACAACATATGAATTAATTAATGTCACATAAAATGTTGATCATACAGTTTTGCACATTATACAGTATAAATTAAATTTTTATGACCGAATTCTGCAATTCATTTAGATTTTTCTGCATTGTGGAAAAGATAGGTCCTTACCTATTCATACATGTAAATGAAAACATACAGTAAAAGTATACTCAACTTGTTTTGTTAAATATGATCACCAAAACGAATTCTACTGTTTTCAGTCATATACGGAAGACCCAGTGAGCACCAGTTTACTGTGCCGGGAAGGAAACAAGTCCAAGTCACACAAAAGTAAGAAATCAAACAACAATCTAATTATACTAAATATATACTAATTATACTGATTATTCTATCTTTGTTTTTTATTAGAATCTATGTTGAGAATGCTTCCTGTCCCACCCAGTGCTATGGAGGAGGAATGGCACGAACTCCAGCACGAGACAGACTTCCACCCTGGAAGTTACTGTCCAAAAGTTCAGGTGCCTTATGTTTGCCCTCCAGGACATGTGCCCCGTAAGATTGAGATTGAGAGGTGAGCGGTTCAGATAAACATCTTACACAAATGCTTCTCAGCTGTTGGGTCACAACCCAAAAATGAGCCTCAGGTCTGTTTTGTTAAGCAAAATAGATGCAAGCATAGACGGGATGCTTGACATGCTTTATCATAAAAATAAAAAAGAATACAATTATTCCAGGTTAAAGAAAATAGCCACTTGAAAAGAGGGTCAATATGGCCTCAAGGTGTGTTGTACTGTAAATAGTCAATTGTTGAGATTTTTATCATTAAAAATTACTGTTCAGTTTTCCAATAAATTAATACGTCTATTCAGCCAGGATTTATTAAATTGATCAGAAGTGGCAGTAAAGACATTTATAATGTTATAAATAATTCCTATTTCAAATAAATTCTATTCTGAAAACTGTGGTATACATAAAAATACAGAAGAATACCGAAAACTGTGGTATACATAAAAATATTAAGCAGCATGACTGTTTTCAGTATTTTTATTTTTATTATTATTTGTAATATACAAAGGACAATGCAATATTAATAAATGTAGACATTTTTTAACAACTACTGAGGTGGACATGAACAGTCAAAATCTTCAGTGGACCCAACCCCACCCCCAATGAGGAGAATAAAGTAATGAAAGACATTAGCACCCATATCAATGCAGCTAAATACATTTACATAAAAATATGATGAAAAGAAAATAAATAATCAAGAGTTGTATCCATAGGTTAATTTAAAAAACATACAACAAATCTGTCAAGATAAATGGTGTATTCTTGACAGAATTAAATATTTAATAAATAAATAAAATTAAATATTTTCAACATATAGATAGACATCAAATCTTCTAACCTCTTGACAGTGGGAGGATGTTTAAAAGACTTACAGTGCTTTAAAATTTGTCGTCGAGCTATCAATGAGGCAAAGGCAAGAACATTAACATACTACCTCTTGGACACCCAAAATAGCTATCAAAGGGCATGGATCAAGGGAAATATTAAGATGTTAGAAAATGTTTTTAGCATTGAAAATATTCAGAAACTACTACATAGGGCAATAGAATTGGTGTGTTTGCACACGTGCTTCAGATACCTTTCACAAACAAGTGTTTCCATAGTGTCGAGTTGAGTTCCCTTTCTCAGGAAACCTGGTTACATACGGAACCTGAAATGTTCTTATTTCGATTCTAATAATATTTCACAATATTACTGCTTTTACTGTATTTTTTAATCAAAAAATGTTACATCCTCCTGACTCCGAGTCCAAACCTTTCAACAACAGTGTATATTTAAGTTTTTAAAATATAGCATTATTTTGATATTATTATGTTTAATTTTGAGTACAATTAATTTTGTTCATTTAGCACTGGTTGATACTAGATATTAGATTATAATTTTTTTTTTTTTTACATAAAGGCATTTTTCGATATTGTAAATGTCTGTTTTAATTTCCAGACGTAGGAGGGAGTATCAGAAGTTGGATATCAATAATCTTTTGGCAGAGCGAGGCATTGATTCCAACCAGCTGATGCTCAAAGATGAGACGAGTCCACCAGTTTCAAACTACCTGTCTCTGGAGGTCATGCATGTTCTTGTATACTGTTTTAATGAAATATTTATTAAATATTCATATTTTAATGTCCCAGTTTCCTTGTGGCTTTTACCCTCATTTTGGTGTCCATGTAGATGCTTCAGTTTAAAATCATGTGTCTTTCTGTTTCATTGGCTGTGTAATTGTGTGTTTTGTATAAGTGGCTAATTTTGTGTGTAAAGAACATTGTGTAACAACAGATATTCGACAATGAGGACTTTGACTCCCGTACTCCAGAGGAATGGCTGGCTTTAGGTTATGAGCAAGGCTCCATCGACCGCAAACCTGTTCCTGCCAAAGCCCTGCTGCCAACAAAAAACAGCTTCTCACCTGGTACAGTGCTGTTTAAACCCTCTGGAAATACCTGACATATTGTAGTCGAATGGATCCCATCATTTGTCTTGTAGTTCATTCTGAAAATAAATTAATCTTATAGCCCATCCAGTGGGAGCCATATGGGCACATGTGGGAAATATTTAATGTCTGTTCTTCATGTGTTTGCCATGTAGTGGATCCAGAGAGCCCAGCTTTGGAGTATTCTTGGCAGTCAGTTGGGGTACTACAGTACAGCCAAGAGAAGAAGGAGTACTTGGTGCATAAAGCAGACTGTAATGGATGGGTTCGTGATTCTGATGGAAAGCCTATTTTGAATGGAGGACAGAGAGAAGGCAAGTTCAACAGCCATTCATGAACTGTGGTTATTTTAAACACCTCATGAATCCTTTTGAAGAGCACTTTTCCCCCAAATTTGATGAGTTTCTTGTTAGAAAGTAGAAAGTAATTACATTGTCACATAATAAGCTCATCCCAGAAGAGAATGTAAGTAAATAAAAAATGTTATAGATGCCTACTAAAGAGACTTTTATATCATATAAAAAGCATAAAACCTAATAGACATAGGCTGCAAACCACAAAACATGTGTTTTGAGTGTTTTACTACTCGGTGATGTAGGTAGACTTACATAAACCATTGTGTTTCTATTTCACTATCCAGAATATTCACTATATTTGACTTCTGTTTCTATTTCATTATGTTTTCTTTCTTTCCCAAGGGGCTTTGTCACTGCAAGAAAGGCAATACTGGGTTCCCAGGATCAGGCTGCTGTTTTGTGCAGAGGACCCCCGTATCTTTGCCCAGAGAGTCCAGTTTGCCCGGGACTTGAGACAGTACACTGAGGCCATGATCTTGTACCATCTTTCAGTTGACTGTATGCTAGTCTGGAGTGGCACCCCCACCCTTGACCTCACCAGTTTAAAACGCATCCGAAATTATGCAGTATCCACACCAGGCCTCCAATTTAAACAGTGAGAAAAATTAAAATAATAATAGGATCAAATATAATTTTACATTTCAATGTATGCAAGGATGTTAAAATGACATAAAACATTTAAATATGAGGGCCAAAAACACCCTGTAATCATATGTTTTATACCTTACCTTTAAAAATTGTGGTGTCAACAATGACAGTAAAAACATTTATAATGTTACAAAATATTTATATTTCAAAAGAATGCTGTTCATTTGAGCCTTCTATTGTGTGACACTGACAACCCCAAACTATTAAACAGTAGTGTATTTGTTTATTTAGCTGAATATCCATGGGTTTCACATAAAATGCACTGTAAAAAATAAAAACCTCTCCAACTCAAAATTTTCTAGTGACTGGTTACATCTAAACTTTTATGCTAATTCAGTTTGGCCAATTGAAAAATGTAGATGTGATCATCAATCAAGAGTTGGAGAGGTCTGATTTTTTTTTTTTTTTTTTTTTTTACAGTGTATGATTTTTATGCATCTGAAGATATATATATGTATATATATACATATATATATATATATATATATATATATATATATATATATATATATATATATATATATATATACATACATACATACATACATACATACATACATACATACATATATATATATATATATATATATATATATATATATATATATATATATATTGCACCCAAGTAAGATCATTTACACATTAAATTAAATGAAAATATTCAGAGTTTCCTATAAAAGTCATCTGCACCTTCCATCCCCACCAGATGTGCAATTCCAGAAAACACAGCATATAAATCTGTAAACAATTACTGATGTCTGCTGAATTAGTTTGTTTTTCAATGAACACATGTGTCTATACAGTCTTAAGGAGTGTGTGATGGAGCTGGAGGAAGAGCTACGTTTGGAGTACGTTCATACTATGAACCAGATGTGCTTTGATAAGGTGGTACAGGAAAGCCCAGAAGAGTTCCCCCACATCAAAATTCCTCAAAATGAATTCGAGAAAGCTCCTGAGAAAGGTAGAGAAATGGACATCAAAAGAAAGGAGACTTTCAGACAGTCTGGGATTTAATGTTGTTGATTTATTTTATGAGCCCACCCACAATGTGCTGTCTCCTTTACTTCTAGGCCTTGTGTCAGTGCCTGACTATCCTTTTGAGAAGAACCGTGCAGCTTTTGTCTTTAATACTCTGCTCACTAAGCCTGAGGTGATCACTGTGCTGTCCACAGTGAGAGAAGAGTGCAACAGGGTGGCAAAAATGAGTCTGTTTCATGTCAGCTTCACAAAGTCACTTAGCTTGGAGGAGTTTGAGTCAGCACAGTCTCAGAAACACGCACAGGTATACAAACTATCACCAGTACACACTTATACATACAGTACAAATGTGCCTCTGTGTCATCATACATTCTTTGTCTTCCTTCAGGTCCAATTGTTTCTACAAGAGTCATGGCTGGACACTTTATGTACTGGGATTTTGTCTAGTCTGCATGGAAGTCGTGACTGGTACAATCTCTCTGTTTCCAACTGGGATGTTTATCACATGTCTAAACTGTGTCGCTTGATGGCACTGATTCGCAGCATTCAGCAGGACACACTCAGGTTCCTGGTGCAGGACTCCCTGGACAGCTTAGCCAAATTATTGCTTGATGCTTGCCACAATGTCCTACAGTGCCCCAAAGATCTGACCTGGGGCCCTGATCTCATAAACAGCCCATACAAGTATGTGCATTTTCATTATCGTGGTTACTGCTTCCTAAATATGCTTGTAGGATTATATTTGAGGTTGCTTTTTATTACATTTCTTTTCTTTAAATTATAAAATCTAAATCGGTGGTTCTGTTGTACTACAACATTAAATTGTTTTATTTTTTACATATACTGTATATTAAGAGGAACATATCAGCTTGTCTATAGATAAAGGGTAGCCTTGGAGTCAAAAGAAACAAGATCTAAATAAGATCAATTGAGTGCCATTGTTTTATACTATATGTAACTTATCCATGATCCAACATTATTTTATGCAGGCCAAAAAAGAAACCCCTTTTCTCAGTGGATTTGGTCCTTGATCAGAATGGTGTTGGTTACAGCACTCCTCTAGAGAGCTTTGAGACCTCCGTTATCAACCTCTTTGATAAAGGAATCCTGTCCACACACAACATACCTCAACTAGACAAGGTTCCCTATCGTATTGCTTGTACATAAATCATTTTTATGAAGAAATTGCAAACCCAATTCCAAAAAAGTTGGGACACTGTACAAAATGTAATAAAACAGAAAATGCAATGATGTGGAAGTTTCAAATTTCAATATTTTATTCAGAATACAACATAGATGACATATCAAATTGTTAAACTGAGAAAATGTATCATTTTAAGGGAAAAATAAGTTGATTTTAAATTTCATGGCATCAACACATCTCAAAAAAGTTGGGAGAAGGCCATGTTTACCACTGTGTGGCATCCCCTCTTCTTTTTGTAACAGTCTGCGTACGTCTGGGGACTGAGGAGACAAGTTGCTCAAGTTTAGGAATAGGAATGTTGTCCCATTCTTGTCTAATACAGGCTTCTAGTTGCTCAACTGTCTTAGGTCTTCTTCCTCTTTATGATGCGCAAAATGTTTTCTATGGGTGAAAGATCTGGACTGCAGGCTGGCCATTTCAGTACCCGGAATCTTCTTCTACACAGCCATGATGTTGTAATTGATGCAGTATGTGGTCTGGCATTGTCATGCTGGAAAATGCAAGGTCTTTCCTGAAAGAGACGATGTCTGGATGGGAGCATATGTTGTTCTAGAACTTGGATATACCTTTCAGCACTGATGGTGCCTTTCCAGATACAGATATAGAGTTTTAGCCGGCAGTTTTGGTGGATTGTGTTCACCAACAATATTTTCTGGAATTCCTGAGCCCATGTTGTGATTTCCATTACAGTAGCATTCCTGTATGTGATGCAGTGCCATCTAAGGGCCTGAAGATCACGGGCATCCAGTATGGTTTTCCAGCCTTGACCCTTACGCACAGAGATTGTTCCAGATTCTCTGAATCTTTGGATGATATTATGCACTGTAGATGATGATAACTTCAAACTCTTTGCAATTTTCGCTGAGAAACTCCTTTCTGATATTGCGCCACTATTTTTCACCACAGCATTGGGGGAATTGGTGATCCTCTGCCCATCTTGACTTCTGAGAGACACTGCCACTCTGAGAGGCTCTTTTTATACCCAGTCATGTTGCCAATTGACCTTATAAGTGTCCCAACTTTTTTGGAATGTGTAGCTCTCATGAAATCCAAAATGAGCCAATATTTGGCATGACATTTCAAAATGTCTCACCTTCAACATTTGATATGTTATTTATATTCTATTGTGAATAAAATATAAGTTTATGAAATTTGTAAATTATTCAATTCCTTTTTTACTCACAATTTGTACAGTGTCCCATTTTTCTGGAATCGGGTTTGTATTTTATTTAATGATTTTTTTTAACGATTACATTATTAATCAAAGCCAGAATTATGTGGTAAAAATGCGTATTAAATTATTAAAATGAAATTTCTGAGGGCTTTGTTCTGTCTTTGTTCCTTCCCATTCTCTCAGTTTGTAATGAAGAACTTGCTCGTCGTTGGATATGTGTTAGATACAGTGGCCTTGTGGGAACCTGATGTTAACAATCTTAGGAAGAGCATCAGTTTGGCCCTGAAACAGGCCATCATACCTCTCAGATCCTACGCCCGTCAATATGAATGCCACCTTGAGCTCCACAATTCAGATATCAACACTTTTCTAAAGTAAATCTTTATATTGTTTGCTAGTTTTTTTTTTTTTTTTATGAACTGAGAGACTACAGAGCAAGGATTCTCCTTTTGCTTATATTTGCGTGTCTCGAAGGTTGCACAGTCGGGAGAACCAGACCGTTCAGGAAGTGAAGCAGGAAGTCCTGGAGCATCTGAGGGAGGTGGAACTTTTAAATCAGTCCATCCCTTCTGCCATCATCATCGGTCCCTTCAAAGTCAGTGTGGAGGCCGTTCGGCAAAGCTTGGTGAAGAAACGCAGGGCCCTCGCCAGTGCAGTGCTGGACCGTCTCGCTCAAAGGTTACGTCAACAGATACAGGATGTGAGTCATTGTTCATTAGGACTAGAAACCGTTTTATCAAGTCTGAATGGATCGCTGTGATGTAATATTGTGTGTGTTTCAGGCAAGTACAGAGTGTAAAGCCATCAGCAGAAAGCTGTCGGAGAAACCAAGCTGCATTGAGGAGCTCATAGATCAGAGAGAATGGATGAAATTACTCCCTGAGCAACTCAAAGCACATGAAGTACAGTCACTGTTTAATTATTTATTATTAACAATTCTTTGTGTTTTTCCTTTATTGGGAATGGATAGTGGAAGAGTGACAGAAAACGGTGCCACCATGTGGCTTATCAGAGCACATGCAATACTCACTGGCCACATCTTCCCAATTTTGTTAGTCCATGTCATCTTGCTTTTTAAACGACTTTTTTGTACTTTGTCAAATGGTTAAATGATCTGTAATGCCATCCACTTTATTGCTGCTTAGTAGTTTTTCTGTCCTTTGGCTATAGAAGTAAACACTTGACTTCCTGTCGCCATTGCCATTCCATCAGCATCTGTTGTTGAAAGTCTCCAACTTGATTAAAGCTTAAAAATCCTCATTGAATTCTTGCATTTAATTCTGAATGACTTTTTTTCTCTGTCTTCCTCTGCTAATGGCCTCCTGCAGGAGTGTTTGTCCAAAGCTATGTCTGATTATGATCTAACAGATGAATTCTTGTACAGTCTCTCCGATGAGGATGTCAATGAGAAGTGAGTTCATCATTGCCTCGACTTTGAATTAAGTCGTGTTTTAACACAGTTGCTTTTAACTCATCTAAAATTAGCCATTCTACACATCTATATCACATTTCTTCAGTAGCTGAGCTCCTAAATACTAAATGTTGTGTAGGTGGACAGCAATGGCCTGGCCCTGGATGATCCTGAACCAGATGGAGAGAGTGAAAGCCCAACATGCTGAGGATGAAGAACGCTTCCTTAAGAACCAGCTTGCAGATCAAAACGGCTTCCTGGATCTCTTGAATGTCCTGCAGGTCAAACTCATAAAGTCAAGAATGAGAGGTTTTGCCTTTAATAGATGGTCACTCCTGGCATTGCAATTAAGTCACCTCTCTTTATTTCCAGATGACGGTGGCTGGATTATCTGGTTACACAAACCTCGGACGAGCGCATGAGGTGGCAAATGAGGTGCGGAGAGTGAGCAAGCAGCTGAAAGAGTGTCAGGAAATGGCACAGCTTTACAACAACCGTGAACGACTTTTTGGCAAACCAGTCTCTAATGTAGGTTAACTCTGCACGCAAATTTGTGATTCATTGTTTTATTATTTTCATTCTATGACATTAATGAGACCATACTTTGTCTAAGAACATTAAAACTGAAAAATCTCTGGCACGTGTTTTATGGTTTTGGTGTAGTACGCCGAGCTACAGAAGCTGAACAAAGAGTTTCAGCCATTTTATGACCTGTGGAAGACAACATCGGATTGGCTGCGTTGGCATGAAAGCTGGCTCAATGACCCGCTGTCAGCCATCAACCCTGAACAATTGGAGAATAATGTCAATGATGCTTACAAGACTATGCACCAGTGTGTCAAACAGTTTAAAGACATTCCTGGTGAGTAGGAAACAATGTTAGAGGACATAAACTAATATTGTATGTTTTTGTGTCATACCTAGCATCAAGAAAGAGATATGTTTTCCTGTTTTATAAGTGAAGTTGAAATTTTCATAAATATAAAAGGAGAAGAAAAACCTGTGGTTTAGACATATGTATTATGTGTTCGTGTCATACTGTTCAAAACATGTTTTTATCATTATTGACTCTATTCAGCCTGTCAAGAAGTGGCATCTGAAATCCGGACTAAGATTGAAGAGTTCCGTCCGTTCATTCCCCTGATCCGGGGCCTGAGGAATCCTGGCATGCGGAACCGCCACTGGGAACTTCTTTCTGAACGTATTAACATGAATATAAAATCTACAGCGAACCTCACCTTTTCCCTTTGTCTGGAGCTGGGCCTACAAAATCATGCGGAGGAAATCACCCAAGTGGCTCAGGAGGCTGGAAAAGAATATGCTATTGAGCAAGTGAGTGCAGTATTTGTCCCATGAAGTTGTTTTTCAGATGTATTTTGTATTTATGAGGCACATAAGAACACTGTGTTTGGTAGTATATGAAAATAAGCAATGCACTGTATACTCTTTCTCAGTGTTACCTGCAAAAAGAAATCTCCATTCATTTGTGAGTTGAAGTTTTGCATCAACTAGTGGACTTTTGACAGCTCCAGGGCTTTTGTTAAAGCTACAGATATTTTATTTATCCATTGCATTTCTTCTTCATAGACAGCCAAGTTTTATCAGAAGCTCATCTTGTCTGTCGTTGGATTGGAATTTTTTTAATTATTATTATAATTAGAAATTACAATACATTGTGGGATCATTTGTTAAGGTTTATTGAGCCCTGAGGTAGTGCTACACCACAAAAGACCACTAAGGCCAGAAGTGGAGCAGCGCTGCATGACCCACTAAGCCAACTGGAAGAGCTGCACCATGGGGCTCATTGCATTCCAAAGCTACAGTAGGGATGTCTGTACAGTTGTGGCTGATATCAGATCGTAATGCAAAATTCTGGCTGCTTTAGGTCAAGACATTGTATCTAAAGGCACTAAACTCATATTTTATGAGATATTTTCTAACCCTTCGATAATTATATAAATTAATAACAATATCACAGGAACATTTTTGCTGTTTGATCCTTTTTTTCCTGAACTGCATAACAGAACAATTCCACAGAGATATTATGTCACATGACATTATTTTCTGCTCTCATACATAGGCTCTGATAAAGATGGAGAAGGAGTGGTCAACGGTGATGTTTGAGGTGATGCCTTATAAGGAGACAGGGACTTACATCTTGAAGAGCCCAGACGAAGCTTCTCAGCTCCTGGATGACCACATTGTAATGACTCAGAGCATGGCCTTCTCCCCATATAAAAAACCCTTCGAGGAGAGAATCAGCAAATGGGAAAGTAAATTAAAAATGACACAGGTAAGCCAATCATCCTGCAGGTATGATTCTGAAATCCACAAGGTGAGGTACTTTTGGATGTTTGTTTAGTAATAGGCGTCCACACCAAAAACAATTACTAAAAGTATTTGTGTTACTGTGGTATTCTGCTGGTAGGAAGTATTAGAAGAGTGGCTCATCTGTCAGCGGTCGTGGCTGTACATGGAACCTATTTTCAGCTCTGATGACATCAACCGGCAGCTGCCTGTGGAAGGAAAGAGGTATCTGACCATGGAGCGCACCTGGAGGAAGATCATGAAGGCTGCCCATGATAACAATAAGGTGAGCATGGTCAGACTACTTCATCATACTATTTTTGATTTGTCAGTGGTTCACCAAAGAATTGAGATGCGATTGTCTTTATGAGTCCAGGTGATTGAGGTGTGTCCTGAACCACGTTTATTGGCCAGTCTCAAAGACTGTAACAATTTACTGGAGCTTGTTCAGAAAGGACTGAGTGAATACCTGGAGACCAAACGAAGTGCCTTTCCCAGGTAAAAATGATACATTTTTATGGTTTAATAGCATCATATGACCCCTTTAAGAACTCTCTTGTTTTCTGGTTTTAGATTTTACTTTTTATCAGATGATGAGTTGCTGGAGATTTTATCTCAGACTAAAGATCCAACAGCAGTCCAGCCACATCTCCGCAAATGCTTTGAGAACGTTGCCCGGGTGAGTCCTTTTTTGCATACAACAGGTCTTGTTTGCTGTAATATGTTTACGATATTACTAGCATGGCAGAAAATAACATTTTGGTTTATTTAAAATGCTGTGGACCTAAGGTCATAAGTAGCACAGGTATATTTGTAGAAATAGTCAACAATACATTGTATAGGTTAAAATGACATATTTTTATTTTATGCCAGAAATCATTGATGCATAAATCTCAATTAAAAAAAACTGACACTTATGACTGATTTTGTGGTCCAGGGTCACCACATATAGTGTTTCATTAATGTCAGAAATTCTGAAATCTGTTGTACAACATGTAGCTCAAGTTCCAGTCAGATCTGCTGATCACACACATGTACTCTGCTGAGGGAGAGGAAGTCCAGTTGTCTGTCCCGGTGTCTCCTTCTGGGAATGTGGAGCATTGGTTGCGGGAAGTGGAGAACTCCATGAAGGCCAGTGTAAGAGACAACATTAGTCGTTCCCTGCATGCCTATGTAGAGGTAAGTGTTGTTTCTGAAGTCAGTGACTTTTAACAAAGTGCATAGCTAAAACACATTTTTTGTTTTTTTGTTTTATGTAAATGGCCCTTTAATCAGTATGAAACACCATTGATTTACAAAGTGCACTAGATTTTTTGTTGCTAAATACAATGTCTCTTATAATAACAAGTAGTTTATGTTGTCAGTGAATGTTTTGATATGAAGTCTCAACCCTGCAGCATCCTCGTACAGAGTGGGTGTTGTCCTGGCCTGGGCAGGTGGTGATCGCTGGCTGTCAAACATTTTGGACCCAAGAGGTGTCAGAGTCTCTGGATAAGGGAGACCTTGCAGATCGGCTTTATCCACAGCTACAGACACAGGCACGTACTGTTTACAACAGTGCAACAATTCAATTCCTGGGGATGTTTTGTGCAGTACAATGTTGTAAATTCTGATTAGGAAACACTGAATCTAAGCTAAAGTGTGTGTTTGTATATGTCCACACAGTTGGGAGATTTGGTGCAGCTGGTGCGGGGTCGTCTGTCAAAGATGCAGCGGATGGTACTCTCAGCACTCATTGTGATTGAAGTGCATGCTAAAGATGTGGCAGCAAAGCTGGTTGAGGAGAAAGTGTCCAGTGTCAATGACTTTGAGTGGATCAGTCAACTGAGGTTATACAATATAAAATCTAAATATATGTCAATTGTAACATTTTGATAGTTGTCTTGTAAAAGTAGTGAAGTGTGTGTGTGTGTGTGTGTGTATATATATATATATTAGAGAGAGAGAGAGATCAGTTTACTGTACACGTGTTAGTGTTTGTGTTTTCATAGATATTACTGGCGTGATGACCTGTACATCAGAGCAGTGAATGCTGAGTTCTTGTATGGTTATGAGTACCTTGGTAACTCAGGACGACTTGTTATCACTCCATTGACAGACAGGTGACATTTAGAAAACAGAACCACAGTTATACTGCATGTAGCTGTACATATGCTTTTCAAAGAAAATGATTTTACAGGATGCTTTCTTTGTTAGAAATTAAAATGATATACAGTATTTGCCCATAACACAGGTGCTACCTCACGCTGACTGGTGCGCTACACTTAAAGTTTGGAGGTGCCCCGGCAGGCCCTGCGGGTACAGGAAAGACCGAGACAACTAAAGACCTGGGCAAAGCTCTGGCCATCCAGACTGTAGTTTTTAACTGCTCCGATCAGCTGGACTTCATAGCCATGGGCAAGTTCCTCAAAGGCTTAGCTAGTTCAGGGGCCTGGGCCTGCTTTGATGAATTCAATCGAATTGATGTGGAGGTTTTATCAGTTGTGGCTCAACAAATCACAACCATCCAAAAAGCCCAACAGCAAAGAGTGAGTAAAATCACACACTTGAGGCCTACTGTTTAAACACTATAATATGTGCATGTTAAGGACAGAAGGGAAGTTTTTTTTTTTTTTACATAACTTTTATCATACATCATATCTAGTAAATTATTTTTTTTATTCTTATCCGTATTTTTATTTATTTATCTAGATAATCATGAAAATGAATGGTAAAAATTTGTGGAAAACCTGATGTCCTGTTTGTTGTGTTCAGGTGAAGAGATTTGTATTTGAAGGCATGGAAATCCCTCTTGTTCCATCCTGTGCAGTCTTCATCACTATGAATCCTGGTTATGCTGGTCGAACTGAACTACCAGATAATTTAAAGGTAATTGAAATGTATGGAATTCACCAGCAGCAATGTAAAAGGTCAAAATAAAAAAAGACTGATTGATAACATATTGTATGTGTTCCTTAGGCTCTATTCCGTCCCGTGGCAATGATGATCCCTGATTACGCCATGATAGCAGAGATCTCTCTTTACTCATTCGGCTTCAGTGATGCCAAAGTCTTGTCCAAAAAAATCACCAGCACCTTCAAACTGTCCTCAGAACAGCTCAGCTCACAGGTTTGACTTTTATGGCATGAGTGCAGCTATGTTTTGGGGGGCAATTTCAAATAGAAAAGTCAGACAAGAAGAATGAAAAAGAAAAATAGGCTTTGCTTGCTTCTTCTGTTTGTTCTTCAGACTTCATCTATTTGTTTCATGTGAAATTCACTTTCTTGCATGTTGTCAATTAGGACCACTATGATTTTGGGATGAGAGCTGTAAAAACTGTCATCTCTGCTGCTGGAAACTTGAAGAGGGAAAATCCTGATATGAATGAGGTTTGATGATACACAATGTTTGTATGCATGTTTGCTCTGCAGTATTCTACAATGTTATTGATTTTTGTTTTCTGCAATTGAATCTCTTCTTAAAGTACCATATATAAAACCATCTACTGCTGTATGAATTGTATGATTTATGCAGGAGCTGATATGCCTGCGTGCCATCAGAGATGTCAATGTACCAAAGTTCCTTCAGGACGACCTCAAGCTCTTCAATGGCATTGTGTCAGACCTCTTCCCCAAGATCCGTGAAGAGCCGATAGACTATGGTACCCTAGAAGAGTCCATCAGGAAGGTCTGTGCAATCAAATGCCTTAAAGATGTGGATGGTGAGTGTGCAGTAGAATCATGTGATTTATAAGAAAACAATAGAAAATCATATTTCTTACCGAACTGATTATGTACAATTGGTAGAATTACTATCAGTTAGTGCTAAATACTAAATATATCATATTGAATGCTAAACTGGTTAGTCAGCAAATTCATTTTTAGTGTTTTTCATGTCTTGCAGGGTTTATAACCAAGTGTATTCAATTATATGAGACCACTGTAGTCAGACACGGTCTAATGTTGGTAGGACCATCAGGCTCTGGTAAAACAAAGGTAAGCTGCTAAAAAAAATTCTGATTTCGGAATTCACTTATATGCACTCTATCATACTTACAGTGTTATGAAGTCCTGGGAGCAGCAATGACCGCCCTGAAAGGCCAACCCTCAGTTAGTGGAGGAGAATATGAGTCTGTACAGACCTACGTACTCAACCCCAAATCCATCACTATGGGCCAGCTTTATGGAGAATTTGATCAGCTTACTCATGAATGGTGAGTGCACTCTGAATTTACTGCAATAACAGTGCTGTACAGGTTGTCTGGTTGTATGTTGACCTGAGTTTATACTATCCAATCTTAGTATAACTGGATGCAAAATTCACTTTTACAAGGTGTTTGCATATTAGCAGTGTGTGGACACAAAAACTCCACAATAATAAAAATCCATTCACTACTTTTTTTCCCCCCAAAAAACTAAATCGTCTCAATTATCAATCTGTTTTGAGTTTCTGAGCGGTATGATGTCATTCTGCTCAGGCCCCGCCTACAACCACTGATGGACTGTCCATCAGCCAGTTGTAAGCTGTGTTTTATTTTTTATTTTTTCTGAATACACAAAAAACATGTGGGTGGGGTGAGCAGTAACTCATTACCATTTAAAGAGACATGCACCAAAATGGATTGCTGTGAACATAGCTGCTTCTGACAAGGTACAAAGGAATTGTTTTAGATGACTATTAGGGAATTTTCACCAAAGTGTGTTGCAGGTATTTCATGAAGACCCTAAAGTATCAAACCAACTTATGGAAAATTGGCATCCGATGCCCCCTTTAAGATCTCGCAAGAAATACATAAATACATCATTAAATAAATAAAGGTTGTTAAAAGCACACAAACTGTTAAATTACAGGACAGATGGTATACTGTCTTGTCTCATTCGGGATGGAGCTGCCTCCATGGACCAGGAGAAGAAGTGGTACATGTTTGATGGACCTGTGGATGCTGTGTGGATCGAGAATATGAACACGGTTCTGGATGACAACAAGAAACTGTGTCTAAGCTCTGGAGAGATCATCAAACTCTCTGACGTATGAGAATTTCTTCTAATAGCTCTGTTTTGTACCTCCTTTGTGTAAATATAATAATAATTTTCTGTTTTTCTTGTTGGCCCTCAGGTGATGACCATGATGTTTGAGGTGCAGGATTTGGCAGTGGCATCTCCTGCCACGGTTTCTCGCTGTGGCATGGTATATCTTGAGCCCAGTATTCTGGGTCTGACTCCATTCACAGAATGTTGGCTCCGCACAATCCCTGACATGTTTCAGCCCTACACAGATCAGCTCAACTCTCTCTTCACTAGGTTCTTACAGGTAATCGGTTCTGTAGTGTTTAGTTTATATGGTCTACAGCCTGATCAAAATCTGTTGATCAAGTAAAAGTGAACATATTGTAAGGTATGTAGTTCATTGTCTATCAAGGTTTTAAGATGTTTTTATGTGCTGCCTCAGGACTCCATTCAATTTGTCAGAAAATCAGTGAAGGAGGTGATCACCTCCATGGACAGCAATCTTACGTGCTCTCTGCTCAAACTGATGGACTGTTTCTTTCAGCCCTTCATCCCACGGGAGGTCAGAGAACTTTTTTGTGTTACAGTGGTTAAACTAATGTATTCATGGCTAAACTGAATTTTGTGTGTGTGGTTAGGGTAAGAAGCCCCCTTCCCAGGAGAAACTGTCTCGGCTGCAGGAGCTGATTGAGCCCTGGTTTATCTTTTCACTCATATGGAGTGTTGGGGCTACAGGAGACTCTGCCAGCTGCCAACGTTTCAGTTCTTGGCTCAGGGGCAAGATGGTTGAAGAAAAGGTCAATAGTAGCATAACATTTATCATGAAGCTCAGTGCTATCAGCAATTTTCATCTGTAGATAATTAAGCTGAAGAGCCACAGAGCATTCAAATAGTTGTATTGCTTTTTTGTAAGTTTATTCATTCAGAGCTGCATTTTGCAAACCTCGTTTATTTGTTTTTCAGGTCCAACTGGGTTTCCCTGAGGAAGGACTAGTATACGATTACAATTTAGACGATGCAGGAATAAGTTGTTTTGATGAGGAGGAGGAGGAGGAGGAGGATGGAAAAGAGAGGAAGGTGAGAATGTATTCTGGAATGAATATTTAAATTAATTTACAAACCATTTTTTGAGATACACTTTTGAGTAAAAGAAATTAAATAATTTTCAAATGCTTCAGGTTCAGTGGGTCAATTGGATGAAATATGCCCAGGAAGTGGTCATCACCCCAGAAACTAGCTACTCTGACATCATTGTGCCCACAGTTGACACTGTCCGCATGTCCTTCCTGATAGACATGCTGCTTTCCAATAAGAAGCCTGTGGGTAGTTTTGACTCTCAGTCTACATGCAGTCATGTTAATGGCATGTGCATGTGCAGCTAAGCTTGTTTCCTCTTTTGATTTATCAGGTATTGTGCATTGGGCCAACTGGCACAGGAAAGACCCTGACCATATCAGACAAGCTTCTCAAGAACATGCCTGCTGAATACATCACTCACTTCCTAATGTTCTCTGCTCGCACCTCCGCCAACCAGACTCAAGACTATATTGACAGCAAACTTGACAGAAGGTTCTTCCTTTCTCTTCCTTTCATCAGTCTGTTACTGCTTAATTTTTTCTCTGTACATATTACTAGATTTTTAGCATATACATATATCTTACTTGCAGACGTAAAGGTGTGTTTGGGCCTCCTTTGGGAAAATATTTTATTTTCTTTATTGATGATCTGAACATGCCCATGCTGGAAACATACGGAGCTCAGCCTCCCATTGAACTGCTGCGCCAGTGGATGGATCACGGAGGCTGGTATGACAGAAAACAGATAGGTGTGTTTAAAAAGTTGGGTCAGTCTGTTTTTTTTTTGTTTTTTTTAAAGAAATGATTGCTTTTATTCAACAAAGATGCATTAAAGTGATCAAAAGCAACAGAAAGATTTCTATTTCACCTAAATGCTATTGTTTTGGTCATTCTGTTCATCAAAGAATCTGTGGTTTCCTCAGACATATTAAGCAGCATTCCTGAATGATGGTGCACAAAAATACTTTGTACAAACTCTGATTCATCCTCTGTGTTTATAAGGGACCTTTAAAAACCTTGTTGACATAAACTTTGCGTGTGCCATGGGCCCTCCTGGTGGCGGCAGGAACCCCATCACTCAGCGTTTCACACGCCACTTCAACTTCCTGTCCTTCACTGAAATGGAGGACGCCAGCAAGAAGAAGATCTTTTCCACCATCCTGGGGAGCTGGATGGGTGAGTAACAGTCAACATGTGGGCATCTAGATATGAATGTATTTCAATGTGGGTTTTCAACAGGAAACATCTGTCATAAGCTTTGCTAGCATTTTGACTGATGCTTTGATTTATTGATTTATTTTTTTACAGATGGAAATATGAGTAAAAAGGACCCAGGCAGTAAGCTTGATACAGGGAAACAGAAAGATAGACAGAGAGAACGAAGAGAAAGACTAAACCACTAAATGTCAAATTTCTTATTGATATTTACAAATATAAGTTACTGATATATTTCTGAAAAGATAAATACTGAGCTTATATTGACATACTGTATATGCCTCACTCGCAAAATGGGTTTTCTCACACAAACTCTTTTTGCATCTATGATTTCTAGAGAAAGTTCCAGAAATCAAACCTTTCAATGAGCCACTAGTAGATGCCACCATCAGGGTGTACTCCACTCTTACCTCTGCTCTCCTACCCACGCCTGCTAAATCCCACTATACGTTCAACCTGAGGGACCTCTCAAAAGTCTTCCAGGGCATCCTGATGGCAGAGGCTGTGAAAATAGAGGTACCACCATTAATAAGTCTCAGTTTTTTAGATATGTCATGTGTTATCTATTCAAATCTTCGTAAAAATCTTTTGTATCATCTCTGTTTCCTCAGAATAAAATACAGTTATTGCAGCTTTGGTATCATGAGAGCTGCAGGGTGTTCCAGGATCGACTGGTCAGTGATGAAGACAGGAAGTGGTTTGACCAGCTCCTCCACACTCACATACAGGAGTTTGGGTGCAAGATTGAGGAGGTGGTCCCATACCAGCCAGTCCTATATGGGGACTTCATGTTCCCTGGGGCTGTCAAGGTCTACCGGCTGATTGAAGATAAAGAAAAGGTACAAGGCTTATATTGCCTTGTATATATATGTATTATATATATATATATATATATATATATATATATATATATATATATATATATATATATATATATATATATGATATCAAAAGTTTATATAGTGTGTGTTTATTAAGATTTTGTTTTTAATTTATTTATTGCAACTGTTTTAGTACTTTAAACAAAAATTAGAACTGTTGCCTTGACAAGTTTTTTTTTATATATATTTAATTTATTTTCAGTTTATGTTCATTTTATCTCAGGTGATTTTTTTTAACAGTAATAACCCTGGATCAGACTTTTGTGTGAGCAGCTACTCATTGTTAATATGTAACGTCACACATTTTGCTTGCCCTGGCAATATTTAGAATAAAATAGTTGTTTTTAGAATCACAAAGGTTTTTTTAAGTCTTGTTCTGTATCCACTAATACAGCTGGCCAGTGTGATGGAGGAGTACATGGATGATTATAACCAGAGCAGCACCACTAAGATGAAGCTGGTGCTGTTCATGGACGCCATACAGCATGTGTGTCGTATCAGCCGCATCCTGCGCCAGCCCCTGGGGAACGCTTTGCTGTTAGGAGTTGGTGGCAGTGGACGCCAGTCGCTTACCAGGCTTGCGACACACATGTGAGAGCTAAAGAGTTGTTATGCTGAACCCTTAGAATATAAGTAGCATCACTAATGAGAGTCAGTTGAATAAGGCTTTATTTGATCAAAACCAGAAGTTACATTGACCCGCCGAATTAAAACTATGTTTAAACCTAAACAATTTTGACATCAATACTTTTGTTAAAATTATCCTTGCCTGTAAACGTTTTGATCTGCCACTCATGTAGAACTGTAAAGAATTATGTCATGTCTGGAACACATACGCGAGCAACGTTCAATATCAGTACCAACTATTTGAAAAAATCTAATAAACTGTGACATATATAATACAAATACATAATTTGACATAGACACAGTATTTATACACAAGGAAAAAAATGTCCAAATTATTATTAGAATGTGTTTAAGGGGCAACATTTAAAATTAAGTAATAGCCAGATCTTAAACTTTTTAGTGAAAATGTCTTTATACATGGCCACCCACAAAGAAATGATTACAGTGTAAATCCTGCTATTATATTCCAGCATCAAAATGAACATTCAGACCTTCATTCATATGTCCATTTGGAAACCAACCAAAAGTGATAGACCAAATTAAAAACCTCATCTATGGCTTCCCTGTTGAACACAGATGTTTTGAATGTGACTGTCCTTATATTGTCAGAGCTGAATATGAGTGCTTCCAGATTGAACTCTCCAAGAACTATGGCTTCCTAGAGTGGAGAGAGGACATCAAAAGCATCATGCTAAAGGCAGGTCTGCAGAATGTGCAGATCACCTTCCTGTTTGTAGATACACAGGTGAGCTCACAGATTATAAACATTTTCACATTATATACCAGATATACTGTTAAAAAGATTTTTATTAATGTTTATTAAAGAAGTCTCTTATGCTCGCTAAAGCTGTAAACACAAATAGTAAACACATTAATAAATTTAAAATGTATTCCGGTGTTGGCAAAGCTGAATTTACAGCAGCCATTACTCCAGTCTTCAGTGTCACATGATCCTTAAGAAAATCCTATGTTTCTTAAAGATTTACAGTGTCTGCATGAAAATCACATTGACACAAACAACAATTTGCTGTCCAAGTCTTTAACACTTTTTTTCTGTCTTACCTGCCGGTTTTCAGATTAAGAGTGAATCATTCCTGGAGGATGTGAATAACATCCTGAACTCAGGCGATGTGCCCAATCTTTATACTTCAGAGGAGCAGGAACGGATCCTGACTGCCATGAAACCTGTGGTTCAGGACATGGGCCAGCAGCCCACCAAAGCAAACCTCATGGCAGCCTACATCAAGAGAGTCCGTAGCAACATCCACACTGTTCTCTGCATGAGGTTTATCTTTATACATATCTTTATACGTTGTCCCATTTGTTAGAATGATATCCCATAAAATTTTAGCTTGAAACATACAGGAAACAGTTGGAAACTGAGTCTCAAGACGTCTGTTCTCTGTCTCCATCTACAGTCCAGTAGGGGAAGTGTTCCGGGCTCGCCTCAGGCAGTTCCCCTCACTGGTCAACTGCTGCACAATTGACTGGTTCAGCGCATGGCCGCAGGAGGCACTACAGTCTGTAGCAACATCTTTCCTCAATGAGCTTCCAGAACTGGACGCCAGTCCTACGGCCATCCAAAGCCTGGTCAGTAAAGGTGTGAGATATGCATGTGTAAGTGCATTCAAGATCGTAAAAATGACCTGTTGTCTCTCTTTACAGGCACTGATGTGTGTTGAGATCCATCAAATGGTGTCCAGGAAGTGTGAGCAGTACTTGGCTGAACTTTCCCGCTACAACTACGTCACTCCTAAGAGTTACCTGGAGCTCCTCAGCATCTTCTCATCTCTGATTGGCCAGAAGAAGCAGGAGCTACACAGCGCTCGACAGAGAATGAAAACAGGCCTGGATAAGGTGATTTAGGAAACGTCTTATTCTTCCTACACATTCTACATGATCTACAAACATGTTTCATGATTGTATGTGTATGTGTGTAGCTGCTGAGGACAGCAGAGGATGTGAGCAAGATGCAGGAAGAGTTGGAGATGATGAGGCCTCAGCTGGAGGAAGCAGCCAAGGACACTGTGATCACCATGGAGAAAATAAAAGTGAATAAAACAGCAAGAATAAATAGTTAGGAAGGCAAACATGAATGAATAAGATTCCAGATTGATTTTTGTTGCCTGAGATATATGTGTGTGTGTGTGGGTGTGTGTGTGTAGGAAGATACAGTGGTAGCTGAGGAGACCCGTGTAGCGGTGCAAGCTGAGGAGGCTAAAGCCACTGAAAAGGCCCGTGTGGCACATGCCATCGCTGATGATGCTCAGAAAGACCTGGATGAAGCACTTCCTGCTTTGGATGCTGCCCTCGCTAGCCTGAAGTCGCTGAAAAAGAATGATGTTGTTGAGGTGCATACATCATATTTCCGGTTATCGTCTGTCCAAAATACCACAAAGTTCAGGTCATACAAGCTCACAAGGAGGTGTGTATGTGTGTTTGTGTGTGTGTGTTTGTGTGTGTGTTTGATATACTGTAGGTGCGGGCTATGCAGAGGCCTCCTCAAGGAGTGAAGCTGGTTATAGAAGCTGTCTGTATCCTGAAGGGTATCAAACCCAAGAAAGTTGCAGGAGAGAAGCTCGGAGAGAAGGTTGATGACTACTGGGATGCAGGAAAGAGTATTCTGCAGGATCCAGGAAAATTTCTGGACAGTCTCTTCAAGTATGACAAGGTGAGATGAAGATTTTGTATATGACTAATCTAAGCATGTCCCTTTTTGTTTATCATGTACATAGTGAAAATAAATAGACTGAAATGTGTTTTAATGCAAATTGCATTTTTATTATTCTAAATATAGAATATAGGCCTACTTATTTTCTGCTGAATTGAAACACTTGAAATGCACTTTAATTGTGCAAAAGTAGTGCTGACGTCCAACTAAAGATATACTTAAAATATTTTTTATTGTGCTAAAGTGGAACTATTGCAAGTATACCTTTGGTAAACCTTAAATATCTTGCATTTAAAGACCGATATTATTCAAAGAATATATCATCCTCGTCAATAATGACATTAAAACACATTTTAGGTTAAATATTAAGAAATGTGCATTGCGCACAATTAGTACTCCAAATAAAGTTTATTTATAATTTTTATATCAGTTAGTTTCAAGCAATATGTCATATGTTTGAATATGTTAATAGATTTGAACCGTACTTAGTATAAAATAAATGTAAATGTACACTGATGATAATAGGAATTGTTTCTTGTGCACAAAATCAGATATGATTAGTTTTAGAATGATTTCTGAAGCATCGTTTGACACTGGATTAATAGCCACTGAAAATTAGCTTTGCAATCACAGAAATAATTTTCATTTTTTTTAAATATATTACAGTAGCAAAACAATTGTTTTAAATTGTAAATATATTTTTACAATATTTCTCCTTTAACTGTATTTTAAATAAAATAAGTGCCATTTTGGTGAGCATGAATGTCTTTGGTTTATTTGAAAAACATGAAAACTTTTACAGAGCCCAAGCATTGTAAGGTTTTTAGCACAAATTCAAAATCTTCATGGCGTTAGAAATATTATTTGAAACATTTAAGACCAAAGTGTATAATCCATTGCTCTGGTCTTTTATCCCACAGGAAAACATCCCAGATTCGGTGATCAAACAAGTGCAGCCTTACATTGACAACCCAGAGTTCCAGCCTGAATCAATCGCCAAGGTGTCCAAAGCCTGTACTTCCATCTGTCAGTGGGTGCGAGCAATGCATGTGTACCATTTTGTGGCCAGAGCTGTAGAGCCCAAACGGGTAGGAGCTTGATTCCTTTGTGCTAAATCCATTGTTTAGCTTAAATCTCCTTAAATGTTCATTTTTTGTGTCTTTGTTTTTATATCTGTGTCTGTAATAAAAACTGACAGTTTTAAGCACTTTTCTGCCTATCAGCATCTTGCATTTTTTTGTGATTAGACCAAAACTGAGGCTAATTTAATAATTATATTAATTCATTTTTATATGTGTGTGTATGTGTGTGTGTGTGTGTGTGTGTGTGTGTGTGTGTGTGTGTGTGAGCAGCAAGCCTTGCAGGAAGCTCAGGAGGATCTGGATGTAACACAACGCATTCTGGATGATGCTAAGGAGAAACTAGCAGCTGTAGAGGAGGGCATTGCTACACTGCAGGCCAAGTATCATGAATGCCTGACCAAGAGAGACGAGCTAGATGCCAAATGTCAGCTGTGTGAGAACAGATTGATCCGTGCAGATAAGGTGAGTGGAGAAAAACTATTTAATTTGGCATTTATTTCACAGTGACACTGGCCTGTCAAATTAACCACTTTATCATGCCGACCGTATTTGCATCAGTATGAAATATGTGACTAGTGAGTGTGTTTTGTAGAAGTTTGCTATACTTTGAGTTTCTATTGAGCACATGGCGGTTCAGACACAGGATGTTGTTGTGTGTGGCAGCTGATTGGTGGACTGGCTGATGAGAAGGTGCGCTGGAGAGAGACCGTTCAGCAGCTGGAGTACATGGTGAATAACGTGGCAGGAGATGTGCTGCTGGCTGCAGGATACGTAGCTTACCTCGGTCCCTTCACTGTGAGTGTGTGGGAGTGTGGCAGATAAAATGCATATTGGGTGGAATGATCTTTCAATGTTTGAGTGAGTTAATTATGAGGGTGGTTGTTTACAAAAACGAAATCAGGTCATATTTCACCCTAAAAAAAAAATACAATTCTGATTTTGAAAGAAAATTTTTTTGACAAATAAGCACTTTTGTTTTTATTGCCGTAATGCAGAAAAATCTCATCTTTAACATTTAATTGGGAGATTCACAGAGAGAGTAGATATAAATATGTATGATTTCTGCAGGGAGAATATCGTTCAGCGATGGCTGAGGAGTGGCTCAGGGGTTTTAAAGAACTGGCAGTCCCTCACACAGAACGACCCAACCTGATCAGCACACTGGGAGACAAAGTCAAGATCCGCTCCTGGCAGGTTAGAGACCGACACATAAGTACTTCAGTGCATAGACATAACACTGTTTTCTATGTAAATATGCTAGTTATTAACATTTTAAGTGTGTTTATTTGTTTGTGTGCGTGATTTTGTGTGTAGATTGCAGGGCTGCCCAAGGATAGTCTATCTGTGGAGAACGGAGTAATTGCTCAGTACTCTCAGCGCTGGCCTCTGTTTATCGATCCGCAGGGACAGGCCAACAAGTGGATTAAGAACACGGTAATAATTATACAGAATTTTTATACTAAAAACTTTTTTTTTTTTTTTACCCTGGATAACAAAACAACTAATGCTAAATCATGCACTAGTGTCCAAATGGTTTAGGTAAAAAAATGTTTTTTATGTTTTTGAAAAAAGTCTCTTATGCTCACTAGGCTACTGATAATTGATCAAAAATTGCAGAAAACGCTGATGAGATGGGAATTGCATCTTAATGACCCTGAAATCCCGTTCACACCAAGAACGATAACTATAAAGATAACTATAAAGATAAAGATATTAGCGTCCACACCAGTGAACGATATTGTCTGTATATTCTAAACAGACAGGATTGATTCTGATTGGTTGGCAATGTTTTTATCGTTTATCAGAAAAAAAATAGTTCTTAAAGTTTCTCTGTGCCTTTATCATTATAGTTGTGGTGTGGACTCCGCTATTCTTTAATATTGAGAAAGATTTTTAGAACTATATCTTTATCGTTATCTTTATAGTTATCGTGCTTGGTGTGAACGGGCCTTAAACCTTTGAACAGTATTGTGTGTATTGTATTAAATAATTTACTCCAATATAATTTTTGCATGGTCTTTGCTTTTGTTTTGTTTCCACAGGAGCGTGATAACGCATTAGCTGTGATGAAGTTGAGTGACCGAGACTTCCTGCGTAGTTTAGAAAATGCTATCCGCTTCGGAAAGCCTTGCTTGCTGGAGAATGTTGGCGAGGAGCTAGACCCTGCATTGGACCCTGTGCTCCTGCGACAGGTATACATCACTGTTTTGTGTGAATAAATCATAAAATAAAACTCAAAATGTGCTATAGCAGCCACATGCACATGAACAGTGTTTGACGATTTAAATGAATTTTTTGTTATAGTATTTCTTAGCTGCCTGTAGTGTAAATCTGACTTTCTTGAGTGTATGCTCTTCAGACATACACCCATGAAGGCAACGTAGTTCTAAAACTCGGAGACACTGTCATTCACTATCATGACGACTTCAAGATGTACATCACCACTAAGCTGCCCAACCCTCATTACTCACCGGAGATCTCTACTAAAGTGACTCTCATTAACTTCACCCTCTCACCCAGGTGCTGCTCTTAAATTTCTTAAGACAAGAAGATAACCTGGGCTTTTAGGTTTAGAGGTGGGTTCTGGATTTCACATGTGTTGGGTTTCTGTGCGTATTCATACAGTGGGCTAGAGGATCAGCTACTAGGCTGTCTCGTAGCTGAAGAGAGACCGGATCTGGAAAAGGTGAAGAACCAACTCATTGTGAGTAATGCACAAATGAAGCAGGAGTTAAAGGAGATAGAAGATCAGATCCTGTTCCGACTGAGCTCTTCAGAGGGAAACCCTGTTGATGACGAGGAATTGATAAGAGTGCTTGCGGCCTCCAAAGTCAAAGCCGAAGAAATACAGGTCTGAAAGAAATGCTGAAGAGCTTAATCTGCTTTCTATTTATGCTGTAGAAATCTAATACCAAATCAGTGATTTTTGGACATTTTCAAACCATTAGGCTAAAGTGACTGCAGCTGAGGCGACTGAGAGGGACATTGACGCCACACGTCTGGAATACGTCCCTGTGGCTGTCAGAGCCCAGATCCTCTTCTTCTGTGTGTCAGATCTGTCAAATGTGGACCCCATGTACCAATACTCTCTGGAGTGGTTTCTGGGGATTTTTATGAGTGGGATTGCCAACTCAGAGAAAGCAGGTGAAAACATGCCCTTCTGTTATTGACCTTTGGCATTGAAAGACCTGCAAAGGTCTTTTTGTCTCCAAGGTCATTTTCCACTATCCACAATAATATTCAAAGGCCCCATAACGCTCCCAGTTATTTATGATTTACTGGGTAAGGATAAACTTTAATATATATACATTTTGTATTATTATTAAAAACGTTTTATTTTTTATTTCTACCCAATAAAATATTTTAGTGCTTGGTATAACTCGAAAATTCCCATGGAGTGTTTTTTTTTTCTTTTTCATTTTATTCATTTGCTACAGTACAAGATTTATATCCAGGTTTACGTAGACATTTTAAGATCTTATTTTAGACATCTTATAGACATTGGCCGTAATAGTTAATAAACTTTATAAATTATTTTATAAATTAACAAACTGATTAACTAACTGTCTTGGCTTATTTCCCCACAGATGAAGTGAAGGAGCGTATTTTCAACATTAATGAGTTCTTCACCTTCAGCTTGTACAGTAACGTCTGCCGCAGTCTTTTTGAGAAACACAAGCTGATGTTTGCCTTCCTCCTCTGTTCCAGAATTCTGATGAATGACAGCAAGATTGATATGGTTAGAAAGATGAAAAACAGGATAAAATGTCTGGAGTGAGGAAGAAATAATAACAAAGTAAACAAATATCTTGATTTGTGTATGACTGCCTGTGTGTGTACAGGCTGAGTGGCAATTCTTGTTATCAGGGGGGCGGCCCCAGCATCAGACTCCAAACCCTGCTCCAAACTGGCTCTCCATGAGAGCCTGGCAGGACATACTGGCACTGAGTACCCTGCCCACCTTCAGTGACCTGCCAGAGAGCTTCTCCAAACATGAGTCTGCATTCAAGAGTATATTCGACAGCAGCCAGCCACACAGGTAGGCACAAACATACTTTTAGGCCCTGTTAGAGGTTGTAAATGGTATTGTTATTGTGCATGTCGGGTGTAGATTCTAAGTTTCTAAGCATATGTGAACAGGGAGCCTCTTCCAGGCGAGTGGAACAGTGGTTTAGACTCATTTCAGAAGCTTCTGGTTCTGCGCTGTTTGAGAGCTGACCGGCTCACTCACAGCCTGCAGGACTTTGTGGCTTCACAGCTGGGTCAGAACTTCATCGAGCCACAGGTATATGCTCTATGCTCTATATAAACCACGGTCGTATCATCATATAATAGCGTTAACAATCTAATAGCATTTTGATATTAACGCAACACTGTTTATGTAAGAACTTCACATTAGAATGTTAAATAAACAGAGGTTAATTTGAATTCACCCTGTAGCAGGTATTTGCATATTTTTTTAGTCATACTAATAATGTTTTTCTGTATGACTCACTGTTTTTGGTTTTGATTTGTCATCTCTCTCATTCCACCATGTTTCTCTTGTCTCTCAGACATCAGACCTGTCTGTGGTGTTTAAAGATTCGTCTCCTTCCACCGCTCTCATTTTTGTGCTTTCTCCTGGTACCGACCCTGCTGCTGACCTCTATAAGTTTGCAGAGGTCATGAAGTTTTCAAAGAAGATGACCGCCATCTCCCTTGGCCAAGGACAGGTCAGAACACAAAACATCCAGAGATAAACATATGAGGAAACTGATGTAATAAATGTATAGTCAGATTTGCGCCTGTTTCACGCATACCTGGATTGCAGTGCATATTTTTACTCACCTGCTATGCATTGTGTAAGCATTAGTAATGGATTGAACAAGTGAGTAATAATGGACACATCACAAGACACTATATCTGCATACATCTTAGTATATTGACTATATTGGGCTAACAGCATTGGTTGTATGTCAGGGCCCCAGTGCTGAGGCCATGATGCACAGCGCCATGGAGAAAGGACAATGGGTCTTCTTCCAGAACTGCCACCTCGCTCCAAGCTGGATGCCATCTCTGGAGAGACTCATCGAGAACATCGATCCTGACAAAGTTCGACACACCTTAATAGCTGTTTTAGTTTTTTATTGGCTGTTTGTTGAATATATTCATCTTGGTTCCATTCATTGTTTTTTTTTTTCTTTCAAAAGAAAGTTCATTTAAATATACTGAAATACTTGTTTGTATTGCAGGTTAATCGGGACTTCCGTGTTTGGCTCACTAGTCTGCCCAGCAACAAGTTTCCAGTCTCAATTTTGCAGAATGGCTCCAAGATGACCATAGAACCACCACGAGGCATTAAAGCCAATCTCCTGAGGACCTACGGCAGTCTCACTGATGATTTCATCAATTCCTGTACTAAGGTACCTGTTGAAAATAAGCACTGTTTCTTTGTCTTTTTATGTTGATAAAAAAAATATGTCATATTAATTAGGATTATAGTTATATTTTTTTATGTTGAATTCCAAGACTGCATTTATTTGGACAAAACTATTAACACCCCTTCCCCCCAATACTCTTTGATAAATAAGAATTCAAAAGAACAGCATTTATTTAAAATAGAAATGTTTTTGCTTTTAGTCAGTTTAAAGGATACTGCATCCAAAAATAAAATTCCGTCATTGATTCCTCACCCACTGTGGTTCCAAACTCAAAACCTCTGTTCATCTTCTGAACACAAATTAAGATATTTTTGATGCATCCTCTCACAGACAGCAACCCTTATGAAACAAAAATATATTGCAGTATATTGGAAAATATCATGTAATATATTAGGCATATATTCTTATACATATTTATTTTTTCCAATATATTGCAATATATTGAAAGTGTCAATCATTTGTATATTTTGCAATATATCATATAATATATGTATCATCAATATATTATTAAATGTATTCAAATATATAACATATTAGAAAATAAAAAGGGAAAATAATATATTACAATATATCACAATATATTTTAAGAAATATATTGGTAAATATATTTTCTTTTCGTTAGGGAAGGGCCCTTACACGATCAGATACAGCTAAAATAATCAGTAAAATAATCCATGTGAAATCAGTGGTTCAACTGTAATTTTACGAAGCTGCGAGAATACTTTTTTTGTTAACAATAAAATAAAATAATTACTTAATTCAACAATGCATCTCCTTCGTGTCACCCTGGTGCCATTTTGGAGAATATCCACTGAAAGTGAACGGTATTTGCTGTTCTGTGTCAGCTGTGCTTCACGGAATGAAGGGTTGAACAACATGACGCTGAGTAATCAATGACAGAATTAACATTTTTGGATGGACTAACCCTTTAATGCATCCTTGCTTAATAAACAATATAAAAAATAAAATAAAATTTAAAAAAAACGCTAGTATCTGTAAATGTAAAAATATTATATCATATCTGTTACGAATCAGCTCAAGGGGGAAATATGAATAATCAATCATAACTGGTTATGATAAATTATAAATATTTATATCCGCTGTAAGTTTTTACTTGACCTCTCAGTGTCAACTGTCTGTCAATTCTAAGAACTTTAATTTCCTGGTTAAGGAAAATAACTTTCTTACTGTACAATACTACTCAGAGCATGTAGCAAAAATCTGCATGATTAGGGACTTCAGTTATGAGCAAACAATGAACAACCTCAAGCGTGATACAACTAAGACTTTATTAACTACATAAACACTCATACTTGTCTAACACACACACCCACATGCATACAGTTGGCATAGGAAAAAGGGTTAAAGCTTAAGCAGTAAAGAGATGAGAAATAAAGACATGGAGCTATGGTACAATTTGATATTCCTTTGTAAAAGGTGCATATGATACTTAATGTATCAATTAATAAGACTATGTTTGATACTTGTAAGTCACGCCTGTTTGATAAAGAGTCCTGATGCACTTTGGGGCTCCAGTTGGTCTCTGCTGAAGTGAGTTGATGAGACCAGTTTGAATCAGAGGATCTTGATGAATAAATAGTCAAGGCCGAAGCCTGGCACAAGCTTAGCGTGGTTTTGAGAGCTATTAGCTCAGCATCTTCTCCTGGAATTCCCGAATCTAAGAGAACCGCCCTGATCTGGTGATCAGTGATCTATATAGGGAGATGATGTCATACCCTCAGGATTTGAGTGAGCCAGTGAGGAATGGTACCTTTTGGAGGGAAGTCTCTAGTCTGGTGTCTTGCATATGAAATTAGATTGGGGGGTTCAAGAGCAGAATCTTTAAGATTCTTATAAAACGAAAGTGTCATAGCTAAGGTTGCTTAGCCACATTCCTGGGGCGTTGAGAACCTAGTGTTATCAGATAGTGGGCTTTGGTTGCTAGGGAACCAGAGGCCTGGTCAGTCCATTTTGAGGTAATTGTTTCCTTTTTGGGGGAAGGGTCCATAGACCCTTTGGTCAAATGAGGAGGCGTTAGATATTATTTGTTAAATGTATCAAATAGTTGTGTGTCTGGTTCAAATTCTACATATCTTTCTCATTTATGTTTATTATTAAATATAGTTCTCTTAATCTTTTTCTGCATGTTTTTTGGCAGGCAGCAGAGTTTAAGGCTCTCCTCCTGTCTCTGTGCCTTTTCCATGGGAATGCTATTGAGCGGAGGAAATTCGGCCCACTAGGATTTAACATTCCATATGAGTTTACGGATGGGGACCTGCAAATCTGCCTCAGCCAGCTGAAAATGTTCCTGGATGAGTATCAGGACATCCCATATAAGGCAAATCCAGATGTTCTCTTGCCACACACAGTTTCAATATTTCACACAATATTTCCCTTCTTTTGTGCATATCCTTAGCTGATTAAACATATATTGGGTGACTATTAATATGCCATTTTAAACAATTCCAGAACATCTATATTTGGTAGCGTTTTTGTTTGTACAAAGGAAGCAACACTCACAAATCTTACTGATCTCTCTCTCCCTCGCTGTTTAGGTTCTGAAGTATACTGCAGGGGAAATAAACTATGGGGGTCGCGTGACAGACAACTGGGATCGCCGCTGCATCCTAAACATTCTGGAGGATTTCTACTGCCCCGCTGTCCTGGGCCCTAAACACCTTTACTCTCCTTCTGGAGAATACAGACAAATCAGCACTGAGAACAATGTCAAGGTCCAGAACTGATATCTCTTTACCTCAGATATTAGGAAACAACAATAAAGCTGAACTCATATCAGTGCAAAAGGAATGTTTTCCTTCACAGGCTTAAGATTTAGCTTGTGTTCTGTTATGTTTAGAGTTATGCAATACATCTAATGTTTGTTTGTTTTTTTGTAGGGTTATTTGACATACTTTCGTGGCCTACCAATTAACGACTCACCAGAGATTTTTGGCCTCCATGACAATGCCAACATAAGCTTTGCACAAAATGAGACATTTTCTCTGCTGGGAACTTTAGTGAAGCTCCAGCCCAGAGCAGCAGCCAGTGGAGGCAAGTCCAGAGATGAGGTATGCGTCATATTGTATTCTACATACATTTATTTGAATTTTCTATACCAGTTTAGAAACTGAATATATACTGGTAAGAATTTTAATAATAATAAAAAATATTTATGCTTTAATAAGTTTTTTTGTATACATCAAGGATGCATTAAGTTTATATAAAAACCAGTGAAGACTTTTACATTGTATTGAAAACTGGAAAAGTTCAACTTTGCCATCAAAAGAATAAATCACATTTTAAAATAGATTTAAATAATAAATAGGTGCTTTAAAATATAATGTTAACAATAAAACACAGTATTTCAGTTTTTATGTATTTTTAATCAAATAACTGCAGTCTTGGTGAACACGAGACTTTAAAAAATCTTACCAAACTCTTAATTTTTGAATAGTAGCGCATATGACTATTGTATGTGTAGTCACACTGTTTTGCATGAGACAGTGCTCTTCAGTGTCCTCTTAAAAGTAGTGAAAACACATTTAACCTAAACAGATCATCTATAGTTGTAGAAGCCCACATGGCTTTGCAGCATTTTAATCAGCCGTGCATTTAATTTTTATTGTAGTTGCAATGCTGCAATTATTATTGTTTGTGTTCAACACCAGTGAATTAAAATGCATAGACATTTTAGGTATAATGCACACTCTCTTTTCTCCTCTACACATTAAGATCATAGAGGAAATTGTGGAGGGGATTGTGGAGAAGATTCCCAGTCTCATTAATGTGCAGGAGGTCATGAATAAATACCCAGTGATGTATGAAGAATCTATGAACACGGTCCTGGTTCAGGAGGTTATAAGGTAAGTTTTCAGTTTCGAGAAAATGATGTTCTACTTTCTATACATTTAACATTCTATACATAAAATGATGAGTAATGCTGCGGAAAATTAAGCTTTGCCATTACAGGAATCAATTACATTTTGAAATCTATTAAAATAGAAAATGGTTATTTTGAATTTCAATAATATTTAACAGTATTACTATAACTGTTCTTTCAAAAACATTGAAAAATCTTACAGATAGTGTATATTTAATAACGTATGTTTAAAAAACACACACACTCTAAAAATGCACCTCTCTATCACTCTCACAGATACAATAAGTTGTTATCAGTGATTTCCCAGAGTCTCAGTGATCTGGTGAAGGCTTTGAAGGGTTTGGTGGTTATGTCATCTGAACTGGAGCTGATGTCTAACAGTCTGTTCATCAACGCTGTTCCAGAACTATGGAAGGCCAAGGCAAGACTCTTGTAAATGTTAACCATGCAAGACATGCACTGAATTTGTGGAATGAGTGTTTTTGTTATGTCTTGACTATGCAAACACTCTTGTGTGTGTAACTCAAATCAGAATTAGCACTCTGACTACTGAGGGCTTAGACTTATTTTATATATTTGAATGCAAAGCATTATATTCTTCTTTTAATATCTCCCAAGGCATATCCATCTCTTAAGCCGTTGGCTTCCTGGGTGTCTGATCTGGTTCAGCGTATAAGCTATTTGCAGAACTGGATTTCACATGGCGTTCCTGCTGTTTTCTGGATCAGTGGGTTCTTCTTCCCCCAAGCCTTCCTCACAGGAACCCTGCAGAACTTTGCCCGACGAGCTTCGGTCTCTATTGACACCATTGCTTTTGACTTTAAGGTGCATAATTTGCTTTCAGCGGCAAGGCTTTCTTGCATTAAACTCTGTGTAATGCAATTTGAAGCCTCAACTATGTTTCCATATTAGGCTCTCAAAGCAAGCTTGATATTTGATAGACCATTAAGCATAATGGTTAATTATTATGGCATACCTGAGAAGGTCAAACATTGAAATAGGATGTTCTGTTGCATATCTAAACAACATGATGTGTATATTTTTTAGGAACCATTATTTTAGCAGTTTTCTTTGATTTCCTCTGTCTGAACCCTCGTTTAGGTGATGAAAGAAGCAGTAGCAGAGCTGACTGTGAGGCCCGACCTCGGCTGCTTCATCCACGGTCTGTATCTTGAAGGGGCACGCTGGGATTCAGAAACAGGCCAGCTTACTGAATCCCGTCCCAAAGAGCTCTACACAGAGATGGCTGTTATCTGGATGGTACCCGTTCCCAACCGCAAGCCCCCTCAGTCTGGAATCTACATGTGTCCTATCTACAAAACTCTTACCCGTGCTGGTGAGCAATTTGAAGAGCATTTCTTTGTGAAATACTCTTTTGTTAATGTTTTACTACTGTTCATCCCGTGGAGTCATTGTGATTTATGTGACAATTTTTTTTTATTTTTCCACAAGAGATCTACAAAGTATTGTTTTTTATTCCCCCACAGGAACTCTCTCTACCACCGGGCACTCAACTAACTATGTAATTGCAGTTGAGCTGCCCACAGATTGTACCCAAGGGCACTGGATCAAACGGGGTGTGGCCTTGATCTGCGCTCTTGACTACTAGACTTATACACAAACCCTTATTCATACACACATAAAAGCTTGAAGCAAAATTGGAAGAATACAGATTGATAAAAAAAAGCACTGTTACACTGCAAACACTGTCAGTCAGTGTTTAGAGATGACTACTAAGTTTTTCAATGTGGTAATAAAACAGTTTTATGCATGGATGCGGTGTTGTACTAAATCTTGGGGCACTCACGCAAACCAGAAAAAATGAACTCCACCCATAAGCAATGATATCATGCAATATATATGGCATATTAATTAATATTTTAGCATATTACTATGGCAGTATATTGTAGTATTTATTCATATTTAGAATTTTCTTTTCCTTTTACTTCTATTTTCATTTTAGCGTTTCAGTTATTTTGTTATGTACTTTTTGTTTTGTCATTTTCATTAGTTTTTTATTAAATTCAATTGAATTTTTTTTTTTTTTTTTTCAGTTTTAGTTGCAAAGGCAACATTTAAATTTCATTTAAATTTAAGTTTCATATTATGGGTATATTTTGTGTTACTTTAGCTTTTTTATGAAAAATATTTTAAAGGTATAGTTTACCCAACAATGGAAATTCTGTCATTTATTACTTACCCTCATGTCCTTTTAAACCTATAAGAGCTTTGTTCATCTTCGGAACACAAATTAAGATATTTTTGAACATACAAATTAAGAGAGCTTTCTGACCCTCCATAGACTGCAATGCAACTTACACGTCCAAGGCCAACAAAGGTAGTGAGGACATTGTTAAAATAGTCCATGTGCATGGTTGTCTGGAAGGGAATTGTACTGTGATAACTCCACATACAACTTATTATACACACTAAACACTTTAAAAGAGACATGTAGATGTTTGTGAAAGATGTTTTCTCTGTTTTAGAGAAATTAGTATTGTTAAATTATATCACATTGGATCATTACTTTAGGTTTGGGGTATATAATTTTATCAGTTGTTTATTATTCATTCAACAATACATAGGCCTATTACTGTTATAGTTTTCATATAGTTTCAGCAACCATTGCTTCATAGATGATAACATTGTCTAATGCCCTTAATGTTAATCTAATGTTGTTGCCATGAATTTATGAAAATGTAACTACAATATGATATAGCATAGACGTAACATACTTGTTCTACAGATCCCTGCACTAGTGCTATGCTACTGTTTTGATAGCATTGATTACGCTTCTGAAGGATACTGTCATGATGTGTATTTTTTCTTCTTTTTTTTCCCTTTCCTTTTTTTTTTTTTTTTTTTTTGCATTTACCTTACCGAATGTGGTATCCTGTTAGCAATAACATGTCTATGGACACTTTTAATTACTATCAGTTTAAGTTCTGGCAGTGTTGCTAGATATTGCTATGAAAACTAATAAAAACAGATAAATAAATAGTAGATAAAAAATAAACCGAAATTAGTTCACATAAGTAATAAGATAAGATAAAGATATCGCTAACCCTAAAATTGTCAAATTAATTACAAAAGACAAGTCCAAATGTCCATGTGAAATCAGTGGTTCAACCTTAATTTTATGAAATAAGAGAATACTTTGGTACTGTCATGAACTCCCATCAAAGACTGACATGGAAGAGAAGAAATTGTTGAATAAAGTCATTATTTTGTATTTTCATTGTACAAAAAAGTATTCTTTATAAAATTAAGGTTGAACCACTGATATCACATGGACTGTTTTAACAATTTCCGTACTAACTTTCTGGGCCATGAACGGTGAGCATGATTTCAACAGGTACAACATGTTCCTGGTTCAACATCCTTGTCGATCCTGAAGCAACATTTCAATCAGAGTTGAGATCTACCTTTTCAGGAAATATCTGTTTTAGGCTTACAATAAGGGTTAGGTGCTTATATGAGCTATCATTTCCCCCTGATTTCAGGAATAACTTATGGATAGGTTTAGGGGTAAGAGATTGGGTTAAGTCTATATTTTTGGAAAATAATGTTGATCCAAGATCATCAAAAGATGTTGATCCAGGAACATGTCTTAAATCACGGTGACGCGTACATGCCAGTTGCATTCCTTAATATCGTTGCCAAAGCACTTGGATTTAATCAGAATATCTTTCTGTTTGGAATTATATGAGGGTAAATGTTTAACAACATAATTTTAATTTTTGATCATTTTTGATCCATTTTTCTATCCTTTAATCGTTTCCGTGTGTAGTTTGACAATAAAACAATCATAACACTTCAGTAAATTAGACAGACCATAATAAAAATTATTTTAACATTTTTTTGGTGTTTGCATGACTTTAAATTATGATCAATGCAGACAGTCTCGGTGTCTCAGTAATATCTAACGGCAATATTGCCTTACTCACTTCATTTCTAAAGGTGTGCGTCCCCTTTAAGAAGCGGTTCGGCAGCTCGCTCTTCCGCGAAGAAACTGACCCCAAGTGAATGCGCGTACACACACCGCGGCAATACAGTCAATGACGGGAACTCCGCAGGGCAAACCACACTTTCTTTTTTCATTTCTGACACTTTCAGATGGGACCTTTTCTACTCAACGTGAATATGACTTCTATTATTTGGTAACCCTGTTTTCGAATTTGTTTTTATAATTTATGGACAAACTAAGCCTTCAAATAAGGGAATTTCAACTTTATTTATGATAAACTTCCTGGTGATGTTGAAACTGACATTTTATTTATATGTATCTGAATATAAGTGGCCTAATGCTGGTAAATGTGCTGTAATCTTGTAACCGTCAGTCATCAGGAATTCATCAGCAGTGTATTTTCGGAGCAGCGTCACTCAGTGACAGCGCGCGGATAGTTTATCTGTGGATTTTAAAGGACCCTCTTGAGCCACGTTGAGTATTTGATAGCTTAATTTCGCCTGTATTGAAAGATGCTCCAGAATGGAAAGCCTCAAACGGACAAAGCGGACGCGTCCGAGCCAAAGCCTGAAACGCAAAGCGAGAAGACAGAAGCGAGCGAGAGCGCCGCGTCTCACCCGGAGAGTCAGACCACAGACCCCGGCTCCACTCAGGTCCCCCTGCCCCTGCCCGTCTATCCCAAGCTAGAAATCAAGCGTCATGCCGTGACCGAGGACTACAAGGTCTCAAGTCAAGTGTTGGGTCTGGGTGTTAACGGCAAAGTGGTAGAGTGCTATAACAAGAAAACCGGACAAAAGTGCGCGCTGAAGGTAAATTACACACACATGTTGTAATGGGGATATAATGGGAGAGTTGACTCAACTCGTGCAATACATATTTCTCGGCAAATGAACGCTGTTAACCTCATGCAGAATAGTGGTTTTGTTTCAGAACCAGTCTTTACACCTCTAAACGTTAAGAAGTCCAAAAAATAATTAACATTAACGTAAAATAGCCTATTAAAATGAACCATATATTTTTTTTAAATCTAGAAAAAAGTATAAGTGTTGGAGTAATGGAACATTCAGAAATATCAGGGAATTTAAAAAAAAATTCAGGTGAATTGTTAATTCAAGTCAAGGAATGTTACTGTTTTTTGTTAGCTGACAAATATTATATATAATATATATAAGTCCATGTCAGTATGAAAGCTTTGAAGAAAAAAAGTTTCAAATCAAGTAAAATTTTCTAATGAACTTGCTGCAGGTGTTGCTTGAGCCACAGGAGTTTTGCTTTCTAATCAAGAGAGTAATTAATTATGTATTCACATCTGATGTCACAGAAAACAGTTAATTTGCTTTTCTTCACTGTCTCTATGTGTTTGAATGTCTGAATATATATATATATATATATATATAAATATATATATATATATATATATATATATGTGTGTGTGTGTGTGTGTGTGTGTGTGTATAGGCTATATATATATATATATATATATATATATATATATATATATATATATATATATATATATATATATATGTGTGTGTGTGTGTGTGTGTGTGTGTAGGCTATATATATATATATATATATATATATATATATATATATACATTCAAATTTAATAAATGAATGGGAAATTTGCCTATAGTCTCAATTATTAAAACATGGACTTGTAAGTGTAGGAGGAAGTTAAGCAAACTGTCAGGTAATGGTTCTTCTGCTCATGTTTTTGTGTTGTGAAGCAATAAGAATTTATAAACTTCCCTGTCCACTAGTAGTTTTGTCAGGCCGTCTGATTTGGCAAGTCTGGATTGCACCTGTTCTCTCTGTTTTACAACTTAGTGGAAGATATCTAACCAGGCTTAAACAGCAGCTGGCCTGAGATACACATTCAGTGTCTCTTGTAGGGTCAGGATTTGAATATCACACAGAGCCGTGGTGAAAAACAGACTCCATTACACTCAATTGACACACAGTACCATCCCAAATATCTCTTTGGGCAGTGCCTATTATTATGAAAATGGCATGGGAAAATGTAAATGAGGCTCTTTTGATGCTTATTGTGCTATCCTAAATGAATCTCAGTGTGCTGGACCACAGTGAAAATCCAACTGACCTGACTCATTTAGGAGTAATTTATTGCTCAATATCCTCTTTTATCCTTTTTAATCACAGGGTAAACAGGAATAGGGCAGAGCTGTCCATCTTGGCTGGCATTTAATTAGGTAGCATGTTGATGGCTAAGTTTAATGAATGTGAGTGTATAGGTGCTGTTTAATCCACTTTAGCTGGACAGAAGCCAACCCTTAAATCTAATTCATTTAATTCACTCTTGATTTCCCATATTGGAATTGAACGGCTGCCAACAAGGAAGATATATCTTAATGTCTGATCAAACCCATGAGATATATTTATCAGCCTGCCACTGGGTTTCTGTATTACAAAGTCTATACCCTGTATATATAGTCCAGTGCAGTGGTGGTTCTTGATCCCTTGATTGAGTTTAGTTTGTAGTGTGTTGGTCTACAACATATTTTGTAATATAAAGGAAATATTCAGATTAATTTTTTCGAAGATGTTTTAGCTATATTTTTAATTATGTACAGTATTACACATACAGTATGTGTGTGACCCTGGACCACAAAACCTGTCATAAGGTTGTTGTTTTTTTTTTTTTTTTAACTGAGATTTATACATCTTCTGAAAGCTTTCTATTGATTTGATAGGATAGGACATTATTTGGCTGAGATAAAACTATATTAAAATCTGGAATATGAGGGTGCAAAAAAATAATCTGAATATTGAGAAAATGTTCTTTAAAGTTGTCCAAATGAAGTTCTTAGCAATGCATATTGGATATATTTATATTTATGGTAGGAAACTTACAAAATATCTTCATGGAACATGATCTTTACTTTATATCCTAATGATTTTTAGCTTAAAAAGAAAATTGATCATTTTGACCCATGCAGTGTATTTTTCAAAAGTGTATTTTTGCCTATTGATACAAATATACTTGTTCTACTTTTGACTGGTTTAGTGGTCCAGGGTCACATGACAATTATGTTTTGTAGGACTCAATTCTCTACATAATATATACAGTTCAGTAAAGAACAATTGACGGACTGTTGAATTTTTTAACATGAACAAAATATAAATTATATATATATATATATATATATATATATATATATTTTTCAATACAATTAAAAATGCAGATTTTCTGTGGCAACCACCCAGCTTATGTTTTTGTAACATATTTCTGTCTATATAAGTATTACATCAATTGTTTTTTTAAATATATATAATAATTATAATAATAATAATATAATTTTTGGACAATTATGTTTTTTATAACAAAAAAAAATAAGACTGCGAATAAGGCAAAATCAGAACCTTGTTTCATGTTTAACAGTATTTATTATAATTGAATAAAGCAACATGGTGGTGAAATGTCAAAGACAAGATGTGTAAGCCCTGTTCAATGGTCTTTCAGTGTTCCTCTTGTGCTGTGAGCTACCGTATGCTGGACTGGTTCATATTACAGTCCTGGCACTGCCACTCTCACTGTTCAGTGTTTGAGTTCATCTTTCCACACTGATTCTACGTTCAGGATCCAGCCATTGTTCAGGTTTGAGCCTTTTTCAATCCTGGCATATTTCTGAGTGTGCCGCAAGGTTTATCTGGAAGCCAGCCGCTTGATGTTTCCTGAGGGGATGAAATTTATTTCCCCCAAAGGGAGAAACAGAGAAGGCAGTGTGACAAAGCTGTATGACGAATCTTCAGGAGCTGCCAAGTTGTCTGTAAAAGTGGATTTATTGTAGGAGCCTCAGTTTTATGCTGGAGCAGTTTGCAAAATCTGGCCTATGAATTAAACTCGAACTCTGTCCGATTTGTAGTCAGTTAATCTTTTACAACAGGCCCAATAAAGAAGAGTATAAGATTGCATGAGATAAGAATAGTTTTCATAAAGTAGACTGCTGAGTAACACTGTGGTGTCTTTTACAAGAGTCTTATTTTAGACATTTCAGAGTCATGTTTCACGTGTTATCATAAAATGTGACTTGGACGAACACAGAAAGTAATATAAACACTCATGCATGTCTCTGTTTGACCAAGAACCAAACGTGAGATGGTTATGATGACGCTGACCTCCAGTAAATCAAGTTGAGCCGCTTCAAATGAAAGTCCAGAATGCAAAACCCCCACACATTTCTAAACGTTACTGGGCTGAAACCGAAATATAGTGGTTTCTAGAAAATGTAATCCCCCACTCGGTTTTTTAAGGTTTCTTAAGGAAACTGTGGCCACAGAAACCTTCTGGTTATACTCACTACTATTATAAATTATAAACAATAACTGTGACAACAAAAGGCCCTTAACATCTAAATGAATTGATTTTATTTTACCCAAAATATTGAATGCTTCGATCTGACTACACAAACAAAAGTCATTTCAAAGTTTAAATAAGCTAATATATATATATATATATATATATATATATATATATATATATATATATATATATATATATATATATATATATATATATATAAACTTGTCATTAGATGGTATCTGTAAACAAAACCTATCCATCTCATTCAAATTAATGACTCACATAAAATAATATAACTTATTTACTAAATAGAATCCAGTCTGAAGTCTATAGACTTGTCTCATAGTTACTGAGACTGTTCTATTCTGTGGCTGTAGACTCAGGAAATTAAATGCAGTCATAAAGATAAAACTGTCAATATAGCCATCATGCATTCTGCAATCAATCCCTGCAGACGTGCTGATGAACTGCCTGTTGCATATATTGTCTGTTTATGTTTCTGTGAATTTAGCAAACTGATTGCTTTCATGGTACATACAATTTTGAAATTATGTATATATTATTACTGGCCTAACTTGTGGAACTGAAAAAGCTGGCTCAAAAGTAGAGGTGACTCATTTGTAAGCACATGGTCATATCTGTTTTCTCTCATAATGTAAAGTAGGGGTGGGCAATATGACCAAAATCTTATATCACGATATGAGAAATGTTATATCACGATAACGATATATATCTTGGTATAGTTATTTTTTCTTTTAATAAGGTTTTTATTATATTAAGATTTGATAACAGATTTTTCATAATCCTTGTCACCAATGTCAATATCAAATTAATACAAGAAAATAATAATAAAAATAAATCTCAAGCTCACTGGAGATACATAAACAATTGGTGAAGAAATAAGAACAAGAAACTAATTAAAAGCAGTAGGACAACAATTACAATAAATTAGAAATACATTGTGTAATTGAATTAGTCTTCACTGTGTAAGTAATATACGTCTATCTATATATCCATATATATATATATATATATATATATATATATATATATATATATATATATATATATATACACACCGTATATACTATAAGTATATGACTATAAGTCACACTTTTTTTTATAGTTTGGCTGGTCCTGCGACTTATAGTCAGGTGCGACTTATCAAAATTCATTTGACATGAACCAAGAGAAAACATTACCGTCTCCAGCCGCTAGAGGTCGCTCTATGCTGCTCAGTGCTCGTCTAGTCTACACTGAAAACATAGAGCGCCCTCTCGTGGCTGTAGACGGTAATGTTTTCTCTTGGTTCTAAATAAATGCGACTTATAGTCCAGTGCAACTTATATATGTTTTTTTCCTCGTCATGACATATTTTTTGACTGATGCGACTTATACTTAGGTGAAATTTATAGTCCGAAAAATACAGTATATAAAATATCAGTTTATATATAATATATCAGCTTCCAGAAAAATTTTAAGCAGCACCAATGTTTTCAACATAATAATAATAAACGTTTGTTGAGCAGAAAATCACTATATTAGAATTAGGGATGCATCGATCCGATACTCGGGATTGGTATCGGATCCAATACTGGTATTTTCTGCGGATCCGGTATCGAGACCGATCCAAATCCGATATTGTGCGTATACTACTGTGTTATTGCTGAGCTCCACGAAAGGCACAATAACATTATAAAGCACCAAAACGTTTTTGTGCACTATATTTCAAGTGTTCTGAAGCTGATAGTTCAATGTGAGGTGCAGATTAATATTGAAGTCATTAAATTCAGTTCACATAAACTCTTCTTTCCACTGCCGCTGTCTGTCATCCTCCATTCAGCTATCAAACTGTGTCATTTGATTTGACTGGTTCTTCTTAGTGAACCGATTGAACAAGTTCACCAGTTCGAACTGAATCGTTTGAACCGGTTTGCGTCTCCAGTAAGCATTAATTCACAAATTACTTAAATTATTCACTAGTTTAACCTGGCTGGCACTACCTCAGGCTCTGAGTCGAAATGAACCAAAACCTGGAGTAATTCATGCACTCAAACAGTACACTAACTGAACTGCTGTGAAGAGAGAACTGAACAATGCACAATGTGACTCCGTGTTGTTTCAAGCTCATCATTTTGCATAAGCGCTCAGTGCCACTCTATATTGGCACCTTTAGTATTATAATACTTTTCTAACAATCAAAGATTATTAATAGTCTTTCTTGATCTGTCCTATTTATAATTTGTTGCTGGCTTTAGTACTGTGCTATACATTTAAAAGAAACGTCTTTTAGATTTCTATATAAATGTATATTTTTGTATTTACATGAATGTATCTTACAACAATAAAAAGAGCAATGTGTAACAATTTACCAGATTTTAGACTCATTTACTTCTATTTGTAAATAAAATATTTCACTAGATTTTATACAATTATTGTGCACCCGTGATTTTTCTAGAATCTAGAGTATCTTTTTCTGCTGAATTATCCATTAGCCTAGTTCATAATGGTATTTTTGACATAGATTATGATTATATATTTTTTTATTTGTTATTTTTCATTAAAATTAAGTTGTGTATATGTAGTAGATTGTGATTAATGATCAGGTCAACACAGAAAAGTATAGAAATTCTACATTGATTTAAAAAAAAATGCGATGTATCGGATTGGATCGGTATCGGCAGATGCTCAGAATTTTCATATCGGATCGGTTCTGAAAAAATTGTATCGTTGCATCCCTAATTAAAATGATTTCTAAAGATCATGTGACATTAAATTCTGGAGTAATGATGTTGAAAATTTAACTTTGCATCACAGGAATAGATTTTTTAAAAGTAGAAAACAATTATTTTAAACCGTAATAATATTTTAAAGTTTTGAATTAGCTTTTTCTGGAGCCTTGGTGATCATTAGAGACTTCAAAATCACTAAACAATGTTTCTAGTTTCTAGTTTACTTAGCCTTAATAAGTAAGTGAACAGTAATAATAGTATTTTTCTTAGAAAACACTGTTAATAAGGGTTCTTTGTAAGTGAACGTGTTTGTTAGCACCAGACAGCTCTCACATTCATAGTTGCTGTCGCTCCTTTTACAAGATTACCCATAAAGCTCACGCAGCAAAACCAATGCACATGTAATTTATTGTGTGTGTGTGCTATCTGATACTCTCGTGGTTTTTCTTTCAACCACAGCTTCTGTTCTGTTATTGTTGTAAATGGAGTTTCCTGACGTCTGTTTCCCTGTGATTCTACAGCAGTTTTTTGTAAGTGGTACCTGTATCTCTGAATCAGGTCTGAACTATAACAGTTGCTCCAGTCAGTCATTTGCAAAACTGTCCTTAAAGCTCCAGCCCACGGGTGTCTCTGTTAAATGACTCAAACTGTCCTTTAGCTGCTGTTAGTTGGAAATCAAACGCAACACATCTCTTTTTCAGATAAACACACACATACACACATTGTGAACTTTTGACTATTAACTGCAGAAACAACGTGGGTGGGGGTCAAATCAAACTGCATGCAGTTCACGCCTCTGCAAGCGGTTCAAACTGCTTTTGGGCTTTAATTGATAGAAATTAAAACCAGAAGCCCATTACTGTTCGCTTGCTTGTAAACAATTGCTAAACTTTAGTGTTTAGAGTGTAACTTTTTAGTGTGTGGATGAATAGAGCACAGTGATTGTTTTATGTGGTGACATCTGCCTTAACTGCTTTTACATCAATGAGAGTAATAAACACAACAATTTTAATTAATTCATGATTTAAATTAATTTTAAATTAATTATTTTTTGTCTATACAGTGAAAGTCAATATCCAGCTTTCATTTAATGGACAAACACTTTTGAATACTCTTCAGAATATCTTCTTTCATGTTCCATAGAAGAAAAACCTAGCTAGTCTTGCTTTTGTAAATACAACAGTAAACTATTTATGAAACTACTGCTGTAATTATCAGTTGATAATAGACGTCTTGTTGCCTGAAAGGGACACAAAACACTAAAAAGGCACCAAGAAGTTACACTGGGTGTCACTGCAGTGCCAGCTTTCAGGCCCCAAAAATACACTCTGACGGGATATATGTGCAATGTTAAGGTCTCACAATGTTCCAGTGCATGCCATGAGTTTGATGTCCCACTTAGTAAGAGAGTAAGGACGAACACACAGAAAGACCAGTTCAGGACTTTCTGTACTGACTCTGTGTGGTAAATTGCAAAATATAAATAGAATTGATATGAAGAAGCGGTTGGAAAGCAGGTGAATTTTATTAAAGGAATGTTCCGGGTTCAAAACATTTTAAGCATCTTTGACATGCTGTCAGCTGCCACAGGTGAAAAGGCCACAGATGATGTCAAAAAAAAAAAGATGTATATATATATATATTTAAGTGGTCTGTATACAATTCAGTTTTAAGATGAAAAATATATATTTAAGACACAAAATTATGACCCTGGACCACAAAAGGACCACTTAAGTCACTGGGTATATTTTTAGCAATAGCTTTAAAAACATTTTATGGGTCAAAATTATCGATATTTCTTTTATGCCAAAAAGTAAAAGAAGATATTTTGTAAATTTTCAACCGTAAATATATCAAAACATATTTTTTGATTAGTAATATGCATTTCTAAAAATTCATTTGAACAACTTAAAAGGTGATTTTATCAATATTGCGATTCTATTTGCACCCTCAGATATCAGATTTTGAAATAGTTGTATATCGGCCAAATATTGTCCTATCATAACAAACCATACATCACTGGAAAGCTTATTTATTCAGAAATTTTGAAAAATTGACACTTAATACTGGTTTTGTGTTCCAGGGTCACATATTATATTATATTTATTATTTAATCTTTACATGTATGTGTGTATATATATATATATATATATATATAATTATTAAAAGTATTCTTATTAAAAAATAATAATAATAATAACCTTACTGATCCAAACTTTTGAACAGTAGTGTATAGATTTTTAAAAACTTTAAAAACTGACACTGTGAATATTTGTTCTGATCTCTTTAGATTCTGTACGAGTGTCCCAAAGCCCTGAGAGAAGTGGAGCTGCACTGGCGAGCATCTGGAGGGCCACATATAGTTCGGATCCTCAGCCTCTATGAAAACATGTATCGTGGGAAAAAGTGTCTTCTCATAATTATGGAATGGTCAGTCCTGTCAGTGGTAAACATAATTTCCCATCATGCTCAGCTGCCAGAAATAGTACAGCTCTTTAGTCAACATCTTTGACTAGTGACTTAAAGACAACAGAAAAAACTGAGTTTCTTTCCCCTGTATTTTTCACCCAGTGATACCATGTGATCTGATGTCACAGTCTTGTTCTGAATGAAGGTTTCACTTCTCTTTTCCACTAGTTGTATCTCAAGAATTTTAATTTTATTCTCATTTGTTTGGACTGCATTGTGATGAGTAACAGCAAACACAAGACTTTAAAAACTTCATACAAATGTGCTGTTTTAAAAGTGTGTTGTTGTTTTTCTTATAGGGAGATATTAAATGGCGTATGCCAGTAGACTCAGGAACTGGGACATTCTCATTCTAGAGAACATCTTAATAGACAGGAATTGGTGTAGTCCAACATGAGTCATTCATTTTCCAGAAAAGACTGCAAGCTTTCACACAGACAAACTCAAAGTTAATAGACATGGACTAAAAGCCACAAATCTTAGACTTTGATTCCATGATGTTTAATCAAACGCTGTATTAAATGGCTGTGATGTGGTTTATCTGTGCTTGAGCAGTCTGAGAGCGTCTCATTCACTCTCACTGTGAGAGCAGCACACTTTCATAGCCCGAGATTCACAAAGACTAATGTTCCATCTCTTAATTAGAGCTAATTTCCCGTTTCCCTCGTGCTTTTGGGTATTTTGGCAATAATATGAATCACATCATTTCTGTAACCATAAAGCCATGTTGTTGTGGTTGTTTTCACATACTAAGCTGGGAAAGGAACTCAGCTTATTGTGATTGTGTATTTGTGCATTAAGCTGTGTAATAAGAAAATGTGTGTGTGTGTGTGTGTGTGTGTGTGTGTGTGTGTGTGTGTGTGTGTGTGTGTGTGTATTTGTTGTGTCAGTATGGAGGGGGGAGAGCTCTTCAGCAGAATTCAGGTCAGAGGAGACCAGGCCTTCACGGAACGAGGTGGGTTATCTGTCTTTGTGTGTTTTTTTAGCACACACACACACACACACACACACACACACACACAGGAAATCTACCATGCAAAAGTGTAAGTATATTGCCACAAACACACACACATACATTTAGGCCAACCTAAGCTCTTCTAAGGCGCCAGTTGATTGAATATTCAGAGGAAGTTAATTTACCAGGTCATTTTCATTTAGTTGATAATTTGTTAGTTAACAGTAAATATGATGAGAAAGATCATTTCCAATATTTGTTAAATTGATGGTTAGTTAACTATGAGTATGGAGAGGAAGTTAATGTCCCATGCAATTTCCCTTTAGTTGTTTAATTTGTTTGTTAGTTAACAACATAACACAGAGGATCATTTCCAATAAATTCCCCATGGTAAGTTAGTTATTTAATTTCCCATGCAATATTAATAGTTAATTTCCCATGTAATATCAAATAGTTTATTAGTTAACAATAAATATAACGAGGTTGATAATTCTCCATATACTTTCTGTTGGTTAGTCAGTTTATTAATTAACTATAAATATGGTTAGATTTATGATGAGGTTATTTCCTCATATAATTTCCATTGGTTAGTTAGTAAGTTATGAATATGATTATGGTTATGATTTTGATTATTATTAGTAGGGGTGTAACATTTTAAGTTTCTCACAGATCGGTACGTATTGTGGTTTTGGACAGAAACACAAACAAAAGAAATAGAAACAAAAGCAGACTTTTACACCCCTAGATTAAATGGCAGTTAGTTGTGGTCACTCCTTTTTTTTAAGAACACTTGCCTATATTTTGAGGCAGGAACTGAATAGTAAAAAAAAAAAAAATGGAAGTTCATTGTTGTATTACACCTATAATCATGAAATGGCATCAGAGACAGAAGTCACACTGGATTGTACTGTTCTGTACCTGCAGAGGCCTCTGAGATCATGAGAGACATCGGCACAGCCATCCAGTATCTGCACAACATGAACATTGCACACAGAGACATCAAGGTAACAGATGATTGTTACTAGTACTACCATAAGAATGAAAATAATATATTCAAGTCAGATTTTCAGGAAACTGGGATATTGCATTCTATTTTTGTGTCATTGTTGACTATATTTTGAGCATCTATTCCTTCCTCAGCCGGAGAACCTGCTTTACAATAATAAAGAAGACACTGGAGTTCTCAAACTAACAGACTTTGGCTTCGCTAAAGAGACTACACTGCATAACCCATTACAGACGCCTTGCTACACGCCGTATTATGTAGGTCAGTAAGATGATTGTTACTCCTATCATGAGAGGAACCTCTCTTTAAACAGAAACAGAGACTGAGTTCTGTTTGTATATCTGGTGTAAATAGAATAACACTTGGTATATAAATGCAAACTTGTGTGTTTTTTTTTTTTTTACATGCGTCTCCAGCACCAGAGGTTTTAGGTCCTGAGAAATACGACAAATCATGTGATATGTGGTCTTTGGGTGTGATCATGTACATCCTGTGAGTATAACGACTCTGCCTGGTGTTACCTTAAGTGGTAATGAAAAGCTATAATCTACGTCATTATAAACTAGTTGAAACTGCTTTGTTCCTCTTTGTGTTGCATGAAGGTTGTGTGGATTCCCACCTTTCTACTCCAACACAGGACAGGCTATTTCACCAGGAATGAAGCGGCGCATTCGCATGGGCCAGTACGAGTTTCCTAAACCGGAGTGGGCTGAAGTATCTGAGGAGGGTGAGACGCATTTTTTGTCTATTCTGCACCCAGTCAAACGTCATGTTGCCTGTTTACCACCAGAGGGCAGTGTTGCTTTTCTTTTAATCGCTATGTCTCCATGACTGTGTGTAATCATCTGGACCTGTTTTATGCATTCATGGTTGTTTATAATTCAATTCAATTTTTTAGGGAACATATGGATAGGTATAGACCATATTTGGAGTAAATATTCTCAAATATTCTGCCTGTGTTTGTAAATCCACTCTGGATTTGAGTTATGTCCACACTATCTATGATTCACTATCTACTGTAGATCAGTATTTCTCAACATTTTTGTACCCAACAGCCATGTCTGTAATGCTCAAAACACTGGTCTAGATTATGTGGACCTAAAACAGTCATGTTCCTCTTATGGATGTATAATATTCTTCTCCTCCAGCCAAACAGTTGATTAACCAGCTATTGAAGACCGACCCCAATGAAAGAATGACCATTGAACAATTCATGAACCACCCCTGGATCAACGTGAGTATTTCAACTTATTGAATGTTTTTCTTAGATATTTGTTTTTCTGTATATACAAGGATCCAACACTGAGATGTTTCTTTTAGCAATCCATGGTGGTTCCCCAAACGCCTCTCCACACCACACGAGTGCTGACAGAAGACAGCGAGATGTGGGACGAGGTCAAGGTGAGCACAGACTGCTCTGCCCAGTCAGATAATCACACTACCTGTTTACAATAATGGCCAAATATCATTTAGGTGGCTTTTACCTTTGTTTTGTGTGTTTTTTTAATTTATTTTTTTCATGTAATATCTGACACTGAAGAACGGAAACACTATTTTATGTAATACCACCTGAATCCTCAAGGGGGAGCCACACAGCAGAATAAAAACAACTCCTCTCAGTTCATTTTCATTTCATTTCAAGTAGCTTTAGTGGCAATTTATATATCTTAATATAATGTATTTAACATATATATTGAATATTTATGAATAACATAACAAAACAGAGTTACTTAATAGTAGTATCATTCATCTAAAATTACAGGTTTTGTTAATATATTTTTAATTCAAATTTATTTTTAGTTATTCCCTTTAAACAGAGGCAGAGACCGAGTTATGTTTGTATATGTAGTGTAAATAGAATAACACTTGGTATACTAATGCAAACTAATTTGTTTTTTATATATGCAATATATATATATGTAAATAAAATAATAAAACAATGTTATTTAATCTTAGCACTATGGAGAAAGTGACAGAGCTTAATTTCACGATGTGGTTACAAAACAGGAAGAGTCGGACACTGACAAACAGGCATATCATGTGCAAGACAAAAGAGCAGTCCAGTAAACAGACATGGTCGATCTCCGGTGAACAATGTCCAAACAGGGTAATCCAAAGGGGTAATCTGAATCACAGGCAATAGTTCAGGCGAGGGTCAAACAGAGTCCAAATAAAGAAGAGCAAGAGAATAATCCAAAGACAGGCAAGATGTCTGAAAATACAACAAGACTAAACAGGCGAAATTTGACAGGACTAGAATAGCAGGACTGGCTCCGTACAGTAGCTGTCGCTAAGCAGAGATAAACACTAACAATACTCGTCCCCGAATAACATGTGAATGGGTGTTGTACAGTCTGTGTAATTGGTTGCAGGTTTGAATGTAATGTATTATGTATTTGTATATATATAAATAACTTACTAATATAACTAATATACTATTTTTACTTTATACTATGTGCTCTATTCTGTCTACTCTTTGTCTCTTGGTTTGTAGGAAGAGTTAACCAGTGCATTGGCCACCATGCGTGTAGATTACGAGCAGGTGAAGATTAAGGACTTGGATGCCTCCAGTAACCCCTTACTGAACAAGAGACGCAAGAAAGCAGCAACAGGGGAGAAGAGCGGAGGAAGCGGATGCAGTAGCCAATGATGGACTGGAGATGAAGAACAGACAGATCAATGACCCAAAGGGAAGTGCAAGGTCAGATAAAAGAGTCAAGAGCAAGAATGAAAGCATAGGGAAATAGATGGGCTCTCCATAGAAGAACAGAGGATGGATGGCTCAAGGGAAAAGGCAAGAACAGGACACAATTTTTGTTGATAAACAAGAAAAAATTGGACAGAATGCACATGTATACAGAGGAAGTCTTTGTTTCTACCACCAGCAGTGAAGAATTTTTAAAAAAGCTGCTTTAAAATCCTTTCAGCTGTATGTGAGTGTTCATTAATGTCTATTACTTGATACACGCTATTCACACAATGTATGTGTTATATATGTGTATTCGTATACAATGTGTTTCTGTGTTTCTCATTAGTCCTATCATGCAGTTCACTCCAGAGACTTAAAGTATTAGCTCACCCAAAAAAATGAAAGTTTGATGAAAATCTACTCACCATCAGGCCATCCAAGATGTAGATGAGTTTGTTACTTCATCAGGACAGATTTGGAGAAATGTAGCATTACATCACTTGCTCACCAGTAGATCCTCTGCAGTGAATGGGTGCCGTCAGAATGAGAGTCCAAACATCTGATAAAAACACCACAATAATCCACACCACTCCACTCCAGTAGTTAATATCTTGTCAGGTGAAAAGCTGCATGTTTGTAAGAAAGAAATCCATCATTAAGATGTTTAGAAACTGATACATCTTGGATGGTTTAAGGGCGAGTAAATTATCAGCAAATGTTTAAAAAAAATTGGTGAACTAACACTTTTATTTGTAAATGTTTGGCCTTTTTTATTGCAAATAAAAATGTTAAATATTCAGAGGAATTGTGTGTCTGTACTGGAAATATTCCTTGTATTGCAAGAAATGGTGCTTTTTAATGCAGTGAGTCACTCCCTGAACCTGAAGATCTGCATAAGTAACTAAAAGCTGACCTTTACGGGTCATTTTCTACAGGCTTCATTCCTCAGTGGAGCAATCAGTTCTAGAGAAGTTGACATCCACATACTTGATCTCTCATTTCACCATCTCAGACATTCAGCTGTTTAATATTTTAGTTCCCAGAATATGCATTTACCAGAGATAATTAACCATTCGGCTCATTATTATGATAAAATACTAGGATTTGCTTACTACAAAGCTGAGTAGATTCTGGGAAGGAATCTTTTCCCATTTTAACTTTTTTTTTTAATGTTTTATTGCAGACATTTGACAAAATGCATCACTTAAAAGAGGCCTGCTTTCTTTGTGGTCAGGCACTACATACGTTTATAAATAGCATTATCATACAGTGTTCTGGTGCAAAGCCAGCATTAGTCTTGCTGATAGTGGGCCACATTCTAGTGATCATATTTAGGTGACCACCAGTGACCTTTCCCCTAGTTTCTGCCACCTGATGTTTGAGCACCAAGTGACTGTGCCAATCCTGCTGTTGAAAACACAAGCCTATTAGTCAAACAGGTTTGAAATGCTATTTTGACAAATATATTTAAAAATACAAAATATACTTTTTTTTTTTTTATAATCACCACATGCAACTTAGCTCAATCACTAGCAATTATTATGATATGTTGTATTTTTCTGTGATATACAATATAATGAGATCCACACTCAAAATGTCAAAGAAAAATTTCAAAAAGTCATAATTTAGAAAAATAGCCCATGTAATGAGAACATTTTTATAAATGATAAAACAATGGACATTTACATTGACATTTAGTCATTTAGCAGACGCCTTTATTCAGAGCGACTTACAAATGAGGACAATGGATGCAATCAAAAACAACAAAAGAGCAATGATATACAGTACAAGTGCTATAACAAGTCTCAGTTAGCTTAACACATTACACGTAGCAAGGGCTTTTAAATAATATAATAATTTTTTTTTTTTTTTTTGCTTTTGCTAATTAAATTAAAAGAAAACAGATAGAATACAAAGGAAACACATTTAAAGAGCTTAGAGGCACTCCTTTTTCTCAGTTGCTTCAACTTTAATAAAACTGGTTAATCACACAAAACTTGGAGAAACTTCAACAGATCTACAATGCCACAAGTAAAATCAAAGTGTTATTGCACTAAAATTGCTGAATCTCTTTGTTTTGAATAAAAATAAAAATTAACAATGTGATATTTAGACGTGTATGCTGTATATATCCATAGGACAGATGTTTTTTGACTGTATTTAATTTCTTATTTATATCATGAGTATTTGTTTACAACAGAGCTTTGAGGGTGTTTAGCTCAAGCTCGAACATGTCCATGTGGTCAGAGCCAGGAATAGAGGTAAGACTGGTAAAGCAGGGTCACTAATCACTGTGGCCTTTATGAAGAATGTTCTGGACAGACAAGTAAAGGTCAGGATCTGTTGTCACAAGCTGTGTATTTATTTTCAGTCGCGTTAAACATCTTAACTTTCATCTGTTTCATCTTTTTTCCTCTGTGACACTGTAAATATTTTGTCAGACAGCCCGACTTTTTTGACAATTTGTGCTATTGTTATTTTCAATGTAGTGCACTATCTGATGGAGAGATCACAAGCTTATGTTGACGTGTGTGTGTGTGTGTGTTTGCGTGCACCAGATCACATTTACATCCTGTTCCTTTGGACCCTTCTTAATTTCATGCCCTCATCACAATTTCATGCCCTGCTTTGTTCCATTCCGAGCGTAACCGTGACTAACGTCACACTTTTGCCTTTTTAACAGCTTCAGTCTAGTGACTTAACAAGCAACAAACACACTGACTGACATTGACTGTAAGCCCAAATCACCTTTGTTTACTCATTGACAAATGCCATATAGTTATCATGAGACCCATGTGACCTGTGTGCTGACTTGGCCTGTGTCCACAGTTCTGTCTGTCTTTACTGATGCTTTACTACGGTACGTGTGGCTACGTGAGCGACATGTTCCACTGAACAGGCTAAATATGTTTTTGAATGCGGAAGCACTGCCGCATCCAGCAGGTCAAGATGTTCCTAATGTAGCCGAGACGTCCTGAGAGACAGTGTGTAGTTAAAACACTTCTCCTACACGAGTCTGCAATGTAGGCCTGATTAAATTAGGTATCAAAAGATTCTCCACATTTAAAAGGTGAAATTCCTTTTAAAAGCATGTGAATTTTATTTTATATTTTATTTGAAATCTTCAAATACCTAGGGCTATAACACATGACACTTCGGCCTAGATGGTTTAGGCCTAAGAATATAATATAAATATGTATGTATGTATGTCTATGTATAATTGAAAAATAAAAAAGAAGAAGAAATATAAAAAACACATATTATAATTTCATTTAAATGACCTATTTCCTATTTTCTATTTAAGTATTTTATTTTCCCAAAATATTTTTTTTAAAATTACTCATATCGTTTTTATCCAAAACATACTATTGTAATTCCAGATTATATTTTTTTTGTTTCACCAAAAAAGCATAAAATAAATAATTATTATATATAGTTTATACATAGTATATTATATATGCAATAGGCTACTAGACAAATGCGTGTGTGTCTGTGTGTGTGTGTGTGTGTGTGTGTGTCTAATATATATATATATATATATATATATATATATATATATATATATATATATATATATATATATATATATATATATATATATATAAGATTAAATAATTTTTTGGGCGTGTTCAAAAATCCCATTCATTTTCTTTAAACCTGCCAACTAAGAGGCGAGCGCAGTCATTGATAACACTGTGACACATTCCTGTGGAACATAAAGCATTGCATAACACTGCGCAACAATATCAACACAAACTTTCCCCCGATTCCTTCTAATGATGGGTGGGTGTGTCCACCACGCCACTGCCTCGCAGCGATTGGCTGCGCCACCTGTCAATCAGTGGGCGTGTGCGCTCGTGTTTTCACATACTTCTTCCTTACCTCAAGACTCGAGCGTCAAAATAAAGCACTAACACACAAAACGAGGACAATGAGGGGCGCCGACCGGTCCAAAAACACACCGAATCTGGATAAGAGGGGTAAGGAGCACGAGGTTATGGCTGTTCTCTGGCGCTAGCAGCTGGTGTTTTGTGCGCGAGGAGGAAGAAGTAAACAAAACTGTCACGTAGGCGCGTGTGCCTTGGACTCAAGAGTCCACGAGCCGTTTATTTGAACCGTTCATTATACATATGGCCTGTTAATAATACACTCGCATATATGCTTATACATTGCTGTAAACCATGCATGTGTTCTAACGCTGAGTTCGGTGTAATGCACTGAATGAATTAAATCAGCACAGTGTTTGGGGTGATGTACTGCATGCACTGAAATGCACAGGGGTTTTATGTGGTCGATTTTAACTGTGTTGTGAATCGTTTTATGCCATTTCTCAGTATTGTTTGTGTTGTGCATGTCATTCATGCAGTACAGGAGTGTTTGAGGAGTTGAGGTCAAATCATGGCCATGTTTGTTGGATCACTGATATGGAGGTAAACTGCAGTTTGTCAGGTTGTAAAAATAGAATATATGACCTAGAGAAAGAAGACAAGAATCGGAGAGATTGCGTTGTTTCTTCTTCTTCTCCAGATTTGTTTAAATGACGGGAAAATAAGGAGGTTGGTGAGTAGTAATTGCTAACAATCTGGGCTGGTAATTAGATGGCTGTAGTTTTGTACCCCATAAATGCACATTGTGATGAGAATGACAGTTTTATAGTAGTACTAAAACCAGTATAATTTAATATCTGTGATTTTATGACAATTTATCAAATGTTGTATACCAATATGAGACAAGATGAGCAGTATTTTCCAGATAGGATTATGAATTGTTTGTAGAATGATATCAGCGTATTCCACACCCATTTTCCCACTTAGCCACACCAGACCTAGTTTTCTTTGGAAATCTGAATGCTGAGTAATGAGTTCAAAATTACTAACTGTGATTTGATAAAAATCTAGAATGAATGTATGATGATCGAGGTTCTGTGGTTTACTAGTTCCTCATGTACAACATCTCAATCTCAGTTGGAAGATTTACTTTTAATTTTTTCATTAAATAAGGACATTAATCAGAAATGTTTAGGATTTCAGGAGAACAAATGTTGCAGTTAAGTAGAATACATTTGGCAAAGGTGTAATTGCCCTTAATTTAAGATGTAGATGTTTAGATTTGCTGTAAAAAGCAATCTAACATTGTGTAGCCTCATAACCTTGGAGGATATTTGAACCCTATATTAGTGCAGGCTGCACACTTATATTAATATACGCTGTTTCTCACATATCACTGTTATTATCAAGCTCAAGTCAAATCCCCTACCCACAATCCACAGGGTCTCTAGCCATGAAAATATCTCTTTCTTGCCATCTAGTGGTTGATGTGTGATATGTGCATCATGTCTTTGGCTTCGCTTTCACTTCGAAAATGTAAGAAAGAAAAGATTCTGCCATTTTTTTTTATCCTTATAAAGTGTTTTATTATAACTGGCTGCAATAACATTGTTTTCTTTAAGTGCACTGTTGTAATGTTTAAGTTTAGGCGGGGTCTATGATCTGTTACACTGCTCGTTTTAAAGGTGAACTTTGACCTAATTGGCGTTCTTTTGTATTTTGTTACGGTTTTATTAAAAGTGTTCTCTGTAAATCCAAATGTTATTGTTAAAACAGGTTTTACGAGATAGAGAGCAGTGACTCACAGTACCACATCTGGTAAAATCAGATTGTCCAAGTTACAACTTGCCGGTATTGAAGATGTCCAGGATTGGTGTGGCCAGTATTGATTTGTTTGAACAGTTTAATTGTACACTTAATTTAATTTAGAATCCAAGTCTCAAACACGTGTTTAAAATGTATAATCGATTCAAAATAAATACTAAAGCATTCAAATAATACAAAAATAATAATATATAAAATGTCCAGTACTACAATGTTTTAGAAACAATAGAGTTACTTTAACCCCACAATACCTGCTGTGTCATATGTGATGCATCAATTTCTAGTGCAAAACCTTGCTGGGAAAATATGTTGTTGTAATTAATAATAATAATAATAATAATAATAATAATAATAATTCTGTATATTTATATAGTGTTTTTCGAAGCACTCAAAGCACTTCACATTGTCAGGGGGTACCTCCTCATCCACCACCATTGGCCTTTTATTACATTTATATTATACTGTAATTATACTAATATCCACCTTCTGGTTTTGGTACACATGTAAAATCTTTAAGAGTTTGTATAAAGTAAGCCAAATAATCATACAACCTCAGGCCTTTTTTTTTTTTTTTTTTTTTTGAGACATTTGTTCTCTTACAATAATTGAATAATGACAAAAAAACCTTACAAAAAAAAAAAAAAAAATCTTTGGAGATGCAGCAACCTTGAACGACTATTATTTATTCATCTAAAATAACAAGACAAAAAAAAACTTTACACCAGTTATGTTTGAAATAGTATATATTATAATTTAGACTGTTGTATAGACCAAGCCGCTCAAACACTTATTTTTGTATCATTATGTATGTCCTAATCACCGTATATTCGTCTGTGTTAATCAGTCACTATGTAAAAATACACCAGGTATTACGGTAAAGTGTAGGGAGTGCGCATCTTCCGCTGCTGTTACGGTAGTGTTGTTGTCTATCAGTTCAGCGCTGTCTTTAGTGCGCACTGATTGTTATGGACGGTTGTGTGGAGAGACGACGGATATAATGAATGTAACAAAAGACAGTCTAACCCGAGAGCTCACACAGAATCCTTTAAAGAAAATCTGGGTGCCATCCTCCACTAACGGCCTTCCAGAAAGACACATCAGTCAAAGGAAGGGTGAGTGTGGATGAAAGGATGAGAACCGGACACTGAAGCTGCAGTCAGATGCGGGTTAAAGAGGCTTTCTGATGCAATGCTTATATGATGATACAATTTAACGAGGGTTTGAGCTGGACTTAAATCATTCTAGAAGCGGTTTGTTAATTGCATTTTATATATTTTTATCAAACGTGTCAAATAGACTACATTTGATATGAATTAAAATGAATGATTACGAGTTATATTTATATTAGTAGCCACTAAAGGGTTCAGTAATAACAATTTAAATTGTTTAAATATTAAAATAAACTATAAAAAAGTATAATATTATTTATTTATTATTTATTAATAATAAAAATATATAGTTTAATATATATATATATATATATATATATATATATATATATATATATATATATATATATAAGCATTCCCATGATTATGGAAAAACTGTAAATATGATGGAATTTTTAAGCTCTACATTATCTCTGTTATGCTGTCTCTAAAATATTTCAGCAGCCAAATAATGCTTTTGTAAAATTGCTCTGTTCTTGATTTGTTAAAGAAATGTTTTGCCTCTAAAAAGTTTTTTTTTTTATTAAGTATTTTTGTGTACAGTTCAGAAACACCATATCATTTTCACCTCTTTTTAAATTGCAGGATTATATGGAAGTTGATATGATAATATGCGGTTTGATGAAGAGATACCGAAATGACTTATGCTCTACAATGACAACTCACAGACTTTATTAAAGCAATAAAAAGGGTCACCTTAACTGCACATAGATTAAAACATTTCCGTTCTTTGCACCATGCGATGTGATAATCGACAGTTCACCTGCAGGTTATAGAAAGAATATTATTGTTAAACATCTCTGTTTTTTGTCTTTCAGTATGCATGACCAACTGCCCCACACTTATAGTAACTGTTGGCCTACCAGCCAGAGGAAAGACATACATCTCCAAGAAACTGACACGCTACCTCAACTGGATTGATGTTCCAACAAAAGGTAAAATGCATAAAATGTAAAATATTTGTGACTTGAAATGCTGGACATGATTTTGTTGTTACAGATGTTTTTCTCATGCTGAAATTGGCCTGTCTTGGTGTTTTAACTTCGCAGAGTTTAACGTTGGGCAGTACAGACGTGAATGTGTGAAGATCTATAAATCCTTTGAGTTCTTTCGGCCAGACAATGAAGAGGGGCTTAAAATCAGGAAGTAAGACATTGATTTTTATAAGCCGCAACCATTCAAAATGTGAAATGAAACTGCTAGTTAAAAAGAAAAAATCTAAAAATGCTTAGAAGCTCATGTGATTTCTTGTGTTTTCTAGGCAGTGTGCGTTGGCAGCTCTCAATGATGTACGGCAGTTCCTCACAGACGAGGGCGGCCAGGTGGCGGTAAGAACAACAACACACGTATAGAATATAGAATCTTATATTCAGTTGCAGTGTAACAGTTCCTTTTTGTGTGCATGTAACCATTCTCCTTTACAATCTTTAGGTTTTTGATGCCACAAACACAACAAGAGAAAGGAGGGAGACGATCCTCAGATTTGCCGAGCGGAATGGTTTCAAGGTGCTGGATATGGGATCATTCATCTAAGCTGTGTTCCTCATCTGTTCGCTCTTTTAAAGCACTCTTTTCACACCCCTCAGGTTTTCTTTGTGGAATCTGTGTGTGAAGACCCAGATGTTATTGCAGAGAACATTGTGGTAAGTCTCAGATCTGCGGAATATTTTCAATACCTTTATCTTACGTCGTTTTTTCGACTAAATTTGTGGTCTTGGTGTTCAGCAAGTGAAGTCGGGCAGTCCAGACTACACGCACTGTAACACAGAAGAGGCCGTCGCAGACTTTATGAAGAGGATCAAATGTTATGAGAACTCTTATCAGCCACTGGATGAGGAACTGGACAGGTAAATGCCATGTCGGTGCTGCTGAATCCAAATCTATCAATCTATGAATCTCACACTGTTTTTTTGGTGTGTACAGGGACCTTTCGTTTATTAAGATCATTGATGTGGGGCGGCGGTACCTGGTGAACCGGGTCCAGGACCACATACAGAGCCGAATAGTGTACTACCTCATGAATATCCACATCACGCCCCGCTCCATCTACTTGTGCCGGCATGGAGAGAGTGATCTGAACATCAAAGGTCGTATCGGTGGAGACTCAGGGCTCTCGGCCAAGGGAAAGGAGGTCTGTTTGCATTGACTGATCCGTTTGAGTGCAACTAACAAACACAAAAATGGCTTGACCGTTTTAATATAAAATCAGGACAGAAAATATTATTGTATTATAATAAGATTCTAATGTTATTGTATACAACTGTTTAAAAGTTCGGAGTCTGCGAGAATTTGTTATTTTTATTTTTTACTTTTGAGAAGGTTCCCACTGTCCTGCTGACTGTTTTGGCTGCTGCGCCATTCCTTTCGTTTCTTTATTTATTATTACTTTATGTGTTTTCCTGCCTGTTGGATAGGTTGCATTTATATTTCTGTGTTCGGCTTTCAATTGTGGCCAGTGGATTTGAAAAATAAACGTCATAGTTTGATCCAAATGAAATCGATAGCCTAATAAATCATGGATTTAACAACATCATTTACCTCATCTCCAATGAAGGCTTCTGGACACAAAAAGAAAAGCCCCGCATGAACAAAATAACCACTAAGTAAAGATGTCAAACAAAATGTCTAGACATATGGCAAATAATAATAATAAAAAAATAAAAATAAAACCCGTGTTCAGGGATTTATTTTTTATTGATTTTATTGCCATGCAATGGTCATAGAGCTCACTGTAGCGGTGCCTCAGGTGTTATATGTTTTGCCCAATATATTTATTGCCCAAGGTTCACATGTACTCCGTCTGCAGTGCGTATACAGTAAGTTATATGTACGCAGTTCAGAAGCAGCAACAAGAGCGCATTATTGTAAGGCGAAAGCACATTAAAATCATGCGCGATCGCGAATCTATCCGCTCGCACGCAGATTTTTTTTGCTCTTTTAACAAAACCAGATGCGCGTGCTCAGATTATATTAAATCTTTTCGCACCTTTCTATTTATAACGTTTTCTGTTCTCATCTTTTTACCGCGTGCAGTGTGAACGTTCTGTTCCGTAAAAAAAAAAAGGCTACACATCACAGACAGTGTGTTAACCTGGAGTTTGGCATATGCCCAGTCTGCTCTGTTCTCGCGCTTCACTTAGGTGGGCTGCATCCTGATTGGTTCAGTTAACATACTGCGGGAGGCCGAGGCCACGGAAAAATATTGCTATAAAGCGATTTAGAAATTGCGCACACTCAAGTCACGATTCTATGTCGATTTTGATTAATTGCACAGCCCTACTCTACACTAAAGACTAGTAATGATGCCTTGCCATCACAGCAATAAATTATATTCCAATAGAAAACTAGATATTTTAACTAGATATATTTTAATGTGTAATTATATTTCACAATATTAAACCATTTAATGGGAGTGTAGAAAAATGAACATAAGGATAAGCATTAGATATTATAGTCCTTTATGATTCAAATGCCCTTGGTCCAGAAATGAATGGTGTTAAAATTATTTATCGGTATCGGCTGTTATCGGCCATAACAATGGTTATCTGCTTATTATAATCAGTACCACCTTAAATTTAAAGTTGTATTGTTAAAAATTAGGGGTGCTCCGATCACAATCGGCCGATCGTTAATGCGCATCTCTTCAGTAAAGCCGGTTTTCTAATCAGTGGTTAATTACATCAGGTGCGTGATTTCACGTAGAGCAGCTGTTACTACACAGAGCCGTTGTTAACTGAGAAGATGCGCCAAAAAACGCTGAAAATGAAGTGGATTTGCACATCTTCTCTATTAACAATGGCTCTGTGTAGTAACAGATGCTCTATGTGAAATCACGCACCTGATGGAATTTACCGCTGATTAGAGAACCGGCTTTACTGACGAGATGCGCATTAACGATCGGCCGATCGTGATCGGAGCACCCCTACTAAAAATTAGTTTTGGACAGAATGAACTGATGCAGAGACAAGTTCCCTGAAAAGTCCTGCTTCAGGTCAGATCTGGTTTCTTAAACCTTTTCAAAGAATCTATGTTTCTTTTGTGTTAGTTAATCATTTAAACCTCAGTTTTTTTTTTCACTGTCCGTCTCAGTTTGCGAAGTCTTTGGGCCAGTTTATCCAGTCGCAGAACATCCATGATTTGAAGGTGTGGACGAGTCAGATGAAGAGGACCATACAGACGGCAGAAGCTGTGGGTGTGCCGTACGAACAGTGGAAAGCTCTCAATGAGATTGATGCCGTAAGTCTCTTATTCCTGAACCTTAAACATGCTTTGTCTTTATTTTACGGATATTGTGTAACTTGACTCTTCAATCTGTGTGTGTTTAGGGTGTTTGTGAGGAGCTCATGTATGAGGAGATCCAGGAGAGATATCCACTGGAGTTTGCATTACGAGACCAGGACAAATATCGCTATCGCTATCCCAAAGGAGAGGTCCGTTTTTCTATCAGATCAGTTTTCTTTCAGTCGGTTGATTTTCATTTGAATTGATATCACAAGGGTTAATAGCCTTACTCATGATAGCGAGATGTATTTCATTATATTTTTATCATTTAGTGCTCTTTTATGTCCCAAACCTTTTATTACACTTAAACAACCATCACATAAATGTTGCTGGTTGCTAGGCGCTCTGTTAGCCATTATCCTCAGGATTACTCACCAGCTAAATTCTCAGAAATGGAGTAAACAAGTGTGCATTGACATTGACATTGTTCCAAAAAGGCCTAATTGACGTTATTTGACTTGTTTTCGCGAGCTGTTATTACTCTGACCGAGCACATCACACACCATAACCCTCAGCCCGCACATACTCACTTCTATTTGCTCCTCTCATCTGTCAGGTCGTGAGTGTGTCCGTTCTTCAGAGCAAGCAGTTCCCATTTAGATCAGTATCTCAAACCTGTTTACTCAGAGAGCATTAAAGGACCACAATGTTCTCACTCTATTAGATAAAGACTGAGTGCAAGGTCCTTGCGTCGTGTTTAAGTTTGCATGCATCTTTTTCAGTACTGTACGTAAAGGTGCGTGTGTTAGGACTCTGCATCATTCTTATATCAGTTTTGATTCATTATCATTTCGGTTTGGAGCATTTCAGCTGCTTGTCAATTTTAGTTATTAGAAAGGTGGTTGCACTTTATTTTACAGTACCTGTTCATTCAGTGTACTTACCTAAGAACGTACTGGGTAAGATAAAGTAACTATATTGGTTAAGTTTAGGTTTAGGTGTAAGATAAGGGTTAGTAATTAATTATTAACCAGTTATTGTAATTACTGTAAGTACATAGTATACACGTGGAACAGGAGTATAAAATGAAGTGCTACCAGAAAGGATTCTGTGAGCATATGATTTGAACTATTTGGAAAATTTAAACTGTGCATGATCAAAACAGGGATGTTTAATAGTAGGTCTCAAACTACTTACTATATAAATAGCTTCTTTTTTTTTTTAATGTTCATGTCCGTTGAAAAAAAATACATACCGGTAGATTAATAGAAATATTGATATTTGGATTTTAAAAATCTTTGACCAGATTGTTTAAAATTGAAGGTAACTATATACTTTTGTAATTTCATTAGTAAATTTAGTACTTCATCTTGATTTTGCATTTATTTTGTTTCAGTTGGTTGCAGAAACAAATATTTGTTTGTTTTTTTTTCATTTATTTTCTTCTATTTGTATTCTCTGTGTTTCTATTTTATAATGATATATTATGGGTAATAATTGTATCTTTTCAATATTTTAATCACCTCCTAGCTTTTCTGCATTTCACTTCAAGAGTTATATATGACAAATTAAGTTTTAAAAGTACAAATGGTCAGTGTAGTATCACATATAGTGTATAGCACATGGAGCAGTGTCGTAATCGAGTCTTCTCCTCACAGTCTTATGAAGACTTGGTCCAGCGGCTGGAACCTGTGATCATGGAGTTAGAGCGGCAGGAGAACGTTCTGGTCATCTGTCATCAAGCTGTCATGAGATGCCTGCTGGCCTACTTTCTGGACAAGGCTGCAGGTAATAACCACCATGACACCACCCATGAAGAGCTTGCAACTTTTCAAAACACAGTTCACTTGCTCTGATGATTAATGCATTTAAAATCTAATCTAAAATCTACTTGTTTGGTGTGTTTTTTTTATTTTCTGCAGAAGAACTGCCTTACCTGAAATGCCCTCTACACACAGTATTGAAGTTAACACCAATGGCCTATGGTAAGACACCCTTCCCTAACTAACCTGGACATTATTCTTCAAATAACGCTATTCCGGTCTTGATAGTGAATCTTTCTGGGTCTTCAGGTTGTAAGGTGGAGTCAGTGTGTTTGAACGTGGATGCTGTGAACACACACCGAGACAGACCATCGGTAAGACTCACAAACACACAGACTCGGAGCGTGTCAGTCAGTCTGGTAGTTAAAAAGCCTCTCCACCTGTTTTGGCTTAAGGGAAAGTGTGCAGTCAGTCTGTAGTTATGCTTGAGAGCTCTTCTGTATAGTAAAGTGATTAAGCTTTGAGGTCTCCTGAGCCTCAGCTGTCACATGAAAGATGTAGTGTTGGGCTCACCGATGATTTTAGTTACTAGTATTATTACCACATCATGTAACAATTCACCTTTTTGGGGGGTTCACATATTTTCTCTGTACTGATGCTTTTTCATTTTTCTTCCCCCTGTCTTTAAAACTGATTATATAAAATTGGGGAACACTTTATTTTAAGGTGTCCTTGTTACAAAATGACATGTACTAACTATTATAATAATAATAAATTATGCATAATTACACGCAAGTAACCCTAATCCTAACCCTAACCATATAGTAAGGAGTGTACATGTAATTAATGAATAATACTCAGTGCATAAATGTGTAATTACACCGTAACAGTGACACATAAAAATAAAGTGTAAGCACTCATTGTTTCAGTCTTGTTGTCATCTTGAGACGTGTGTGAACCGATGCAGGTTTTTCATGGTTCTGTTACATCGTCGTCACCTACTTCCCTCATCATCTATCAATGTGTGACTTCATTCCCTGTGTTTGCTTCAAACAGAACGTAGATGTGTCACGGCAGCCAGAAGAGGCTTTGTTAACAGTGCCAGATCATCACTGACAATTCCCCATTCCGCTCTCTCTCTCTCTCTCTCTCACACACCATTATCTTTCTTAGGAATGTAGACATGCTTCCATTCCTAAAAGCATCTACTGTATTCCCGAAAATCAGGAGACATTTTTTACAGCCCAGTAAATGCATTTTGAATTACAACTCCGAAGTGAAGAACTCTGATTATGTATGGAATATACCTTTTTTGTTGTTGTTTTTAATGACAACGTGTCAGTACTAAATTGCACTTTATCATAAATGCGCACTGATGTTTTTCAGTCCCTGCTGCACATGAATGTAACCGCTGCTATGAAAACACCAGTCACTCCAGTAGCATGTGATATTTATTTATAGTGCACATATTAACGCATATGCACATTTGATAGGGTTTTGGCTGGTTAATATGACATTATTTCTTAAAAGTAATAATCCATCACTTAATAGAATGTGTAGCATGTATATAACAATGGTCAAATTTGGATGAAGCAGAGCCTTATCTTGGAAATAAATTTTAGGTAATTTTAGAATTTTTACACAACAATAGTACACTTTTCAGCTTTTTAAACACTAAGGAATGTTATGATGTATAACTCTTCTTCTGGTAACTGAGAAGGAGAAATCTCTACTGTAATGCCTATTTGCATTGCTAATAAAATGTATTTGAATAGTGAAATCCTGTCTCTCTTTACATTCACCCACAATGCTGTGTCACTGAAGGGCAAAGACAGAACAGCTTGTAAAACATAACTGCACCACACTGCAAAATTTGCAAACCATAAATGATGTAACATGAACATGACAAAAAAAAAACAAGAAGATATTACAGTGAGAAAAGGCAGTGATGTGATTTATGTCAATGGACTTTGACCTGAAGTCAAAGGTCAGTATTAAGATGGAGAGATAGTTAATCATATCACCTCACCTTTGGTCACATGACCTTTGACCTCCGTGCTGATTTATTGGTTTACACGTGTGTGTGTGTGTATGTGTGTGTGCACTGTTTAAAACAAGTTTGTCAGTACCAGTTTAAAAAAAAAAACATTTAAATATAATAGTTTTCTGTTGATTTTCTGTTCTCTTCCTAGAATGTTAATGTGCACCGTACTGCTGAGGACGCCCTACAGACCGTCCCGCCTCACCTCTGACCTACAAGCTCTCTTCACTACACCGAGCTCGGGTTTACCGTTACAAAAGTTCAACCCTGCCTTCAGACGGACCCCCGGTCAAGTTCTGGTCTGTCACATTAATCGGTTAATTCGTTGCTGTGAGATTTCTACTGGTGGTATATAGTATATGGTTTCTCACTCCATGTTTTAAAAGAGCCATAATCAGTTTACATGGCATGAGAGACACGTAGCCTGGGAGATTTTGTTTTTGCACTTACGGGGTTTGGGGAAATATGCGTTTGAATGGATGTTACTATGGCTCTTATATGTATTTGATATATACATATATTGATGTCATTTCTACATATGGTGTGTGCAGGTATGTTATTTTGCTGCTCCTCCAATAGTGCTCTCTTTTTGTCAGTTCTAGAAGGTTTTCTCTCAGTTTTTTGAGGGATGGATGACAAAATTTGTTTGTGTGTGCATGTGTACATACAGATCAGAGAAAACACTCATTGTGTCAAAAACTGTATTTAGGTTTTTATGTAGGTTCTTTAAGAGTTTAGATATAAATATCAACCTGGCATTTAAATTCAAACACTGATTATTGATTCAAGTGCTAGTTATTTGAAATCAACACTGACAGATATTCAGACAGGTCTTTTTTATATCATGTACATTTTAACTGTATTTAAGAATATTCTGACTTTCCAACAGTGATTTTAACTGCATGTTTCTGAGAAAATGGAGTGCTTTGTGAGAGAAACATAAGCTGTTTGTTACATTAACAAATTTGGGAACAAGATAAAAGTCTCAGTATTTGTATTACCATTCATTCATTTCCATATTTATGTCAATGTTAGAATGGATTATGAGACCCTTTATAAATTTATACGGGTCTGTCCGGTGTTATCTGTAATGTCCAGTAAACCATGACTGAATTGTTGCCTCAAACCATGTCCAAAGAGTGCTGTGATATATACTGTGCAATTGAAACAGATCTTGACTATTTAAATGAGATTTTCTGGAGTGTGACTAGTAGTATTGTTATGACTATTTTGGTGTCAGTATCACACTAAATAAAGAAATTAATGTTTTGATGTAGTAGTGCATCGATAGTAAATAGTCACAGATTTTAATTCGTTGAATGGACTCAATGGACAAATTATTTTCATACACCATGTTGACACGACAAAGAGACAAATATTATGAAATCGTATCTCATCCTTGAATAAACCTTTTGTTGTGATCTTGGCTATATGTTGTAATGTTTTTGTGGTGCTGCTACAGAAACAGCACAGTGATTTTAATAATGAAGGTTTTGAATTATTATGATTTTTAATTTTATTTTTGCTTTATATATTCCATCTCAAATTATGTTTTTGATCTAATCCAGTTCACAATTAATAAAAAAAACAGCTGCCTTCGATATTAACACGCCACTTGCAATTGTTGATTAGAAGGAAAACCTGGAATGGATCTAAAGAGAAGAAATGGAACGCTTTGACCGGAGAAGGAGGAATCTCTGTCGCTCCGCTCCACTATTATATATTCTGTACTCCAGACCGTGTTTTCATCTTTTACTGTCTATGTTTTCATCTACGCCTTGCTTGGTCACATTCTTATTCAGGCTTGATGCTTTGGCTTCTTTGAAAATTGGAAGTATTTTATTTGGCTGGCAAGAAACATGCGAACTAACCCATTTAGCCCGAAACCGTGCCTAATGACAAAAACACAGCTGATATTGCTTAATTGTTTCCATATAAAGTAGGTTAGTTATAAATATTTAGCTGCCATTTTTTGCAACGTTTTATCCTTTATACTATTAATAATTATACCAGGAAAATCCTCTCATTCCTCGCATACTCACAAAGATACAGCAAAAAAAAAAAAAAAACAACAACAACAACAACAACAAAAAAACAGCTGCGTAGTACCTGAAAGAGGCAAAATGCAGTTCAGTTAAATATTTGGGTAGCGTTACTTATAAGATATCACGAGATGGCGCTATTGCTTTGGAAAGTTAGTGTGTGTGTGTGTGTATGTGTGTGTGCCTGAGTGAAAATAATAGTATATTTAATATTTTACAAAATGTCTGATTATGTTATTTTACTGTTAAAAAATGCAGATGCACGTTATATCAAAAATTCATACATCTCTAATATATATTATTTCAAAAGAGGCACAATCAGAAAACAATATTATTTGACTAAACCAGCACCCACAACACCAAGATCCAAGAGAAAATAAGGGTGTTCTTCGGGTTCAGTTGTTGACTGTTAGCAGGACAAAAACAAGTCATCCTCTTTATGAAGTGCCAAATGGTTTTGGCCCTGTGTTGTCGGAAATATCTGTCCTCTCACAGAGTGATACATTCCTGTCATTTCTCACTGACTGCTGCTCTTGCTGTAAGCTGCTGTATGACCACAGGTTTTCTTAGGAAGAGTGAGACTGCTGTCATATGAGATGTGTCCGCAGTAAATGACTCTTTTGGCCTCGTGGTGTGTTTGAGATTTAGGAAGAGGGCCACAGTAATAGAAATGTGCAGAGAAAAACAGAATAAAAAAAAAGTCAAAACAAACAAATAGTAAATGTATTCAATTTATTCAAATAGCCTAAATAATAAGGAAAATAAAAATTAACATAAATGCAAAACAATGGAGCGCTATGGGATCGTTGGAAATGTTTAAAGAAAAGGGTGCACATGGTTAATGTTAATGAACATTCATTTAAGATAAATTTGATCTACTGTGTATTTTTTAGATAAAGTAGAAATTAAATATGCTTAGTAATTATAGGACATGTTTCAAAGCAATACCTTTTAATTATAATCATAAGTGTTGTGATATTTCTGTTCGTTGTGTGCTGATGGTGAAACAGAGGAAGGACATGGGCGTTCTTCTTCCTGAAATCAATAAGCCTCTCCACAACTGTTTGTGTTTTTAGCTCCAAGTCTTCGACTGCACACACAGACCTATTTCCTCTCCGTGAGGACTGTTAACAGATCATGAGAGAGAATACACAGTTTCCCATTGGTTAGGAAATCATGAATCTCATAACAGACAGGATGAGGGTCCTACAGCTGATATAAGACATCAGAACTAAAAGCAACAAATACACTATCATTCAAAGGTCCATATAATTCAAAAAGAGGTTCTTATGGTCACCAAGACACATAGTTGTCTTTTTATATTAAGGTTGAAAAGAAATGATTTTACCAATAAAAAATGATGCACACCATCTTTAACTGTTGTGACAGAAACAGCACAACAGTGTTTAGAAAGAAAAACACTTTTATTAGAATCGGAGCCCTTCACATCTGTTCGTCTCAGCTGATGCCACTGGAATCCCCAGCATTACTGTTCCCTGCAGCTGTCACTTATCCCACAGGGCCTTAGACATGCACACCATAAAAACACAGGACACAAGCTTGTCAGTTGACTTTGCCCTGTACAATGCATCCCACTTATTTCAGCATGACTGCAGTCCTAAAGACTTATGGGTGGGGTGAGCAAACAGCAGAGCACTTAAGAATGTCATTATTCGAGCTGAGAAACCATGTTGTGTTCTCCTTAAACAAATCACTGGAGTGAAAGATGGCTCATAAGAGCTTATTTGAGTCATGACTAGATTTGCATATTAAATGCTAAGCAGTACCTAATATAGTAGGCCTAGTTGTGAAGTCAAATAGCCTATCGTATAAAAGATTGGATTTGGGTTGTGCATTTCTGCATAAATGAAATGCCACACATCATAACACTGTATTTAAAGTTTTCAAATCTATGGTTAAAATGATACAAGAGGGAAAAAAATGCAAATTACAATTCAGTATGCAAAAACATATATAATAGATACCGATTGTAATTATGCAAATATTACAGTGACCTCATTGCTGTCAGTTGAATTAATGCTAAACCCTCTAGCAATGCAAACAATATAAGATTCTTTACAAAATCTCAAAAGTAAGTTTACAAAATATATAAAGGAATATATATATATATATATATATATATATATATATATATATATATATATATATATATATATATATATATATATATATATATATATATATATATATATATATATATATATATATAATAACCCATTCATAGAGAGCCACTTGCCTTGTTTGTCAGCCATTTGAACGAATCAGTTGAATGAATGACTAAATGACTCTTTTGCCGCCACCTACTGGTGGTTAGGTTTCATAATTAAAGTATTAAAGTGTCATTGCGTTTCACCAAAATGTCTTATTTGTATGTTCAAAATGTATTATTTAAAACATTAATCTTATAAAATTATTTATGCATTTGAAATGCATTTTTTTGCACCTCAGTCTGTGTAAATACATCTAATTACACTTCAGATGCAGCTTCTGTTTCCTCTGCAGTGGAAAGATGAAGTTTGAATTCATTTGATTGGTAACAACTGGATAGTTTCTTATCTTAACTGACATAATTGAAACAATGTTAATATTTGATGTGAAAGATCACACATAAAGTTAGGGGGGAAACTATAAACTCTTAATTGTCCAGGAAAACTGCAATCAGCAATTGTGTCATCTCTAATAAAAAGCCAGTTTAATGGCTGCATATCAAGCCAGGTAATGAACTAAAATGTCCACGAGAACGACACATTTTATTACTATATTACAAACACACCCAGTATGCTGACAAAGTACCGAAAAACTTGTTCAATTAAATTTATTAATACATTATATTGCATTCAAAATTTGAGTGCCAGGACGGTTTACAATAAAGTTAAAATGTTATTTCATCTGTACTGTACATTCAAGACACTGAACCATTGTTTAATAGGGAAAAAAAGGAAGAAGTCAGATAAACATCACATCGTCTGTATTGCACTCAGACCTGAAAAGGCAACCACTATATAAGAGAATGTCCAAAGATGTACCTCAAAATAAAATGCTTCTGCTAATCCTCCAGAAAACATTTGTGAAATACTACTCTCAGTGTAAATTAAAACAGAGGTATTTATTGATGGGAAAAAATCATGATTGGCTTGAAGGGAATTCTCCCTTGGGGAGATCCCAGTGTCCCAGTCCCTGCTGGTGTCCTTTGGGAAGGTCTGTTTCCAGATAGGGTCACAACTTCCTGACTACACAAAACACAAAACAGGATATGGCTTGCCTCTGGTGAACTTCTGGGAGCAAATACAGCGGCTACCAGTAGAAAACACCACCACAGTTTTTATTTTAGCTATAGTGGGATAATGCAGGTTCTAGTCCAGCCTGCAACATGTTCCCTCTCTCTAACCATTCCTCTTACCTTTCTGCTGTATTTTTACACTTTTATGGAATAATCTGCACTATGAACATGTTAGATTAATATTTAACATGTTTAAAATGCAAAGTCATCTTTTTAAATGTCTATCAATATATACATATGAAACATCTCACCACATTTATATAAAAAGAGCTTGACATAAATGGTCAGTATTTTGAATTTGGATCATATTCAAAGCAGAACAACATGAAATGTTCAACATCACAGTTGAGTAGGCTTTATACTCAGAGGCACATTTAAGATGACTTCACCGCTCCACTGAGTCCATTAGTCCGTCAAGCGCTCCCGTAAGTCCCTTGTGATGATTCCAACTGTAAACATTTGATTTGAATGAACATAGATGCCTGTGTAACAATATATAGCATGACTTGACTTATTACAATACTGTCTTTTCCATTTCTTAAGTGCAATTCAGTTCTGCAATGGTCCTTTTCTTGCAGTGCAGTCATCCTCTTATTCTGTACAAGCAGCAATAATTTCATGCAGAAATAATACTAAATCTGTAAAGAATTACAATTTCAAACATTTAGTGACAATGGACTTCAACTCTGAAGAGTGGTTTTATAGCTTATTTAAGGAGTTATTGAGGGCAACAAAACAAACATCCAGAGTAAAACTGGGTCGCTTACTCTGTTCATAACATCATAAATGTCTTTGATAAAATATTTATAGCATTTTAAGTGATAAAATCAGGGAAGGGTGATGTTTATGCATAAAATCATTCAGCCATGAACAAACAACATAAAGCATCTAGAATTTTTAACAGCTCCTAATTGTCCCGATGTAACTTTAAGAAACAGTTCACTGAAAAATTATAATTTGCTGAAAATTGACTCCCTCTCGGGATATGCAAGATATAGATGAGTTTGTTTCATTTCATTTTAATGAAATGTAGCATTACATCACTCGCTAACCAATGGATCTTTTGCAGTGAATGGGTGCCGTCAGAATGACACAGCTGATAAAAGCATCACAATAATTCACAATTCATATGACTCTGGTCCATATATTACCATTTTGTGAAGTGAAAAGCTGTGTGTTTGTAATAAACAAATCCATTATTAAGATATTTTCAAATTTATTTATAGCTAAATATGAGTCTCTATCCATAATATAGCTTTTTCTAATAAAAAAAAGTTGTTTTGTCTGAGAAATAAGCTCCTTTAACAAGCAGAAACGGAACACATTATAGATGTCAAATTGTGTCAGGGCAACAGGGGATGGATTTTTTTTTTCATTGTAGTAAACATTATGGATTATGGACTCATATTTTGGCCAGAACCAATGGTTTTGAGTTAAAATTCTTTAATTGTTTATTTCTTACAAGCATGCAGCTTTTCACTTCACAAGACATTAACTGATGGACTGGAGTGATGTGGATTACTTGTGGATTATTGAGATGTTTTTATCAGCTGTTTGGACTCTCATTCTGACGGCACCCATTCACTGCAGAGGATCCATTGGTGAGCAAGTGATGCAATCCTACATTTCTCCAAATCTGTTCTGATGAAGACCCATTTCATCTACAATTGAGCTAAATATTTGAAAATGTTCATCTTGGATCAACTATTCATCCAAGATAGTCATGGTTTCCTCAATAAATATTGGAGATAAAATATTAAAATAGATAAGCTTTTCTCAGATAAGCTTTGGTAGGCCAACTTTTCAGAGGGTTGTGACTGAGGTAGGGTCTTGGTCAGCACAGACCTTATTAAAAATAGCCATGCTTTCCATTTCTCCCTTCAATGTGGGGAGAGATTCTCTGGGGATAATCCAAGATGAAAATAAACAACAATCACCCAAATAATTTCACACTGAAGCGTGCTGGTTAACAATCTCAGATGTACACCCCGAAATAGACCAAATCTCCCACTACATCTAGTAAACATGTGCAAAGCCAGACGGACGTAGATCTATTGTCATCGCTTTCATAGTACATTCAGCAGGCACGCTGTGGATTCTCCTGGGAATGCAGTCTCTAATCTGATGGGCAGAACGACGGCGTGCGTTCTCTAGCTCCTGAAGAAACACAGTGAATCTACGGCTCAGAGTGAGTAGGACTGCCACTTATGCTTGTTTAGAAAACTGATTGCTGCTAGATTTGTCCCTTTTTGAGGCATCAACTTCACGCAAAGACAGCTGAGAAAAAAAACGTACACTTATTACCTCTCCAAAGCAAGTCAGAGGTGATGTTAGACATTAGAATTAAATAAATTATTCAAAAATGCTAGACATATACATAAATACTGAAAGTATAATCCAGAGCAGTATATTCTAATATCTGTGTACTTGCTCATAAGATGATTTAGGTGAAGAATTGAGTACTTTCATGTTAATTATGAATTATAATTATTTGCCAGTTGATCCTTAATCTGCATTTATGAGCGTTTGAAACTTTCTGTTAGATATCTCTCATATTCCAAAGTTTCCTAAAACATCCATGCCACCGATTAACAGTCTATCTGGCACAAAATAAACGTTTTCAGTGTGCTCATTATATAAAAATTCCTAACGTCATCTTTCATTTTAAAACAAAAGTGGCTACTTCAAGAATTGCAAGATTATTTGTCCAGGTTCTGGGAAGCGCTGATCACTTTGGTTGCTTCTTAAGTGTATCCCAGATTCTCCATCTCGCTACGGTAGCGTTGCTCGGACACTCTGCTTTTATGCTGCTTGCTCTCCAGGTGCAGGCGAAACTCTGCTTCCTCACTGGCACCTGAGTTACACATGGAGCAGTAGAACTGCCCGCTGGGTGTGACGCACATCGCAAGGTCTCGCGGGATACGCTGCCTCGGCCGTGGGTTGTAGTAAGGGCCTGAAACAGCACGGGAAACATGTCAGGTCGTGTGAATGAATGAAACTTCAAATAAATGGCTGCATGACTAAGCTTATATTACAAGGTGATGAAATACACATTGAAATGCAAAGTCATGCTGACTGGGGTTTAAGTACAAAATTTTTTTCCAAAATAATTAATTGACATTTTTAGAAGAAGTTCATACTTTTTGTTCAGCAAAGATGCATTTCATGATTTTATCCCCAGTTTTCAATAAGTGAAAATTTGGATTGCAAGCTTTTAACAAGAATAATAAAAAAGAAGCATGTTTCAATATTACAAAACCTATTAAGTTGGAAAATCACCATACTTACCTAATTAATACACGCATAATTCAGAACTGAGGAATTTTTTAATTCCAGTTCACTCTGTGAATCTCAATTAAACTGAAGTGGGCAAGATGCAAATTAAAACTTAAGTACATTTTAAGATGTTTATGTAACTCCAAGAACCACCTATAGAAATGTATATTATTTAATTGATATATCTCAGCTAATTTATTTTTTAACTCTGGCACACACACTTTGAGGCTCATCATGTGTTTATTATAAGAGCAGATGTCCTTCACCAGAGGGAAACATCAGTGCATCTCCGGGAAGAGCGATGCACTTGGTTTACAAATGCACAGTTTCCAGTTAGATTCTAAAAAGTATTTTTTAACTAATACACATATTATTTTGAAAAAGCATATATTTAGTTCTTTTTTCCATTGATAAAATAATATGACATGCAAAGCTAACGGCTTCACTTATAGAATGCTATAGCATGTGTTTTTGTGCGTATGTGAGGACAGGAGTGCGGGGCAATGGGGGCAAGCGTGTGACTGAGATCTGTCATCGTGTGGGTGACGTTCTTGAGCCTGGGCTGACGTGGGGTGGAGTATCGGCTTACATAGACCAAAGCCTTGGCGTCTGGCCTGCATTTAGCGAGACTAGCACATTGCGCTACATTAGCACAGGCTGGCAAACTAACACGCACAGCTGCTGCCAAGGCACTGATCGCAAATGGAGGTTTTGCCCCAGAGCCTGGACCACTGAGCAGAAAACAGAACCCGAGGGATCGTCTCAGGGCAAGATCAACATGATGGCAAAAATCTGTCTCTCCTAAACTATCGGTTGAGATCAGTCTATGTAGACAGAGTACCTGGCAGGGCAGTGTTGATATGAGCCCTACGGTTCTTCATTAATCTGTACTCGTATCCTTCTTTCCATGGCCGTCTCTGAGCATTGGACAAGTCTCTGGAAAACACATGATAAGAAAACACAATTTACCATTTAGTATGGCTAAGAAATATAGCTTATGTTTTTCAGCCTTTTGATGATATTATATGCCTTTATATTTATGTAATTGCTATTATGTAATTTCTTACATAAACATTTATTTTTCTGAGATGAATCCAAATATTTTAGTGAAATAATCTAAGCAAGAATAATAGGTATATATATATATATATATATATATATATATATATATATATATATATATATATAAATTATAAATTCATAAATCTGTAATAATATTTCACAACATTAAAGAATATTCTATTTGAGCAACACAAAGAAGATGTAGGAACCCTTTTCATGTATATTCTCAAATATAACAATACAATTTGAGAATACTGCATCAAAACCTACAAAAATATTTACTTAAATATTTGAATATATGGACAAATTACATGTATATTCACAAATAAGTGCCTCGTTCATTCATTCAGATATAACAGTGCAATTAACAATATTGCTGCAAAACAGTAATATTTACCTGTAAAAATATTTTCTACACATTTCAAAAATGGAATCAATCGAAACATGCTATGAAGAGGTTCTGTGACCAATTAAATGATCATGCAAATAAATTGATGAATCATAGTTTTGAATTAAAAAAAAAAATTTTTTTTTTCTTTTTTTTTATCAATAAATAAGCTAATTTGCTTTGTTCTGAAGGGAAGGATTTAAACCTAGCTTAACTAGCCATAGACATGTTAGCTCAGATACAATCAGACGTTTGGAGTATCTTCCTGTGGTTGTTATCAGGACAACCCAACAGTACTATTAAAATGCGTGCCCCACTTATCAATGCAAAAACAGCCTGAAGATAAAGTTAACAGGAAAAACGTCTTCCTCCATGCAAAACGTCCTACTAGTTGATGTAAAATGTGTACAAGGATTTTCTTTTTGTCAAGATTTGAGGTTGATATTCATACAAGTGCATAAGTTATGCAGTCTGCATAACTAATGTCTCATTAAAAACACCACCCTCAAACATGGAAAGATTTCCCACGTTTAACGGCTGTCTTATCTGGGAGCGTGTGGGAGTGACAGACTCACAAGGACGTGGCGTTCTGCTGTGCCTCGGCCAGCCGCAGTCTTTTGGCGTGGTTCTTGCCCTGATAGTGTGCCTGGGCCACAGCGGGGGAGCTGAAGGAAGCGTCGCACAGCTTGCAGTAGTCATTTTCCGTGGCCAGTATGACTCTGCTAGCGCCCTTAGAGAGTGGCTGCAGACGGGACAATGACAGTACAGCTTTTAGAAAGAGTAGGGCGTTGAAAGGTGTGCGTCTACACCGGGACGTCTCTGATTACGATCTGAGTGAATGGATGCTTGCAGAGTGACACCGCATGATCAAACTGCACTTAAAGATATTCCCAGATATCCAAGATAAACAATTGTTTTAAATAGTAACGATATTTCACCATATCACTGTTTTATTGTATTTTAATCAAATAAACGCAACCTTGGTGAGCATTAGAGAATTCTTTCAAAACATTGAAACATTTTACAGACCCCAAATTTTTCTGAGTGATGATGCAAATTAATCGCTGAATATGTTCATCAAAATGGACAGTTTAAAGTCTAATGGAAATAATCAAATTTACGAACTCTAAAGTCACTTTTGTGGTGTTTATTTTAAAGATGTGACTACGACAAAACAACAAGAACAATCAAAAACTTACGTTTCAAAAACTCTTTATCTGCCATTGGTCAGAAAAACAGGCACAGTGTAGTTCCGCCCCCAAAATTATCTCAGTCATTAATTGACTGAGCCTGTGTTATTATGGCTCCATTTTCCCTTTGCTAGCTTCCCCCCTCACCCCGTTCACTCAAATATACATCATTGCTTCCGTTGCACTAGTGCCCACTGCTGGCGAAACCCAGCATTCTGTTTGTATACAGGTGTGCTTGGGCTGTTTCAAATATTTTTTTTAATAATAATATATCGCAGGGTTGTTTGGAGTGGGGGTAAATTAAACATGATCTGCAATGTTGTCAGTCACATTGCACTGTGGTCTATGGAGCAGCCTGGGGTGTACATATGAATTAGACTCACTTCCTCACTCAAAACCGAGGTCTTGAGGGTCTGTCCATAAAAACTTCACAAGAAGTAAAGCATTTGGTGACACATATTGTCCAGCCCTATTTGCAGACAGCCTGTAAAAAAAAAAAACACACTTGCTTGGACAAAAATGCACCAGATAAGAGTCATAAGTACCTGGTTGGCAGTCACATTTGCAGAATCTGTGGGTGGAGTGGCTGAGGGTTGCTGGGAAACAGGCTCTACCTCTGGTATTCTAATTGGAGGTGGCTGCTGGCTACCAGCATAAAAATTGCGCAGCTTCTTACTGTGGTTTTTCCCCTTAAGACAAAACAAAGGACTGATTACATGCTTTCTTCTTCATTGCAACAAAGATTTAAACCAGTATTTCGGCTCTCAAGAAAAACAACTAACTGAAAGAAACAGAAAGTGAAAGTAAAATTTCCTAAACACAATATAAATCAAGACACACTATTATTTTGGTGTCATCAGGCATTGTGCAGTCTAAAACCACTTTGTTGACATTAACAGAATGTAAAACCATTCACTATTCTCTTATCATATTTACATAACTCATGGACCATTACAGGAATTTTCGATTACCTGATAATGTGCCTGAGCCTGCTGGGCAGAGTTGAGAGTGACGTTACAAAGCTTACAGTACAGAGGCTTGCAGAGCTCTTCCAGAGTGGCTTCCTGGTCAGCACCCACTGCCTGAGCATCTTCTTCAGGGGGCTTGGGACTGAGGACAGGGGGCACTGGGATGGGTGGGTTAGGCGGCAACTGGAGATGAGGGGGCGGCTTTATGGCTAGAGGAGAGCAGTGTGGGAACCGCAAGGGGTCCGGCGACATCATCACCGGTGGAGGACTGAGGTTCTGGGCCGGGGTCATGACCTGGAATTGCTGAGGTGGCGGCTGACATATCAAACTAAGAGGTGGCTTTAGAACGGGGTCTGGACCTGGAAAGTCAAATTAAAGCAAAATTAATTTAAGTGTCAGAGTGGGTAATACACTTTTAAGGGCCTTTCACACAGAACGCATTTTTGTTCCAAAGCTCTGCCTCTGATTGTTTTTAAATACTAAAATGCATTGAGCTCTTAAAGGTGACAAATCATCTAACTTTTTCTGTGTTTAAGTGCTATAATTGGGTCCCTGGTGCATCTACCAACTCAGAAAACATGAAAAAAAAAATTTTGGTAAGCCTTTCTTTGCAAGTGCAAAAAAAATGAGCTGCTGAGATTTTGCTTCCCTTGTGACGTTGAAAGGGGATCTTATTATTTTTGCCTCTTAATATGCAAGTTTCTACCCACGGCCCCACCATTGTGTTTTCACAAGCGACAGTTCCACAGTACCAGTTCTGATGCAATGGTGAAAGTTCGAGCACAGCATGCTGCTAACGGTTCTGTCTTTGGCTGCACTGATGAGCCCAGAACATTATTCGGAGTACCAGCCTCAGAGCAGACAAGAGAGCAGTGGTTTATTGATTTATTTAATGCATATTACGCTGCTGTCTGTCAAATAGATCTAATATAAACATGTGATTTCTTTCCCAGCTGTTTACCTTCAAAGATATAACTGACTATTTTTGTAACTTGTGTGTTTTTAACAAACTTGTGTGTATTTGACAGTTTAAGTTCAATAAGACATGAAAGAGAACTCAGTTTAGTACTCACAGAGAGACATGCATGGAAACAGTGTTTCTGCTTCCACTCAAAATAGGTATGTTCAAAATGATATAATAAATTATATTTTGAGCTGACACATTAGACACATTTTGGGGACACCTGAGACTTATATTACATATTGTCTTTATTGACTTTTACATAGATCTCCTTTAAGAAATACAGGTTCTAAAAGGGAACTGTGCCATAGGAGATTCCTTCTGTGCAGTGGAAAGTTTCCATGGATGTAAAAGTATCATTCATGGAGCAATAGAGGCCAATAGAGAAACATTATTTTTGTGAAGAGTGAAGGATGAGATCTTGCTAATATCTCAATTTTTTCTCACAGCAGTGAGATTAAATGTAGAGAAAACAAAAGGCTTTCTCCTGCTTCTTAAGTGATTCTTCTGAGAAAAAGACTCCAGTACTCTCACGTGTCTCTTCTAGTGTTTCAGAAGAGGTCTCAGTGTTTTCAAGATAGCAAAGTCTGAAATCAAAAGTCAGATATTTTAATATGAACTCAAACAGATACCAACACATTCCTTCAAAACCAAATGTTCATATTGTTTGTTTGTTCACATCTACATTCCTAAATATTTAAGTGAAACATAGCAGAGTTCCTCTGCTACATAAAACAGAGATGTAAAAGCCACAAATTAGTACTGCAAATGATGCATTTTAGTAATAGAGCGGATATATGAGTGAAAGAGTGAATCTTTGCCATATAGCGTCCTGCAGATGTGATTAGGGCTGACTCCTGCCTCGTGAACTCAGCGCATGTCTGGTGCTTCGGCAGATCTGAGGCTGAGCGAGAGGGGGGTTGGAGAGTCAGCTGTTTCGTGGCTGTGTGATATTTCCAGTGTATCAGTTCTGACGGGATCATGACAACAATGATTCAGCCGACTAAAATAGACATAAGAATGTGCCAAACGGTTCTGTTTCCGGTTGCTTGGACAGTGGCAGCATCTTGGAATTCTTAAATACCCCAGTGTTTATATCCATAAATGGAGCTGTTAATATATTTAAATTTTAAATGTTTATTTTCAATAATAAAAAAAAATCTATCAGGTCTCAAATGCTCTGGTCAAGTCAGTCCTATCCCCAAATTGTCACAATTGTTGGTTTAGTCAATATCTGATCATTTAAACGAGCAGAAAAACTGTGTGATTATTTGAATGATCTTTGTCTGGTGCAATTGTGCTAAGATATATTTTGCTCACACTCTTGCAAGTCAAGATATAGATGAAGATGATATTTTCTTTAAAGAAACTGCTTTGGAAAAATTTAGCATTAAATCACTTGCTCACCAAATGATCCTCTGCAGTGAATGGGTGCCGTCAGAATGAGAGTCCAAACAGCTGATAAATGCATCACAATAATCCACACCACTCCAGTCCATCAATAAAAGTCTTGTGAAGTCAAAAAGTCTTGTGTTTGTAAAAAAACCGAAATCATCAGAAAAAAATTAAAAAGGTACAATTTCAAGCTTCTGGCCAAAATTCCAGTCCTAATCCATAATGATGCTTCCTCCGATTAAAAAAAAGTCAATCAGTTGTTGTGCTTTCACATGAAAATCCACCCATGTATTTGTTTACAACTGTTTTGGGTAATAAAGGATCAAGGATCACAGGAAAAAGAGGATCCATTCGTGAGTAAGTGATGTAATACAAAAAGAAAGAAGAAACAAAGTCATCTTCATCTTTTTAATGGTCAGAAAGTAAGTTAATTTAGGGCATATTTTCATTTTGGGGTGACCTATACCATTAGAAAACTGGACTATGGTTGCTTTTTGTGGGTCATGCATTGGTCTAACTATGAAAGAATAAACTATGAACTTTTAGTCTTACTTGTAGTTGTCTCTGCATAATCATTTCACTATTACATAAAATCCAGTGGCCTACCCTTTTATATTTCTCTTTTTTTGACCCGGAAAACAAACCTGATATCTCTTGGTCATCAGAGAATACAAGCCCAGAAATAGGTCTAAGTAGAACCTACAGTCCCAACTCAAGGTCAGCCACAAATTCCTGCTCTCTCCATTCGGATTAAATCCACTGATTTTGGAAGCAATGCAACGTTTAGTTGGAACACGACAACAAACATCTGGTCTTTCATCAGGACAAGGAACAAAGATTTTTAGATTTAGGGAGGATTGTTCTCGTTGGGCATCTATAATGCAAGGTATGCAGGGCACATGAGAAGGTACAGCAGTACTATCACTTGATGCTCCAGGTTGTTTTACACCACTCACTGCTGCAAAACACTACTAAGCTGTTCGTGCATTGTACAATTGTTCTTTGACAACATCAATTATTGAGAGCAGAATAAATGCATTAAATGCATGGTTGCTCTCTGTGCACATTTGCAATGATTATTACGATTACACATTTCATCCTTCTGTTTTGGCAGATGCTTTTATCAGAGCTGTACGGTGTCTACTTCATCCAAACAGTGCTATCATGTAAAATAAATAAAAATTTACCATTTTTATTTCCTCTATGGCCTTTTTAATTAGATGTCACATGAATCCACTGCCAAGGACTCCTCTTAAATAAAACCCACAGTAATAACCTTGTGTTTTCTGAGGACATGGATTGCAAATTGTGACGCTATGGACTAAACTGGGACGTTAGCCAAAAATCTTCAATTACCTTAAATGTCCCTTCATATATGTATTGGTTTCATATGTAATCTAGACTAAAGTGTGACAATGAACATGGGCAGAAGCTACCAGATACCTTTCTCAACTTGCCTCATACTCTATTCTGCATAATTTCCCATTTAACAACAAAACAAAAAAAGTATAAATCCATGTTCAGTGAAATTTTTTTTTAATCTTATATGCATTATTATTATTATTACTTTTACTTGATCTAATGCAACCACATATCATTCATGCAGAGTTTACGCAATATATCAACATATAATAGAAATAGAATGGCATAAAATATAAAACGTGTACCTGATGAATTTCAGTGAGATTTGAAATATGTTAGTCATGTACATAGTGTTCCATTAACATTTGATGTGCCATGGTCATGTGGCAATGCAGATAGGGATTTTCATTCTCAAACTGTCAGTGGTTAGTCTGACATCAAGGCTCTTCTTCTCATAAATCTTTCCATTATTTAAAAATAAAGATAGGTCCCTAATTAAGTCCTATTTCAAACCAATGCAGTGCATAGCAAATTTGATGCAGAGCATCAGTTATAACGCAATGCAAGGAAAATCATTTCGGAAAAATTGTCCGATCTTACCTGTCATCCGAGGGAAATAATGGCTGCAGTCTCCATAGTTTACAGGCTGGGAGGTGTAGATATCGCAATAGTCAGTACTTGGATAAAAAGCATCCCTGTTCTTTACATTCATCGCCATCTTCCCTGCATCCTTCCTAGCTCTCTCTGCTGCTCAACTTCTTCAGACGTGCGTCGCATGCTTCAATCGTCCAGCAGGGGGGTGTTTTCAATCGCTAAACAATAGAAATACGTCGGAAATGTTGTATAAATGAGACAGAGGGAGATTTGAATTATAATTCATGCATTGAAAAACGGTATCCGTAATCATACTTCCACTGGTCGCAAATATAGTGCAATTTGCATTAATGTTTCCCTCAGCCTAGTTGGTACAGTCCATCTCCTATCGAAGTGAGAATCTGATTGACGATTCAGCAGCACGCGCAAAGAGAGGATGTGCGAGCCAGTGACTTTAACGGTGTGTTAAGTTGTCAACTCGAGGTACTGTACTTCATTACAATTAAATTTATTACTTAAATACATTTGTACTTTCCGCGAGTAGTACTGAACATGATTAGTTGCATTTTACTTATTTTATTGCATTTACTCAATTTCCAAGGCTACTTTATGCTCATTTCGACGTTCAAACTACAAAGTAAATATTTATTTGGAATAATCAACAACAAATTTAAATGACATATTAAAATTAATTGGGAAAACTTATTAAAGTATGTCACAGTTTTATTTAAGGATGTTTTAGCAAGGTTCTTGACTACGACTTTTAACTAGTCAGTCATTCATAATAATAATAATAATAATAATAATAATACAGAGGATAATTTATTTGTATTTTTACACTAAATAAATAAAAGCATAGTACTGTCAATAAACAAACTATCTATTGTAATTATAAATATTTTATTAAATATGCAAGTATCCATCCTAAAATAGCACAGATTAAATAAAAACAAACAAACAAATAAACTATATTTATATAAAGACAACGATGAAAAAAATTGCTTATGCAGTCTAATTTATTAATATTGTAATATTTTTAAACATTTTTCTATTCATTTTCATTCTTTAATACATTCAACATTTATTATTATTTATGCAATCGCAGTTCTTGTGTGCCTATAGCATCAAGCAGTCTGTTTTTGTGTATATGCAGCTACATCAGCATACATTTGAAGTCTGAAGATGGCATAAAATATCATATTTACGATTTCTAGGGATTCCTGACAAAGATTCACACGTTATTTCGGTTGTTTAGTACGTGTTTGATGAACATATGGCTAGATACCACAGTGGGATGATCGATTTGAAAAAAGGGAGTTCACAGGGTTTGTCGTCCTCGTTCGTGTCCCTCTCCCTCTTCAGCAGCCAGTCACTGATCCCTCGCACCTATCCGGACACTTTGGTGCTCGTTTATTCACAGGACCTCCCTTATACCATCGTGACAGCGTTCCTGACGACTTTTATTCAATCCATCGGATATTGGACATCATGTAATTCGTCTTTCTCCCTCAGTTATGAATGCTTTGTGTGAAAACACTGCTCGCGATCCTCCTCCGCCGCCGCTGCTGCTTCTGCTGTTGTGATGATGGAGAGGCGGTGCGTGTCAGAGCGGGGCGGCTAGAGGCCCAGCAAAGCCCCGCGCTGGATTTACTACCCTGACCGAGCGACTGAACACCAACAGCGGATTACCTCACAACAACTCATCGGTACATACCCACATTAGCTATACCCATGAACGTGAGATATCTGTTAATTAATTCATTGTTTGAATAACAACTCTGGTGGTCTTTATAAAATATGTGCGTCGTTTCAGAGTACAATCGAATGAAGCGTAATTGGCGAGATATTACAGCATATTTGATCTGAAAGTTATCGGGTTAGCTATAGCGGATTAGCCTAGCGGCTAGGGGGGCTAAATGAATCAATATCTTATTGTTTAAATAAATAAGCTGTCTTTAATGACTTAATTACACGTCAACCGATACTTTGTCTTATTTTGGAGTTTGTAAACTCTTTGACAAATATAAATGGCAGGTTTTTTTGTCTGGGTTTGCTAGCTGGCTAATTATGTCAGGTAAGTTATATGAGCTTTCCAAATGTGTTGTTTGCTTTAATAAGTTATATTATGTTTATAATATGTGTTTTAATGGATTTAAATACTTCAATCGTTTCTTATTATACATTTCAGTTTGTTTGTTGTTTATGAAACTCTTGTTTAGCGGTGTAGCAGTAAGCCGGTTTGTAGTAATGTTTCTGCTCTGTCATGATTCAGGTGTGTTTGTTTTGACTAGTAGTTTCAAACTAATAAACCTAATATAATATTAAGCTATTGTAATAAACGTGTGTATCTATAAATAGTTAATTTTAGCAAGTGGTTCTTTGTCATTGTGGCTTAGTCTATTCATATGCAAGAATGATAAACCTCTTAATCATATTATCTTCCCATCTCTGTCACTCTGAACACTGCTGGAGGTTTGTTGTTGTTGTTGGTAGTGTTGGCATGGGCATCGGTTGAGCTGTTTTTGCTAAACTGAGCAAGCTAGTCCACTTTTTCCACTAGACACTGAATGTTTGTCCTTCTTGCTGTTGTCAGTATAATTTAGTGGATCTGACGAGAAGTTATAAAGCAAACGGATCAGATGGAGGTCTGAGCTATGATGGACATTTACTTTTACAAGTGCCCCTAACATCACAATAAGGTAAGCAGAAATACCAAATCTTATGAAAATAATGATTCCTCAGTTTTTTCTTTCTTTCTTTTTTTTTTTTTTTTTTACTGTGAAGAGAGAAAAATGAAGCAATCAAAAGTGTGAGAGCATGAAGTGGTTACAACCGTGGCGGTACTAAGATTCACAAAGCTCTGTAATAAACATTTGCATGGTGTTTTACATGAACAAACTGGAAGAACTGCATAGGAGCATAGTCAGGACAAAGATCTGACGTGTTCATCTTGCATGGCCTAGTTTTAAAATCCAATAATTTCAGATCACACATTAACATGGTGAGAGGTGCTGTTTGTCAGACGAGTGAATGGCTTTCAGCAGTCTTACACCCAGGAGATGCATAAGTGTGTCTTTTTGTTGGCACATGTTTTCAAGGAAAAACAAGTCATCCTCTTCAGTAAGAACTGCCAAATGTTTTTGGCTCTATGTTGTTTGGAAATATCGCTCCTCTCTCACAGAGTGATACATTTCTGTCATTGCTCAGTGATGTTGGATTGTACTGAACTTCCTGTAAGCATGTTTTTTTAATTAAGACTGATGTAAGCGATGTGACTGCATTAAATGACTCGGTTGTCTTCATGGTTTAGTACTAGTGTGTGTGTGTCTTTAAGGTACCATTCAAAAGTTTGGGGCTGGTAAGATATTTTACGAGATATTTTAAGATATTTTAAGACATTCTAAGATGTTTTTTTTTTTTTTTTTTTTTAAGAAGTCTCTTATGCTCACAAAGTCTGCTTTTACTTGATACAAAATACAGTGAAAACACCTGGTTATTTGTTGTTGTAATATATTTGTAGTGTATTTCTGTGATGTAAAGCTGAATTTTTTCAGCATCATTATGCCAGTCTTCAGTTTCACATGATCCTTCAGAAATCATTCTTATACGTCGATTTACTGCTCAAATGTATTTTCAATATTGAAAACAGTTGTGCTGCTTGATATGTTTGTGGAAACATCTTACAGACCCCAAACTAGAGTATAACACAGGTTAATGAGTAGCATCACCATTGTTATGTTCAAGTTTATTATGCTTGTTTGTGATCAGTGTCCCTGTTTGTAACTGACTTTGTCTCTCTAGACCTAATTTGTTTGTTGGACATGCTGACTTGTTTATCTGAGGTGTAGTTTGCAATGCTGAACATTGTGTCTTATCTGTTGAGTTTATTAAAAACAGTGCATGATGTTAGACATGTTGCCAAAACAAACTTTATTTGTCCTGTTCCCCTTCAGGAGAAACAGCGGTTGGAGATTTTTCTTCCCCATTAAAGACTGTGAGGACTTCACATCATGCCTCCAAGACCCTCCTCGGGAGAACTATGGGGCATCCATTTGATGCCCCCCAGGATTCTGGTGGACTGTCTTCTGCCCAATGGCATGATCCTGACACTAGAATGCCTCCGGGAGGCCACTCTCATCACAATCAAACATGAACTGTTTAAGGAGGCTAGGAAGTACCCCCTCCACCACCTGCTGCAGGAGGAGACCTCCTATATTTTCGTCAGTGTGACGCAAGAGGCAGAGCGTGAGGAGTTCTACGATGAGACGAGAAGACTTTGCGACCTTCGGCTATTCCAGCCCTTCCTAAAGGTCATAGAACCTGTAGGGAACAGAGAGGAAAAAATCCTCAACAGAGAAATCGGTAAGACCACACATGGGCTGCTTTTTCCTTTATTTACTATATGCATCACTTGAAACAACTTAAAAAGCATTTTACTAATGACAGATGTAGCAAATTTCCCTAAATCCCTTTTTCTGAAAAATGTGCACTACCATTCAAAAGTTTAGACTTGGCAACATTAAACTGATCAAATTGACAGTAAAGACAATTATAATATTGCACATTTAAAATGAATTCTGTTCTTTTGAACTGTCCTTTCATCAAACAATAAAAAACGTGTTGTGGTTTCAACAAAAATATTAAGCAGCACAGCTGTTTGCAAAATTGATAGTAAGAAGAAATGTTTCTTTTTTGAGAAGTATATCAGCATATTAGAATGATTTCTGAAGGATCATGTGACACTGAAGACCGCTGATGCTGATAATTCAGCTTTGTGTCACAGCAATAAATTGCTTTTTAAAATTCTTAAAATTTCTATAAAGAACAGTTATTAGTTATTGTAAATTTTAATGCTATTCACGATGTTATGGTTTTACTGTATTTTTACTGACCCTAAACTTTGAATAGTAGTGTTATTTGATTCAGGAAGTTATTCTCTCTTCTCTTCTGATGCTGTTCTAAGATGGTGTTTTTTTTCTGTGTGTGTGTGTGTTTCAGGTTTTGCCATTGGCATGCCGGTGTGCGAGTTTGATTTAGTGAAGGATCCTGAGGTGCAAGATTTTAGGAGAAATATTCTTAATGTCTGCAAAGACTCAGTAGAGCTGCGAGATGCCAGTGGGCCACACAGTCGAGCGCTGTACGTTTACCCTCCTAACGTGGAGTCTTCACCAGAGCTTCCAAAGCATATATATGGCAAATTAGACAAAGGTAGGCTTGTACTATTATTGGAATGTTTCTGGTTATTTCAAGTTGTGGCATGTTGTCAGTTACAGAATACTGAGTGATGCCTGATCATGTAAATTAAAAAAGTCTTTTTTTGAGCTATGACGTTCTTAGTTCTTTCGAAGTGAGAACTTTCTAGGCACTTCTGCTTATGAATTACCAGTGTGATTTCTGTGGGCAGAGATTGCAGAACTCAACTGCAGAACAGTGCATTCCGATTCTAGGTCCCTTCCTGGTATTATATATAAATTTACAATACGAAATGTATACATTAATCAGTGTTTTCCCCTTTTTTTTTTGACCAGTATTGTGTTGTGTCATGACTTGTATGTGAGCATAGAAAATAAGAGCTATTTGAATATACTGCCTAATGGAAAATTGACTTATTTTGAACCAATATATATAAAAAATTGTTTTGAATTCGTTTTTTTTTTTTCATTATTTTTCAATGGATTAAAATGCATTAGAATAAAGTAATTAAATATAATTTTAAGAAAATATAGTATAAGTATAATCAATGATTTTATATTTTATATAAATTGTTTGTTACCATGCTAGTCTTATGCTAGCACATTATTGAAGAGGTACTTAAAAAATATTTGTGCATGCTGCATGTACATTGTTTAATTGTGCTGCCCAACGGCTTGCTATGCTTTGATTGTGTGTTTATTATTACACACTGACAGACCAGTCGACACTATTGACTGTGGTAATAGACAGCATGCCACAAATGCTGCACATTGATTCTGGGGTTGGAAAGGACATGGAATGTTTCTTTTTATGGGTTGTAGCCAATAGTTAAGACTTTCCTGGAATTTTTGTGTTGCAGCCATTCTGTTTTCTTTCTTACGTGGACGGGCTTGTGTTGTAGTTGGAGTAGTCATGAAGCATGTGATGCTTGTTTTTGATTTTGCCCTCTGTTTCCTCTTAGCCCGGAGGAATGTATGCACAACTACTCCATTACATTAATTCCCTGACAACTTCATCGGGATGTGTTCAGCGTTCAGCTTTGCTTTTTTACACACTCGGTTGCCATGTGGGATTAATTGTTTGTTCTCACATGCTTGATGCCTGAAGGAATCAATTCAATAATGCTGTTCCTGTTAATGCTCCAATCTTCTTATTTGTGCGCTAGGTCAAATCATTGTGGTTATCTGGGTGATTGTTTCTCCCAACAACGACAAGCAGAAGTACACACTTAAGATCAATCACGACTGCGTACCTGAGCAGGTGATCGCCGAAGCCATCAGGAAGAAGACAAGGAGCATGCTACTGTCAGCCGAACAGCTAAAGATGTGCGTGCAAGAATATCAGGGCAAATACATCCTGAAAGTCTGTGGCTGTGATGAGTATCTGTTGGAAAAGTACCCCATCAGTCAGTACAAGGTATTTAGACAATTTCAGCCTCACTAAAGTACCTCAAACGCCAACAATCGCATACGTGTTCTTGAATAATAATCTGTTATTCAGTGAATGAATGCAGCTTTTGCATTACTTTTTTTTTTAGTTCTCATGCTGCTTTTATCCAATACATATTTATGGTTTGGGCACTGATTAATTAGCCATCTGAAATGTCTGGTCGTCTCAGATTTTTCAAGGTTTTGGCACTGGCCATTTGTTTGTTTCAGGCTTTCATTATCTCGAAACCTGCCAGTACGCAGAATGCTAACGAGTAGTCTCAGTATCCGGCTGCATTTGAAGTTTTGTATTATCCCAACAAAAACCACTGCCAAAATTAGAGTTGAGGACACTAAAATAGCTCTGGACATTTTGGCTGACTTAACGGTAAATGAGATGTGCTGATTATGTGGCTTTATGAACGAAATCTCTCTCTGTTTATCTCTTTCTCATTCTTTCAGTATGTACGGAGTTGCATTATGCTGGCTCGGTTGCCGAACCTCATGCTTATGTCCAAGGACAGCCTTTACTCTCAGCTGCCTATGGATAACTTCACCATGCCCTCCTACGCCCGCCGGATCTCCACCGCCACGCCTTACATGAACGGAGAGGCCTCCACCAAATCACTCTGGACCATTAACAGTACTCTGAGGATACGGGTCCTCTGCGCCACATACGTTAATGTGAATATTCGGGACATTGACAAGGTGCTTAGCTGATGTCTTTTTGTATTCTGAAAGTCTTTTATTATACAAAGAGCATGGGAAGTGTTTGGTAAGATAGCAGAAGTTTGACATTGTGAAAGAACAGGAAGCTGTTGGTGTGTTTCTTTTAATAATTGTTTGACCTTTCTGCTCTAGCATTTTCTTGAGGCTGTTTGCTCATAGGTTTTCACCTTTTTGTATCAGATTTATGTGCGGACAGGGATCTATCATGGTGGAGAACAGTTGTGTGATAATGTCAACACACAGCGCGTGCCGTGTTCAAACCCAAGGTACTATGTGATCACTTGTCCTATCTGATACAACTGTTGAGTCATTACTGAGAGAAAGTGTCTGCAAAACTGAACTAGGCTTCCATACGTCTTTGTAATGTAGTAAAAACCAAAAACACCCCACCTTGTCTCATTTCAAAATATCCCCCTCATGTATGCTAAATTCACTGCAGAATGTGTGAGTGGCATTGTACCACTCATGTAACCCAATAGGTCCATGCTGTCAGTGGCTAAATAGATTTACTTCAGTCTTGCAGGACCTGGCCTTATGATAATTAGTCATATTCATTTCTCCCGTATGCCAGTGATTGCCCTCAGTGCACCAGAGGTTGCCAGACCCCTGATGTCATGCTTTATATTATGACTTCTAAAAGTGTTAGACATTTGAAATACAGAATGATACATTTAAAAACAAATACAACATGCTGACATTATCTCTGTTTCCAGGTGGAACGAGTGGCTGACCTATGACATGTACATTCCCGACATCCCCCGGGCGGCTCGCCTCTGTCTCTCCATCTGCTCGGTGAAAGGAAGGAAGGGGGCAAAAGAGGTAATGACTTACTTTTCTGTAAAGGCAAGTCAAACGCTGCGGCTTGTTTGCAAGTAGACGAATGCACACGCATGAAATGGGTGTCAAAGACTGAGATGGAAGAAAAGGAATTGTTAAATACTATAATGACTACAAGTAAAACTAAAAGGTATATAAGTAAATAGAAATGACAAAAAGCCCATCACAAAATAACTACTGGAAAAAATTCAGAAAGCAAAAAAAAAAAAAAGCCAAGTCAGAATAGTAATAGTATGTAAATTACACTCAAATAACTGCAGTTCAGAATGGTTATTTACAGTGTTTTAATAGTGCTTGCTTCAGAAATGAATGTTTAAATATTCTTCTACAGGAGCACTGTCCACTGGCTTGGGGAAATGTCAACCTGTTTGACTATACACACACACTGGTCTCAGGAAAGATGGCACTGAACCTGTGGCCAGTACCACACGGCCTAGAAGACCTCCTCAACCCTATTGGGGTCACGGGCTCCAACCCAAATAAGGTTTCCTCTCTTGCTTAACCTCTTTGAGCACTAAACCAGTTTAATAAGCTTTAATACGATTCATCTGTGTCGTCTCATCTGAGGTGACATGGTTAATCAAGAGCGTACCGTCTAAATCTGTTTAATCAGTGTTGTGTTTATTATTTGAATTGGTTATTTTTTTACTTCCAAGGAAAATCTTAGTCTAATGGCCTTAATACAGAATTCAGTAGTGTAATGGGTTAGATTCTAAAACTGTATTTAGTTGTTAGTAAAGTGTTATTTAGTTACTAGAGTTTGGCTGTATTTTTCATTTATGTATTTATTTATTTTTGCTCTAGGAAACCCCATGTCTAGAGCTGGAGTTTGACCACTTCAGCTCACCAGTTAAGTACCCTGACATGGCCACGATTGAGGATCACGCTAACTGGATAATATCCAGGGAGATGGGATACAATTACTGCCAGTCTGGACAGGTGAGCTTACAGACACGCATCCTAATTAATTAATTATAGTGACACACTTCCCGCTGCTATTAATACCTTTTACAAGCCTGTGGAGCATGAGAAACATCTCTGCCATTGTCTACAGCACCTCATGAGTCATTATTTCAATTATTAATGATCATTTTTGTAATTTTGTAATATAGCTCAGCAGTGACCATAATTTATTATTATTTTTTTTATTTTTGTATATGAAGTATTTGTCCTGGACGTTTATTTACTTTCTCAAAAAATGTTGTTGTTTCATCTCTGATTCATCATTTTGAACTACTGCTTTCTTGTTAAAAATAACTGATGCATCACTTCTCCAGAACCAGACCATGTTGTTTAATTATAACAGAGGTCTGATCAAAATAGTCAAAATAATATTAGTGTGAAATATAAAAATAACTGTCAGCTGAATTTTCAGTCTTCATTGACACATGATATAAAATAAAATGGGGAAGAAAATGTCAGACATTTGTAAATATTGGGATATTTTAAATATTAATTAGTAGTTGTTAACCTTTGATTCCTTGGGTAATTTGGGTTCCTTTCCATTCGTTCTCTGTTTATTAATTGGGTTTCTCGTCTGACTAACAGAGCAGCAGACTGGCCCGAGACCATGCCATGACGGAGGCAGATATAGAGCAACTTCGTCAGCTGAGCAACAGGGACCCACTTTCTGAGATCACGGAGCAGGAAAAAGACTTCTTATGGAGACACAGGTAGTCCAATGCCCTCTCCTCATAAGTTCTCCTCATTTTGTTGTTCATTGGCACAAAAGTAAATGTATTTTTATTTTAAAGTTATTTAAAACAGTATTTGTGTTTTCTACTCTAGGCAGTATTGTGTAAATATTCCAGAAATCCTGCCAAAGATTCTCCTGGCAGTGAAATGGAATTCCAGGGATGAAATTGCACAGATGTATTGTCTTCTTAAAGACTGGCCCGCAATAAAGCCGGAACAAGCCATGGAGTTGCTTGACTGTAACTATCCTGATCCAATGATCCGAGACTTTGCAGTCCGGTGCCTTGAGAAGTATCTGACTGATGACAAACTCTCGCAGTACCTCATTCAGCTGGTCCAGGTAAGACCATTTAATATATTTAGTTATGATTATAAATTTACTTATTGTGTTTACTTTAGGGCTGCCCTCGACTCAGGATTTTTCTGGTCGACTAGTAGTCGTTCATTTTAAGCATTAGACGACTAATTGCAGGTTTATTAATAAACCATTTAAATCATTATAATTAGCCTTTAATTGACTCCATAGCCTAATAAGCGCTCAAGCACATGCATAAAGCTTGCCACAGCACTCCGGCAGAAGTATCATTTAAGAATGTGTCAGGGAAAAACAGTAAGAAGACTGCAGTAACATTTTAATAATTTGATAAACTTGTGCTTTCTTTGTTTTCTGTTTAAGAGATGAAGCTGGCGACACTGACTCGTCATCTTCACAGTAGTGGATGCGCATGTATGCATGTATGCATGTTTCATACAGATAAATAATTTAAGAATATTTGTTTTACATTTTAATTGGTTCATTTGAAAGTAGTCGTTTCACTCTCTATAGATAGGCTTTATTTTTTTATGTTTGTAAGGCAAAGATACACTCAGAGTTTCATTTTCAAGTTCAAAGACCGAGACTGCAGAAAGCTTTGCTTTCATTATTTTACAAAAGCACAATATTTTGCTGAAGAGTCTTTACAGATTTTAAAGATGTGTTACTCTTATCTGTATGAACAAAAATGACAGAGTAATTTAAGAGTAAGTGTACCTCTGTCTGTCCTGCAGTGAGCGCTCTTCTACACTCCACACAGACAATTCAATAGCGCACATTACTCTCGGTTAACATTAGACTGAGCGGCTCTCTAAAGTTGCTAATACTTGCATATTTCAGATGATAAGCCATATTTGAGGTTGATGAATGAAAGGCGTTTGGATGTCCTGCCTGATGTACTGTATTACCGTAGTCTAGCTGTTAAAGATCTGTTCATCACGGACTGCGAGACTTCGCCTGTGGAGTTTTAATTACTTTTTTTTCTGTGACTTAGCAACTTAATAAAACTTAAATAGAATCTAAAGATTAGTCGGCTATTATGGGGCAGCCCTAGTTTACTTGTTGATTTTTTTTTTTAATATATTTTACTTTTCATTTGTTTAAGGTTTTAAAGTATGAGCAGTATCTTGATAATCCACTGGTGCGATTTCTGCTGAAAAAAGCTCTTACCAACCAGAGGATTGGGCACTTCTTCTTTTGGCATTTGAAGTAAGCAGTTTCCTCTTTCTGTTCTCTTTTCTGTCAGGTTTTTCCATATGCTGACCTAAATATCCTGATGTTTTTGAAGCTCCAAATTAAGTTAAACTGTAACCTATCTTGTTGGGTTGCAGGTCAGAAATGCACAATAAAACAGTAAGTCAACGGTTTGGTCTGCTGCTGGAGTCGTACTGTCGGGCATGTGGCATGTACCTGAAGCACCTGAGCAGACAGGTGGAAGCCATGGAGAAGCTCATCAACCTCACAGACATTCTCAAACAGGAGAAGAAGGATGAAACTCAGAAGGTAAACTCAGCCTTTGACCTTCTCGCCTCACCCATAAGTAGACCGGTGAATGGGCACGTGAGGTTATATTAGGAGACTCCTTACGCACACTGCAAATGAAACCGTAGCTGTTGGATTAGATTTACAGAGGATACTACATCCACTCTGTGAGGTGATCCTTTAAAAGCACTCAGGCATTACCTTAAACATCCCACTCAATGTTGTTAACGTAATGTACTTGAGCTTAAAGTTTATTGGTCAATTAAGTTGTTTTACGTTTGCTGGAAAAAACCTGGATCAGGTTTGAGGAGGCCAGTGGCTTGTCTGTGCTTCAGTGTGAGAAACTCCTCATTATGGGGGCTAAAATGTGATACTCATTATTTGATGATCGAAAAATAATTTAAAGAATTAGTAAATCACTTTGGGAATGTACAATAGACAAATAAAAAAAATGATTGAAATTAATTTAAAAAATAAATTAAGCAGCTGTTAGCATGTTGATAAATGGATTTAAAAAATCTGCAGTTTGATGATAATTATTTGCAGAGATAAGTAAATGAGAAATAAACATCAATGGAAATACAACTTAACATTTAGCAGTATACATGCATTTATTATTTGTTTTTGCCATGAAAGTAGCCTAAGATTCTGACATGGCATTAAATCAAAATATACTACTACTATTAAAATGTAGTAGTAATTAATATGGAAAAAAAGTTATCAAAATTAAAAGTAATTTTTAATATATGATTAAAATAATGGATAAATACATTTTTATTTTTCATTTAATTTTATTGCACCGGTCTCTTGGTGTAGTAGGAAATCAATAATAGGGCAGAAGGTAATAGAATAATAAATTATAATTTTTTTTAAATGAAAATCATTAATTGAGGTCATTAATTTCCCTAATGTTGACCTTAGAAAATATTTTTGTGTGTATTTGTTTCGATTTTTCAGGTGCAAATGAAGTTCCTGGTAGAGCAGATGAGGCGACCGGACTACATGGATGCACTCCAAAATTTCACCTCTCCACTTAACCCTGCCCACCAGCTGGGTAACCTACGGTCAGTACCAACCTGCGCAGCATTTACAGCTGAGAGAAGCTATTTTCACTTAGCAGGGGTAGCACATGGCGGTTTTACTAAAACATTGATTAACCGTGGCAGGATGTTACAAAATCTGTGCTGTTCTTTTGAACGTACCGTTCATAAAAGAAAGAGAAAAAAATCAGTTTCCACAAAAAATAGTAAGCAGAACCACTGTTTTTAACATTTATAATAAGAAATGTTTCACAAGCAGCAAATGAGCATTTTAATGATATCTGAAGGATCATGCGACACTGAAGACTGGAGTAATTTAGCCTTGCATTACAGGAATAAATAATATTTTTGAAATTGTAGTAGTATTTCACAATATTTTTTTTTTTACATAATCACAATATTAATTTTTTGATCAGATAAAATCAGCCTTGGTGAGTACAAGAGACTTATATATATCTCTCTCTCTCAAAAAAAAAAAAAAAAATTCATACGCTTTATTTCTAACCTTGTTTTTCTGTTTGCATGGTAGACTTGAAGACTGCAGAATCATGTCCTCTGCCAAGAGACCGCTCTGGCTGAACTGGGAAAATCCTGACATCATGTCCGAACTTCTCTTCCAAAACAATGAGATCATCTTCAAAAACGGGGATGGTAAGATTTGTATTCTCTTTTTCTTTTTTCTTTTTCACTTTAGTATCAATTGTCTCTATTTTTTTATGGTAAAAAAAACTAAACCTTTTCCATTCCTTAGACCTGCGGCAAGACATGTTGACCCTTCAGATCATCAGAATAATGGAGAACATCTGGCAAAATCAGGGGCTGGACTTGAGGTAAGTGGGCGAAGTGGTGAAACATCTTGCCTGGTAACCAAAAACATTGTTCAGCCTAATAAATAGTAGTTAACCAGATAGCAATGTTAAGTTGTTCTTAGTTTCCTGCAGCCAAGATGTAATTAAGATGCAATGCTTTGTATTAACTCTTGTATTAACTTTGGTATCCCAGAATGCTCCCCTATGGCTGCTTGTCTATTGGAGACTGCGTGGGTCTCATCGAGGTTGTGAGAAGTTCCCACACCATCATGCAGATTCAATGTAAAGGAGGTCTAAAAGGGGCGCTGCAGTTTAACAGTACAACACTGCATCAGTGGCTAAAGGACAAGAACAGGGGCGAGATGTGAGTGGCGATTATAATTATTTTTGTTAATACTTTCACCATTTAAATTCAAAATAAATGTACAATGCACAATTCAAATATACAATAACAAAATGATCTGTGTTAATAGGTACGACATGGCCATCGACTTGTTTACACGATCCTGCGCTGGCTATTGTGTGGCCACTTTCATTCTGGGCATCGGTGACCGACACAACAGTAACATCATGGTGAAGGATGATGGGCAGGTAGGAACCTGATCTTTAGAAGCCTTAATGCAATCGAAACAGTCATTCATTATCAGTATTCTCATATTGACTTTGCTTATGTCCCTGCAGCTGTTTCATATAGATTTTGGTCACTTTTTGGACCACAAGAAGAAGAAGTTTGGTTATAAGCGAGAGCGAGTGCCTTTCGTCTTAACTCAAGACTTCTTAATTGTGATCAGCAAAGGAGGAACCCAAGAGTGCACTAAAACCAGAGAGTTTGAGAGGTGCGTATGAGCATGTCGGAAGCATTGCCAATTATTTTCCAGTGTGAGCTTAACAGAAACAAATCCTTTGTGTTTCAACATTAACATAGTAATTGGCAGGCTGCTAGCTATCCGAGACAATTAGAGATTGAGTTGAACAATAGAGGCTTTCAAATGGGTCTCTCGGGCTTCCATCCCAGCAGCCTTTCCTCCTCCAACAATACTTTGACAACCAGCCGGCTGCCAAGTTTCCTGCCTCTTCTCCAGACTTCCGCTTTCTAACAAATCTCCACTTTAGTCAGGACTCAAAGGAGGCTTCAAAAAAAGCAGGATTTGTTCTCGATCACTGTGTGTCAGAGGAGTAGACGTCCATGTTTCCACTTGCAAAAACTAAACCACTGGTGAAATGGTCTCTGGTGGAAAGACAGGATTTGAGTTCAGCTTCAAAAAAAGGTTTTGAGCTCATCTGAATAGTTTTTTTTAAGCATAAAAGAATATTAAGGAACAATTTTGCCAACTTAAATTTAGTAGCTTTATCTATAGAGCACTGCAGGAGTAAAGAACACGGAAGTAAGAATCACTCCCCGACAAAAATCAAATAGGATACTTTTTTATTAACTTTGGGATTGTTGCAGAAAAATAGCTCTGTGTCTAACAAAAGTTTAAGATTTTTACATGTTTATCAAGATTATCTTTACAAATGAACACAATGTTGATGCTTTATTGCAATCACAAAAAATAAAAAGCTAAGCTTTCAGTTTTTATCTCAAATCTTGAAGTTAGGGTTAAGGTTAGGGTTAGGGTTAGCCTGAGTTAGCATCGTTTACAAGAGCATTTTAGCAACTGGCTTTTCCAAGATAGCTTTTAAGAAATCACTCATGTATTTTAATTTGTAGAATAAAATTTTTAGTATTGAGCATTTTAACATTTCAGGCATTTAACCAAAAACCTATTCAAAAAAACCCATTACTGCTTTCAAAGTTTGGGACTTTCTATAGATGCAGCAGGGAAGCTGAACGTCTCACTGTCTCCCCCTACAGGTTCCAGGAGATGTGCTACAAGGCTTACTTGGCTATCAGACAGCATGCCAACCTTTTCATAAATCTCTTCTCCATGATGCTGGGCTCAGGCATGCCAGAGCTGCAGTCCTTTGATGACATCGCTTACATCAGAAAGACCCTGGCGTTGGACAAAACTGAGCAGGAGGCCCTAGACTATTTCATGAAGCAAATGAATGACGCTCACCATGGTGGATGGACCACAAAGATGGACTGGATCTTTCACACCATCCGACACCACGCCCAAAACTGAGCCCACACGGATCTCAGCCCACTGGTGGAATTTGGGGCCGGGTAACAGGCAGAAACAAGACCCTTTTTGTCGGACGCACTGCCTGATTTATGCCATGGAGAATCATAGCACCCAAACCTCATGTACAAATGACCTTCAGAGCACTAAAACAACCTGGAAGGATGTAATTTTGTGTCCTCTTGTTTATTTTTCTTTTCCCCATGTGAGGCATATCTTGCCTATCATCGTCCGGAATGGTTGTACGTTTTAGCTGTAGTTTTGTCCCGGTTTTTTTCTCTCGCCACTTTGTGCTGCTCTTTTCCTGGAGAGTCAATTCTTCTTCTTATTAATATATATCTTTTTTTTTTTCAGTGGAAAACAAATCATTGAAGACAAAAAAAAAAAAAGTTCTGCACTCTTCAGGAGCTTTTGTGGGGATGTTCATGTCTTCCTGTTTAAAACTACAAATGCCTTCTAATATGCACGGAACCTCTGAGAACACTAGAAAAACAGGGTATGAAGCTTTCTGGTCTGCTACCTGGCCTTTCCTCTCAAAACCAACACTAACCCTCCCGAAAGGCAGCCCGAGGCGTAGCAGTATGAATCTGATGGTGCTGATTTTCGAAATTGCGCTCCTGTTCTTTGAGTTCTGTTGGTTTGTAATAGATGGATGATAAGGTTTCGTTCTCTTTTCTTCCTTATATGCACAGCGAGCTAAAATGATAGCCTGAATACCTTATTATGCACTGGACGTGAATATTTTTATTTCCTTTTTATTGCGAACCCACGTTTTGGCCTCAGAGTAGCAATACATGGGTCTCGTACTCCTTATACAAACGTTTCAGAGACATCGGTAATGACATGGTTTGTGTTCTCAATATGCACTACACAATAACAGCACAGGTTTCATGACAGAAATAACTAGAACTATGAATTAGGGTTACGTTATTGGTATTTTGAGGCCAGTACTGATGGTGATAAGTAAATGAGTGCTGATTTCTGTAATTTTACTTTAAACACTATTTACCCAGAATATTGAGTTTGAAGCATTTAAGCAATGTTTATTTTTGACAAGGTTGGCAGTCAGTGGCCGATATATATCAGTTTATCACTAATCAGGACATAGAGTTTCATTTTTATTCCTTACAGATAAATGATGTTTTTTCCAGTTCCAGTGTGCAAAACATCATGGTAATCCAGGTTATCTGCTCTCTGTGTTTTCGTGGTTGTCCGGTGCGATTGAGCTGGGTAGATGATAGATTGTCCTACCAGATGCCCTGGCAGCGTGCAGATATGAAGCCTTAATGCCCTTGAATAGTATGAATTGATATTCTTCTTCATGTGCCCTTGCATGCCACAGGAAAGCAAACACTTGCATTGACGCAGAGCAGTTACGAAAGAACAAAATAGCTTTTCTCTCCTTCAGTTGAGTAGCTGGATCTCTGGCTACTTTATTTCACTACGCTAAAGCTGGCAAGACCTTCTCTGTTCGCCTGACTCGTAGTTACGGTGTGATGCATTAAAGGGTTAGTCCACCAAAAAAATTATTTATTGTTAAGGTTGGTAACAAAACAGTTTCAGTTCATATTGATTTTTTATAGAATGGGCAAAAAATACGATGAAAGTCAAGGGAAACTGAAACAGCATTGTGCAAAATATCTTCTTTTGTTTGAAGAAAGTCAGTCACATTTTGGGGTTGACTATTTCTTTAAGAAAGATGGTGCTATGTATTTAAACATAGAAAGATTCTATAGACGAAATGGATGTTTTAGACGGTGAAATGGCTTTTAGATGCTTCAAATAGATGACAGTGGTAAAATATCATTTACAGATGACACTACAGTACAGTGCATTATAATGACTACACATACATTTGCATACACACATGCGTATATATATATATATGACACATTCTGTTCCCCCTCATTGTCTCTTTATTTTTTGAATGTGGCGTTACAGGGCTGAGCAAACTAGAGAAAAAGAAAATAAAGGTTGTTTTTTTTTATTTGACATTTTCAAATGAACTTGCTAATGATCACCCTTTTGAGTCAGGTTAAGTGCCTTGTTTAGGGCCGTAATGGCAGTCTTACGCTCGAGCTGCTCGCTTCGCCCGTTGGATTAGCAGCTTTCTGGATCACTTTAACAGGTCCAATCCAAACAAATAATCACACATTTAAAGAGGAAGTTCACCCAATAAAACATTTACTCAACCTCATGTCATTCCAAACCTGTCTTTCTTTTTTCTGCAGAAAACTTAGAAGATTTTTCGAAGAGCCCAATCGACTTATATTGAAAAACAAACATTTTTCTAAATAGATTACATGTTTGGAGTGACATGAGGTAGTTGTCTTTTTCTCATTGGACACAGATCCAGATTTTCTCTTTCTATCTCTCCTCGGTTCTTGTCGGTAAATCCAAGCCCTTGTTGTGTTTTTGCATTACTTTAAAGCTGTGAAAATGTACATTTACTAATGAGGTGCAATCGTGCTGTTTAAATGGCTATATGGCTACTGGCAGGAAACTCCTGAGCACTATTTTTCTCACCGTTTTATGTACATTGTGTTTTCCTCAAAAGGAAAGTTTGTGATCATACTTGCAAAACCACCTGAGATATTAGTGATCAGATGAAAATCTGATTGATCTCCGTAGGAAAAACTGAAGGAAACAACACTTATTTCCATGTTACAGTCTGACGAGGTCTTTGCAGAGCTGAAATTCGGTAACATCTAACAATGCAATCATTGTTTTTCTACTGTTTTTAAGTTTAAAATGGTGTCCTAATACTTCCTATTGTAGTATTCCACATTTATGCATTTTTTTTTTTTGTAAACGTTGTAATTCTTATATGCAGTAAACAAATGAACAGATATATACTTGTTGTCAGACTGATGTATGCAGGTGGTTCTTGCACTTTGTATTCCTCTGTACTTTGTTCTTTCTCTCTTTGCCTTCGGACGCTTTAGTCTCCTGCATGTGTTTTTAACCCTACGTGCTCATTTACTGCCTAAAACTGAGATCAGCTACGCTTGAGCTTAGTCATGGCAAGCAGCCTTATGTTAGCTCTCTTAAAGCCATTTAATGCATGGTTCTGTTCACTACGTGTGCTTTTGTCTGTACAGGTTACAGATCTACTTGGGCTGGACCCGCTAAAAAGCCCATTCACTAATGTCTAATGTAATCAGCAGCTTTCTAATTTACTTTTTAATCATTTAAATAACTTGGAAACAAACTATTGAGATGCAGGAATTCTTGAACCTTTTGTATGACAAAGGAAAATGAGAAAAAAGGAGTTAAATGACAATAAGTTTCATTTGTTGTACTTGAAAATCATCGGTCGGAACCATCTTTGTGTGTCGACTACAAAGCCGTCAATGTTACATAGCACTGAAGGTTTACCTACATAGGCAATTTCATACCGATTGTGAATGTTTCAGTGGTTTGTTCTGGAGTCTCTTCACAGTTAGAAACTCTAATACACCAATAAAAAGAGAGATCCATTACCATTTAAATTCAAAGTATAAATTTGTTTGCTATTATGTGAAGTCTAAAAGATGGAGGATATAAAAAAATACCTATTTAATGGAAGGTCAAAGCAATTTTTTGTTGTTGTTTTTAAAATGCTTTGAGTGGTTACATTTCTCTCTGTGTATCGCTGTTGCATTTTACTCATTTATGTGTTATAAT